>NC_039359.1:38227407-38583607 GCF_003573695.1 Papaver somniferum
TTTTGAAACAATTGATTTCTAGGGTTTCTAGGGTTTTTATAAATAATTCGATTGATAGATGACTCATTTTTATTTTTATGTGTTTATTTTAGGGTCTCGAACTGATTTACTCAGAAATATTCAGGGAGTTCTTTCTTCGTTTTAGTGATTTTCTCTTGTAAGTTCTTAATCTGTTCTTGATCTATAACTTTTCATAATTTTCCTTTTTGTTTTCAATTTTATACATTTTGACTTGATTTATTGGTTTAATTTTTTGTCTTTGGTTTTTGATTTTATCCTATTTTTATAAATGGCAGAAGGGTCTTCTTCAATTTTTAGAAATGGAGATGGAATAATAGTTCCTACCACAGATGAAGAGGTAGAAGCTGCTCCAGAGGCTACTAAGAAGGTAATTTGAAATTTTAATGAATTCCTATTCTCTATTAAATCAGCGGGTATTTGAAATTGCAATTCTCTTTGTGAAGGAATCTGATGTTAATATTTGTTTTACTTGTGTTGTTTTCTCAACATGGCTCCGTAGATGCTGGGGATGCAAATGGTCAGACTCAGTCACAAGGTTGAATTCTCTAAATTGAAAAGAGGAAGGCTTAGGATGAGATGGCGTGGCTATAAAAGATATTTTGAGTAATATCACAAAGGGAGAGTGATGTATACAGTTAAAATCACGTGTTATAAGACAAAACTGTGATGGTAGTTTAAAGCATTAGTTACAGAAGATTATTTTATCATTCTTATTATGAAAATTTGTATTAGCACTGATTCTTTTCATAATGTGTATTTTTTTCAGGATCCCAGTTGGAAAATGGAACAGCTTTAGCTCATACAAGCAAGTTTGATGACAAGATAGAGGCAACTTCTGCTAAAATGTACTTCCATTACTACAGTCAATTGTTGCACCAGCAAAATATGTTACGGGATTACGTGAGGACAGGTTATATCAACAAACTGATTCTTTTCTTCCTTTCATACTTGTACTGCATCAGGTGCTTATTACCTGCTGATTGGTTCCTGAATAAGCTTTTCTCTACCACACTACCGTGTCTTTGTAATATCGAAATAAAATATACTTTCCCGAAGGCACATTGTTTTCTTAAGGATTAATAGTTTCTCAATGAACATGTATTATTACTTACCTTTACAGCTTGTAGGCATTGTGGTACTATTGTTGACATCGTAAATTGATTTGCTTGCTTCAGGAACATATTATGTAGTAGTCCTTGAGAATCGTGCAGACTTTACCGGCCGTGTGGTGGTAGATGTTGGTGCTGGTAGTAGTATTTTTAACTATTTGCTACTCAGGTAACTCAAATTTTTAAGACAATAACTATTATGTGCGCTACTCCCATTTATGTTTCATGTACAGTCACATCTGGCAATGTTTTCTGTTTCTTATGCGGAATTTTCTGACTGGGCTTGAATTTCTTGAATTGCGTCTTGGTTAGGCTGGTGCTTCTTATTATTCGGGACTTCGGATACTTCTATGTGCTATGTTCCTGGTGCATATCCATCAGCAACTTATTATTATTCAGGTAGACTTTGTTTCTTCTATTGCTATTGTAAGGATGAGAAAATAAAAAAACATCATTTTGTGTCAGTAAATATAAGGAGGGAAACTTCTTGAGATGGTAAAGTAAACCTCCCGCATGCTCCAACAGTGTTCCATTGAGTTTTATTTCAGATCTAGTTGATGACAGCTTTGATCAGCTCCCATGTACCTCTTTTTGGGTGAATTAATCGATTTACACTTGAAGGATTATGGTCTTCTCTACTTGTACAGCACTTGCATATAGTTTATTGTCTGGGGTCTAACTCTTTTCTTATGTGTTTTTCCAGGTGTTTATGAGAATGGTGTGACTGGTGATTGAGCAAAGGATTACTCTAGATATATGTCTCAAGATGGAGTGGAGATGACACATGTATGTCGTTCGGGTTGATGTTTTTGCTACATAGTATCTTTTAATAATTAATTGTCTTGTCTCGATTTTATTTCACCTAATGTATATTCGTTCTTCCTTTCCTTAGCTTCTTTACCACCATGGATATGGATATGCACCATATGGCGCTTATAGTCCAACAGGTTCTCCTGTTCCTACCATGGGACATGATGGACTGTACGGGCCTCGGCACTACCATGGGACATGATGGACACAAAACCCATTTCATCTCCACAAATGGGTAACTTCTCAAACTACATTTTGCTTCTGTTATATTATTTGTAACTTCTGAAGGTAATGATGAATGAATGATTGGCATGCAGCTGTAGAGTCTTCCACATTGTCAAAGGATGAGGCTGAGGTTAATGGAGCTTCAAATACTAACATGAGGTGACTATCAAGAATTCCTTGTAACTGCTCGGACCAAGATTTGTTTATTCCTTCCATGCTCTGTTAGCTTTGCAGGTGTTCGGTGTATTCCAATTCATTTTATACAAGCATGTCGCTAATTAGTTCTCTTTTTAAAGGTTTAGATTGCTGATGGTTTAAATGCTCATGACATATTCACTAATGAAGTGGTTGTGTATATATACATACCGCTTTACATCTTCAACAAATGATCCGATATACCAGTTTGAATCCTAAATGGTATATGAGGTATGTCTTGTACTACCATCGTGGTGGCCACATATGCTTGGCAGTAACAAATATCATATGTTGTATGCTTGGTAGTTCTTATGTCATAGTTGGCTACACGAGGCTCTTAGAGTTGCTTTCATTGATGTTTTTTGAAACTCTTAAGGAGGGTCGAGTTCATATAGACTACTCAAAGCTTGTTAAGGCTGATGACAATGGGAAAGAAAATATTTCGATCTAACTGGCCCTCTTATTTTTACGTCTTCCTATTATTATATGTTATAACATCTATCTGTTATTAGGTGACATTTATCTTTTCTTTTGATTATTCTCGTTAGTTTTTACTATGGCATCATTTAACCTTCTGAAACATATCATTTGAATAATACATCATGTGTCGATTTCTCGAAGCGAGAGGCTAAAATTTGGCATCTTCTTTCTTTTATTTTGGTGGCAGGTGCTTGCTCCTTATAGACCGGAGTACCAAGTTGCAGAGGAGATAAAATGGTACAAAATCAATACCAACTGCAAAAGCTTTGACTTTTTTCAAAAAGAGAAGCTAAGTATCACTGTCCCCTACTGATTTTGTATTCAATCTGAATTAGGCATCGAGTTGAGCATTACTGAGATCGACTTGTTTGCAGGTGCTGATGGAAAGAAAGGAGGTGTTGGGCATCAAGTAAAGGCTGAAAACCTGATTTTCTTTTCATATGCAAGTCATACATATTTCTGGATAGCTTTCACCCCCCATGTTGTAAGCTTTCAAACCCTTATTTTATGTTAACTACTCTGTACACATATGTCTAGCTATATTTATATCCACCTTATATAGTTTTTTCATAACTTCACAAATCTAATCCTTGTTTCGATCTTGTTGTCAACATCTGATGAAGGTGATGCAGATCCTAATTTTTTTATATGCGACGCATTATAGGTTGATAAACTAAAGAAGGATAAGACTCACAAAATGGATGTAAATGCAGTACACTGGAGTTCTCAGGTCTGTTTTATTTTTCTGAATTAAACACACTTCATGATGTTAAAGAGACATGTCCTTGGCCTTATAACGATTACTTACATAAACTTATCATGCAGTGTAAATTTCTGAATTAAACAAATCCCATATATTTAGGTTCAGTTACACGCGGTTCTAGCTAATTCCATATGGGTTGTTTTCACTGTCTCTTATTGTACCATCCTTCGCATTTTGTCATTAAACCAATCAAATATTGACTGCTCATGCTTGCACGTTCTATCAAAATTTTAGTCATTGCATTTTTCACTGCAACTGAATATCAGATAGTTTTTCCATAAAAATGCAAATCTCTAGAAGTGTATCTATTGAATACTTTCTTTTCAGATTCGTTGTAGCATAGCATACAAATAAATTCACAACTATGAACAACAAGGAAATGAAAATTGTTCTCTTGAAAACAGGTTTTCAGAAGGTTGTTGCTGCCTAAGAATGCAAAATTTTTCAAGGTGTGCTCAGCCATAAGCTCAACAATTTGTGATAGATGGAAAAAAGGTTGTACTCGGTGTTCCTGAAACCAGAGTTGATGGTGCAGAATTCCAGGAGAATGATGTTTATGCAATTGATATGGAGTAAATCATTTTGCTGGTTAACTGGACTTGTCTTCCAACTTTATTGTCAGTTAGAACTTAAAATTTTATTGGTATGTACTCAGAATTGAAACCCTTTTTTGTGTAATTTGAACCTAATGAATCAATGAATGTTAAATGGAAAATTATTTGAGTTTACCAGTGCAAGTTTGATTTGATTCTCATTTGATTTGATTCTCATTTGATTTGGTTATTGTTTTGAGTTTGATTGATTCTCATTTGAATTCTAATTTGAGTTTAATTTGACTTTCATTTGTGTTTGATTTCAGATTTAGTCAGATTTAGTCAGGCTAGACAGCCAATCTGAATCTACTTTTTTTTTTTATATTTAGATTTATATCTATGACTGATTGAAGACAGTCATTTTTCTTTGACTTTTAAAGTCGATCGTTCATATAATATTTTCAAAGACCTCCAGAGACATGTCATAATTGAAAAAGACCTCAAACAGCGACCCTTTCTTCGACCGACAAAGCAATTCATAGATACGAGTTAAATGACTAGCTTTATCGGTCGCGAAACTGCTGATTTCCACTAGGTTTGGCTTAAGTGGTGGGTTTTGATCAAAGCTCAAGAAAAATTAATTTAAGATGCTAGTGACTATGTCCACACCTGGACATGGTTTAATTAATTATCAACCTAGATAATTAATGGTCCTTATAGGATGGCGAACATGAACCCTGAACAAATAAGATATATGGTCCGTCAAAGTGATGATTTAAAAAGAAATTAGTCGATTTTGTTCGCGTCACAGAAGGTGGTGATGGTTAGGTTTTTGTTCCCTGAAACTAGATGCCTGTTGAACCTTCTGGAACATAAGGTCGGTCTCTATATATGGGGTGTCTTCCGAGTCTTGTAGTTTCATAGTCTAGTTTGTTTGCTTGGTTCCCAAAAATCTTAGAGACCAAGTTTTATTTGGGGAGCAAGGATATAACTATTATAAAAGGGTCCTTAGGGTGAGAGTTCTAAGAGAATTAATCAAACATCTCGTCTGTGAGAGAAGAGATGGTTGCTAGAATTCTTGAAAGAGGTTTGAGTAACTAGTTCTTGTAAGGTAAACACTATTTAAGAGTTTTTCAACGAACTAATAAAAAAATATTTTGTCAAATCATTGCTTGGTTTTCTTTGTTTTCTATATTATTATTAAATCATTGGGTCATCTTATTCGAGACGGACGAATAATAATGTTTTTTCTATCTAAAAAAAACTTCTACTACCTTCGTTTCGAAAAGATAGACTGGCCTGTATTGAAACAAGCCTATTTTCCGAAACGGAGGGAGTATTATTTTCAACAATCTCTTTTAAGACAACAGGCGTACACCAATTTTGGTTTAGAAAAGACAAAATCGATCCCGAAAACTCCCACTTAGTAGAAAGCAAAGTGAGTTCCATCGTTTCAAATTGGAAAAGAAAAGGAAAGCAAAACGTGTTATATTTCATATAACAATCCAAGAAACTCCAAATCAGAAGGAAACCTCACATTAACACCAAATTAGCTATTACATTAATACATAATCCAAAAGCAAAACCAAATAAAGAAAAGTATTAAGAAAATGGCCATAACTTTAAAACATAAAAAACTAGAAGAAAACAAAGCGGCAGGAAATTTTTCCAAGGACCCCTAAATGAAACCCAACCACTGAAACAAAGCGTCTGTTTAGTTATTTCTTTTGATTGATAACAATAAAGCCTGATCTCTAATTTTCATCCCAAAAAAGAAAAAGTATACAACCGGGAAATGCCCCAACAAGCCTATAAAAAAACTGAACTACCAGTCTACCAAAGTAGGATTGTAATTACACGTGATTAAGTGACCACATAAAAAGAAGGCAGTACTAGAAGAGATGATCAGAGATGAGATTTACAGGATCAAGAGCTAGACTAGAAGGTGAATTAGATGATTCCGTTAATCTTGCATGAACCGAAGAAACTCTGACCGTAGATTCCTCACAAAATCCTTAATTTCCATGCAAAACTTCTCGTCTAACTGTAATAAAAACAGAAAATTAATCAGACGTAGGTGATGATAATTAGTTCAAACAGCAATATACACAAACTGATGTGTTTTCCTCGTTTGAAGAAAGTCGGAAAGAAACTGGCAGATATTACTAGTAAGTATTAACGAAACCTGCCTATTTTCTTGTAATTAAGATATACACTTAGTAGTAATAGTTCTTATTAATTATTACCTTAGCATGAATTGTTATATCCAAAGCGGAATCACCAAATACCATGACGTTTGAATTAACAACAGTTAGGTGGTATTTCTCAATCTCTGCCAGTATCTTAACAAGACTGCCTTTGTGTTTTTCACAGTGAATTCTTATCAAAACATTCTTATTAGAAACTTTTACTTCTACTTCAGGACGGGAATTAACATATTGGTCGTCGAAGTAAGAAGAAGTGATGTCATCATCGGCAGTGACCCGAGATCTCTTATTCACAAAGACTACTGATTCCACTGTTTTCTTTGTTGTTTGTTCCTCGAGTATCTTAACCTTTTCTTCTAATTGTTTCAAGTACTTTATAGCATCTCCTAGAACAGAAGCCTTATCCAGCTGCATTCATTTAAGGCAAAAGTTAAGAATACTGTTCTAAAAAGAAAATTATATGCATGTAAACACTGATAAAAATTGAGTTGCCAAATCATTTGTAGTATATATATACCTTTGTTAGGTTGGGAACAAGAGCCGAAAGAGCAATAAATCGCTGACTGAGCTTCTCTCTTCGCCTTCTCTCAGCCATGATGTGATCATAAGAAGGCGAGTTAGTATCTGTATCCGGATTAGGCCTCTTTGTACCTTTCCCGGCTTTCTTTACATAGTTTTGCTGCTGCTTCATATTTCTCGGTAACAAGTACTCATCCTTGGGTTTCATAATACCATCAACTGGGCTATTATTGGTACCCCCATATAGATCAAGTACTGATGGATTACCGGAACAACCAAAAGAAATGATTCTTGACGAAGGAGGTGGAGAGCCTGCAGGCGAAGCGTCGGGTGTAGTAGTCCACAAGTTTTCGGTTGTGGTGGAAGAATTAGAACTCTCGGTCTTGAGGCTTTTTACCGGTTGGTGTATGCCGGTTTTTCCATCAAAATATGAGTTGATGTTATTTTCGAGATCAATAATAGATGAGTTACAACTATCAGAGCTGAAAGAATAGAAGTTTCCATCAAGGACAGACTCCACATTTTGATCTTTATATTCATCAAAAAATTGATTCATGAAATCTGGATCCTCCATGTATGCCTACAAAATTAACAACCAAAATAAGCAAACCCTCAAACTTGTTTCATTTGAAAAAAAAAAGCAAGAAAATATGGATAACCAACCAACAAATTAATCTATAATTAGCAACTTCATTAAACTCAAATTATGCTCATACCAGTTCAGGTAACCAATGGATTGAGGGTACTGAGGATGTGTCCATAGAAGAAGATTGAGAAAATATAAGAACTAGATCTCCCCGCTGTTTTTTAGCTGTAACTAAAAAGTCTTTATCTTAGGAATTACGGGTTTAATTAAGATTTAGCAGTTGAGGTGTAATAAAGAAGCTAATTAGAGCTCCTCCTTTTATAGAGGAAATTATAACTTTCAACACGTGGGAACATGTTCTTTGTCTTTGTATTTCTTATCTTATTTTATGATGAAACATGTTGTTTGTCTTTGAATTAGCTTTCATTTTCAGCATTAATCTAATCATTAACAAAATAATTAAAATGAAAGGATGTCTAGAATTCTGCCATGTGTTCCAGTTAATGATTTTTCAATCCAGCGGAAACCCATATACGACAACTAGTTGGTGTTGCTGAGAAAGTCGCGTCAAATCTCAAAAGCTTCTGTTTTTAGAAATGTTGTTCAATATCAGAAATGTCTAACCGGACATATGTGATGATGGTTTTGGAGTTAGTTTGCTAGCTTCGGAAGCTGAACTTACACTCTGCTTTCCATATCATTCATATTGCAGTGATCACTGGAGTTACCGAGTTAGCCAATATGATAAGTTTCGTTGGGTAATACTTACTACCTGTTAGGGTAAGGCTGTGACAGAAATAAACCAAGACAAAATCCAGTGCGTTACAAATTTTTTTTTCTCTCGATTCGTTTGCTTCGCTGTGCATCAAGGTAGCTTGAACTTGAATATGAGGAGTGAGGACACGCTAGAGAACATGGGAAAACCTATCTAAGAGTCTAGGGACAATTAAAAAAAATGCTAGAACTTGCAATTTAAGCTAATATCAATTAAAGAAAATAAAACGTGTTAATAGCAATGGTGGAGATTATACATCCATGTGAGAGTTGACTATGGGTGATGACATCTTTATACCCAATTTGATTAGCACCATATCCTCTCTTCATTCTCTTCATCTTCCCTTTCTCGAAAAAAAAAGAAAAAAAAAACTTTAGCCGTCTTGTTTAGATTTGGTTCTTTTGGACCAGATCTGAGTAAGAATTCTTTTATTTTAGAGTTTTTGGTAGTAGGTAATTGAATAAGATGTTTTTACATTATTTTTGGTGTCTTTTGACATATTTCTTCGTCGTTGTGCGGCGACTTCTTCAAATTTTCATGGCTGGTTCGTGGCTTGCTATTCTCGATTCAAAAGCATCGACGATTTATCACGACATCGTGCATCCGTGTTCGTGTGGAACGGAAATTTTATGGGCTAAGTACTCATTTGTTTTAGGAGCATCTCTTATAGAAGAAGAATACAATCAGATTAAATGGTCGGAATTTTCGGAATATACCATCATCTCTCCCTTATACATAAAATTCTTTTGGGTATCTTTGCGGTTTATCGCTCTTTCTTTTCGCGATCTACTTGTAATTGGTGTCCTTATTTGTATTAGGGTTTTGATTTTCTTTTATTTTGATGTTTTTGTTATTCTTATAAGCAAACATGTAATCACTATTTTGATTTGAATGAATTGAAATATGGTGATTGTCCAAAAAAAAAAAAAAAAAAAGATTAGCACCCTAAATATCCTGGCTAAATTGGGGCCTATCCCAATTAATTTGGGCCTACACTACAGGACAAAAAAAGATTATTAAGAGATGAAACTACCAACTTACCCTTCATCAAATACTAATACTACAAATGTGTCCTCATTAAATCCTAATAATAAAACCAAAAACTAAAATCAAAATCATAAAACTAAAATCATAAAATTAAAAACTAAAATCAAAACCAAAATCATGAAATTAAAAACTAAAATCAAAATCAAAATCAAATTCATTTCCATCTCCATTACAACTAATTCTTCTTCTTTTCTTCTCAACTCAATCCTCCAATCTAGGTTTTAGTAACATGCAATCGCTCAAAAATTGAAAATTTTGAAATCAAATTTTTCCGGGTTTACCAGAATCGGTTAACGTTAATGTATACGTGATCCGATTGCAAATAGAAACAGTTTATGTTTATGCCCACAAAGACCGATTGTCCTTGATATGTTTTCTGGTTCGAGAAATTTGAACCAGAAGCGGTCAATGTTAATGTCCATATAGCCCGATTCAGTTACGGTAGAGATAACTATTTTTCTGTAACTATTTTTTGTTGGAATCGGATTATAAGTGCGTCCGCAAAAACCGATTGTGTACCATTTGAATTCATAACTGCTTAGCCCATAATCGGATTACATTAGCACTTATAAAAACCGATTGTTGATGTATAATGCTAGAATCGGATTTTATATATGTGTGTCGAGTAAACCGATTGTTATAAGAAAAAATTTCCAATTTTTTCTGTATCTTTTTTTTGTTAGAATCGGATTACTTGAGCACTTTTATAAACCGATTCCTGTTGTGCAATGTCAATAATCGGTTTTTATGTGTGCATCGTATAAATCGATTCTGGTTATACCCGAATTAAAAATGAGTATCAGTATGATTTTACACAATTTCAAAACGAGTATGATTTCATACTCGATCTCAAAATGAGTATGAAATTTATACGCGAACTGAAATCGAGTATGAAATCATACTCATTTTCACATCGAGCATGAGGTTTTTTTCCAATAATCAGTTTTTTGTTTACATGTGTAAAAACCGATTCTGGGTTTTTTTTGTGAATTGAAAAAATCAACCCAAATTCGGTTTATGGGAGCATGAACATATACCGATTCTGGTTTGATTTTTTTTTTTTTTAAATTTTTTTTTCATGTTTTGATGATGAATCAAGATTAGTTGATTTCTAGCTTATTTTCACTAAACATCAATTAATCATCCAATTAACACTAATTAATTAGGGGTAAATTAGCCATTATGTAAAATAGTTGGATAAGGGGTTACCCTTTTTACTTCTTAATGACCCTATTTTGTCATGTAGTTATAGGCCCCAATTAAGTGGCATAGGACCCAATTTGTCCAGGCTAAATATAGTATAGGTACAATATACAATTTGATTAAGATTTTTTTTTGATAAAATTGAACAAAACTTTAAAAATATCCTTTTCAAAATGCGCTTTACCAAATATAGGTGTAATCTCGTAAACAAGTGTATCTGGATCCCCATCCCTGTTTCCTTAAAGCACTGGTGTCAACGGTAATTATCGGAACGGATATAGTCAATTTTGTATCCGGGCATTCTCATCTATCAATTATCCGACGGATTTTCACAGATGACGTAGTATCCGTTTCTTTAATGTTAACAGATATCTGGTAGTGCCAATAATTATTCGAAATATTACATTTTATATAAAAAGCACCAAATTTTTGTATCAGTTTCTTTAATTTTAACAGATATCTTTATATCCAATGCAGAGAAGGGACATTTGAGATCGTCAGATCCCCTCTCGGTGCCACCTTGGTGTCCATTTTCGGTGGATGTAGCAAAGACCGTTATTATAATATAATAAAAATCATTAATACGTGTCAAAAATAAGATATATATTAACTTATAAAAATAAATAGATAAATAAATAATAATAATAATAATAATAATAGCTTTCTGCATATGTATTTCTGTTATCGGATACCGTATAATGATCCTATAGGATATTGACAATACTGTATTTGTATCCGATATAATATCCATATCTGAAATATCGGATGGTATCCTAAATTTTCGATAACGACATGGACGAGTATCAGATATTCAATTATCCATTGACATGCCTACTTAGTGGATTGTTTTCAGGGAAGTGTTCACCCCGTTCTGTCTTTATGATATGTATGAATGCTCTATCTTATATGCTTTTAAAATACGGAAAATCCTTTACTTTAGATAAGTCATGAGATTATATCAATAACTTCAAGAATTATCAGAGGTGAAAGAACCATATCTAACTCTTAAACATGCTTTTTAGATAACATAGATACTTTCTTTATAAAATATATCTTAATTTTGTCTCTAGCTCGAACAACTAGATCCCTGACATTCGAGAAACAAAACTTCATTAATCTGTGTTTATATGGCTGCAAAGGACCACGAGATTTACCACCCTTTGAAGTATTACTATCAACAATTGTTGTAGTATTCTTGTTTTTGTTTTTACTAAATTTATCTTAATATCATCATATTTATCCACTTCAAGACTTTTTCCGAGTTTCTTCCTCCACAATAGGGCCAAACACTATACTTGTGCTGGAAAATTTTAATGTCGGCACCGTTTTTTTTTTTTTTGAGTCATAGTTCGAATATGATTTACAGCATTTGGCGAATTAATATCGTCCTTTATCCCCTTATCATAATCATTTTACGCTGTTAGTCATCTTAACCATCCAATCCTAAATCATACCATTATCTGTCTTTTTTAAAGCGTCTTTTGTACCTGAACTAACCGGAGAATCATTAGTCACCTTCTCATCCAATTCATCAATGAGATTATTTGTTGCGGTAGCTTTTGCTATAACTTCTTGAGCGAACTTCGACATTTTCAATCCCTCCTCCTCCAATCTCTCCTTATCCATATATAGTTCTTTTTCAGTGAGATTCTCCTCGGGTTTACTGCCACGTTGACGTCCTCTGAGTTTGTTGTTACCAGTTGCAACACCCTTATTTTTAACTTCGTCACGTTTCCTGAAAGCATCACAGCATTCATGAAGCTGATGCCCCAAAACATTACAATTCCACAAACGAAAGTAGGAGTTTAGGTATGACAATTATATGATCACAACCTTAGGATTCCAACGTAATTTAACCCACACAATTTCTTGAAAAAGTTAAGAAAAATCAATTTCAACAAGAAATGACGTATAAAACCTGATTCTTTCCTCAAGGTCACCTCGTCAACTTTTACAGGCCTACCTAAGGCTTGAGCCATAGCCAACAAATTTTTCCCGTCCAATATTTTTATCTCCTTCGCTGAAATTAAACCAAACTAGAGCCGATGTGACTTTTTGATACACAAGATCAAAGTTTGCAAATCATGCCTATGTACAGACTGCATGCATTACTTCTTCACCTTCAATTGTGGTTTATATAATCCATGGACCACCATCCATCACCTTCTTCATATCATCTTCGTAAAATCTCACAAGAAGCTAACAAATATGTAATATAAAGAAAAAAAAACAAGATAGTTGATAAAAAAAATAGCTCATGATAATCCTCATGCCAGTTTTTCTTCCTTTATTCGTCCACGACATTATTTTTGTTTATTGGGATGTGTACGTATTAAAAAAAATCTGCATGCGTATATATCAACATTTAAGCTTAGCAGGTTAAATTTTTGGGTTTCGAGATGTGATCCAGAAGATCTGATCTCTTCCTGACTTATTAGGTTTTAAGTTCACCGACACTTTGTTTTATGAATAAAAACAAACAAAGTGGTTGAATTATTCTGAGAAAAGCTATTACATCTATGATCTAATCAGTTCTTAGTCATACTTGTATTTTTTATATTCTTGTATTCCTTCTTCTTTTCTTGTCAGAATTTTTGATATTGTACTTTAATACTGGTATGGTTCTTTATGATTTCATGATTTATTCTTAAACTCAGTGTAAACTAGAATTGCTATTAATGAAGCAGTTTTTTATTTTACAATATATATATTATCCACGTGAGTTGCGTGCTTCTTTTTCCCTTGGAAAAAATAAAAGATATATTAAGAAACTTATAAAAGGGCGCCGAAGTCCTACAGAACATACCCAACGCCAATAGAAACAGTAACAAGATAATCTAAGAGAAAATCTCAGAAGAGAAACTCAAAAACAAAACCCAAAAATACCGACCACATGAGAGATTAAGATATGGAAAATTGTCCGAACTAGATTTCACCATTTCGAGAGATATCCCATCAAGAGGATCAATGTTCTTACACCATATATAAAATTGAGTCTTCACTTTTCTGATGACTTGTTGTTCCTCGAAGTTGACTTGAGAAATATTTGGGAATCTTGTTGTTAGTCGGAAAATAAAAAAAATGCAATCATTCGAAGAGTTAATCGATATCTATATAAAAATAAGTTGGAGAAGTGGAAACCTAAATGGCTAGCTCAATCTGGGTGATCGATCATAGTTTCAAGTTTCAACTTCTTTAAAAACTGGAAGTGGTGGAGAGGGATTTATTGTGGGAAAAAAGCTGAAAGAAAAGGCATTTATTTCAAAGCGTGGGATCCTATTTGCAAAAGCAAAGGGAAAAGAGATATGGGTTTCAAAATTAAAGGCGTTCAATCAATCTCTTCAAGATAAATATGGATGGAGAATGCTGCATTCCGAAGATCTTCCATAGGATAAGGTTTTAAATTAAAGGTACTTCAAAAACAAGAAATTACTTCAAATTCTTATACATAAAAAAGGTATGTCGATTTCGAATTCCATCTCTCATGGTATTTTTTTAATCAAACCTTACTGCATTTGGTAAATTGGATCAGGTGACTCACTGTCTATCTCGTTTGATAAGTGGACTCCTGACTTAATGAATCCATGATCCCAAAAAATGACTTAGTGGGTCGAATTCCTTCTATGTTAATTGAGCTAATTGATCAAGATACAAGAATTTGGAATTTTCCTATGCTGAACAACCTTTTTTGAGCCAGATATATCCGCAAAAATTCGCTTTGGTTAGACTTTCTTCTCATGTAGAAGATAGAATCAGGTGGACACTCACAAAAAATAGTGTCTTCCCAGTCAATTTTCTATACAAGGTAATTCGAAATCCACGATCCATTCAATCTCTCCTGAATTATGGAGTTTTCAAGTCTCCATGGAGTTTACTAGTTATCCCCAAAATTAAGCTCTTTATTTCGAAGTGCTTAACTGATTCTCTTCCTACAATGGCGAAGATTTCCGAAATACTTTCAAAGGTTCCCAACATGTTTTGCTTCTATTAACAACACCCTGAATATTTTCTTCATATTTTCCTTCAACATCCTTTCTCAAGGGAGGTTTGGTTCAATATCCCTGGGAGCTCAAGAAAAAAAAAGAATCGCCTAGAACATGAGGAATGATCCTAAATTTTAGATGAAATTTTGGTTGTTGAATGAAGATCGGAATTTCCCTCGTGGAGAGGAATGTAAGTCAACTATTTCCACGGTGTTGTCGAAAATTTGGATTACCAGATGCAACCTCAGGTTTTACAATCTAAATTCTAGGCCAGAAGACGTGTCTTCAGAAGCTTTAAGCCATGTGAACTCTTATATCAAATTTTCGACCAAGAAATTCGAAAACCATTGTGAAGTCTTACAACCCTCTTGCATACATCATAGCCATGGGAAACCTTAGGATAATACAATTTTTGTTGATGCTTATTCTGATAACATTAATTGTGATCGTGGTATTGGACTATTTATAGATGATAACCATGAAGGAACTACAAAGGAAAATCAAATTTCACAATCTGCAGAGATGCAGAACACGGAGAATGCTTAACTTTACTTGAAGCAATTAAATGGCCAAAAGTCTGTGAGCAAATTCCGTAAGATTCATTTACGATGCAACAAAAGTAGTTAGAAAGTAAACTTGTTAACCAGGTTAACTGGTATAACAATAGTATTTTAAATGATTGTAAACTCATACTTTCTTGTTGTTTTAATTTGTGGGTATGTTTTAATGTTTAGAGGAGCTGAAATTTTGTGGGAATGTTTCCAAAATAGAATGGCTCTTATTCGTACCTTCCGTTAAACTCCATGTTATCTTTGACGTATCCTTCCTGATGTTTTAATATATTGGCCGTTCATTTTAGAAAAAGAAAAAAAAACTATCTCTTTCAACCATTTTATACTTTTGAACCAATTGAAGTTTTAGAATACTAGGATTCTAGAAGATATGATACATACATAGATGTAAACACGGTGTGAGTTTAACTGTTTAAGTCAAACGGCTGTAGAAAAAACGGCCAGTAATGATAGAGAGTTGACGTCTCTATAAATGAACATAAAGTTCAACTACGAGTATTTGGGAGTTTAATAACTTAACCCTTACTTGTTACGCATAGTTAATCAAAAGATTATACTGTTATGACCCAACACCAAAACACAATGATATCAGATCAAAAGAATACAAAATCAAGATAAAACCCTTTGACTTGGAGGGTTAGCCACCTCTGCGAAAGAGTTTAGAGAGAAGGGTTAAAGAAAACTGTTCTTGTATTAATTAATAACCAAACAAATAATTGGCCAGGCTACTTATAGCTTCAAAGCCGTGCACAAGAAGTAAAGAATTAGAGTTTTTATAACTCTTAAACCCCTATCATAATAAAGGAAATAAACAAACTAATTATAGTAGTCCTAAACACGGAAACTGTATAGAGTTGGTATCACAACATCCTACGCCCCTGGAAAACAGACTTTCCCTCAAGTCTTGAAAGTTGGAAATTTTGCAATAATCTCGTCAGCATCCTCCCAAGTTGCTTCATCTTCAGGATGATTTTTCCAATGTACAGGCCATTGTGTGCCAGCATTATGTGATAGACGCATTTATGTGTCTATTTTGTTCTCAATATTCTGTATTGTTAGACTTGATTAAGTACTTATTGTGTTATTTTGTGTTTTTGTAGATGTTTTTAGAGAAATAAGTCTTTGCGGCGAAATGAGCTCAAAAAAGTGATGATTTACACCCCGGAGAAAAGTACTAAAGGCACCCCAGAAATGCACCGGAAGCGTCCCAGAAATGTACCGGAGGAACCCAGAAAAATTACTATTTCCACCCCAAAATTACTATTTCCACCCCAATTGCTAAAGGGACACCCGTACAGGATTAGGGGGAGGACACTTTTCTTCTCATAATTCAAATTTCATTTTTGGCGGGAAAATATATTCTCTCTCTGGCAGATTTTCAATCAACAAAATGAAGGTGTTGTGGTGCGATTCAATGGCTAAAAATTGGTAGGAAGATGTGATATAGCTTAAGGAATACAGTATGGGTGTCAGAATCGATCTAATTTGGCTAGAATCGGCTAAACAAGTCATCATCAGAGAACATGGCAGTCACGGGTTTGAGAGGATTTTTTGAGGGATTCGGACGTGTTATGATGATGCATGGAGGACTCTAGCACACTTTTGGACCGTGTAGAAGCTAAATAAGGGAGTATCAGAGGCTGTTTACGCGTGGAGAATCATTTCAGGGAAGAAAATATTCGGAAAATATTTTCTTTAAACACCGAGTAATGAAGATTATATGGAGTAATTGAGGGAGATTCAACGAGCTGTAGGTGTATAAATATGTTCCCTGGGAGTACTAGAGAGGCTGTCGAGAGTTGGGAGAAGAGAGGAGAGCCACAGACGCAGAAATCAAGAGTTGATCAAACTCTGCTGCTGCTGATGAAGAACACCAAGAACACGAAGAACGGACTCGCAGAAGCAGTCGTTTATCAACAGTGAAAATGACTCACATCCGTGGGTCGTAGGTGTGGGTCTTAGCATTTCAGCGACAACAGCACCTCAGCTTTGTCGTTAAATTTGGACGCCTTCTGTGGGTCGCAGAATCCTTATTTAGAACATTTACTTATCTTTCTCTTTATTGTAAACATCAATTGAGCTTAATAAAATATTTTGAGAGCATTTTTACTATGATGAGATAAACCCCAACACTGGGACGACGGAGGAGGCCAAACTTCATACTTGGGGTAATTTTATTTAATTCTATATTTACTTTTTGCACCAATTTTAATTGAATTAAGATTTTAATTAATTATTTGTGATTTCATTTGATGGTTTATGCTTAGTCCTAGGGATTTTTGATATGCCATGCTTAAGAAATACAAGTAATATTTTATAAATCTATCTTGGCAATAAACTAGAGTTAATATTTGTTTTGTTTTGAACTATAATCGCCTAGAATTAAATTCTGAACCACTTGAAAATGAAAAATGGCCGAATCTTTAGTCCCAGTATCTCTCGCCCATTGTGACAATTATTGTGTATATATTTATTATTTTAGAAAACTTTAATCTTTACAAGTCCGAGCAACGAACTTTTACTACCACTTTCAAAACAACAACAAAATGGCGCCGCTGCCGGAGAATAGAACGAGACTGATAGGGTAACGAGCTTAATAGGAAACTCGTTCGAAAAATATTGGTTGCTCTTTAAGCACACTCCAAAGTTCATGATGGTTTCTGTGAGTTGAATGCGTGACTGCGCCGCCTTGTGATAGCGGTGAGGCCTTGGGTATCAAAGCTCCACTGAGCTTCCCTCGCCTCAATTCAACTTACTTTGACTTGGATTGATTCCAGAGGGGTTTGCTCAAATTGCAACGAATTCCCTTTCGAAAGATAGAAGCTGGTCTAGAAACAATCTAAGTGGAGCCATCATGCTTTTTGTTTGCTAGAAATCTTTAGGTTTGCTTTGGTGGAGTCGAGTCGGCCTTGTTTGTGATTGTATAGAATCCCTCTGTAGTTTATATTTCTTCGGTGATGAATCCTTTTGAAGAGACGCCACCTGCGATGACGTTGCGAGAATATATGTCTAGAAATTCTCGTTATCAAGAGACGTCTTCGGAAATGACTCTTGGTGAATATATGCGTGGGCAGCGATATATGGATACTCCAACTTTTATTGAGGAATCACCTCTAACGATCTATGAGAAATATTATAAACATAGACCATGTAGTTTGGAACAAAGATTGAGAATTCTTGAATTTCAAAAATTGTATCATGATGATGAAGAATCTGAAATATGTGGGAATAGTGATCAGGAATTTGTTACCCCAGTTGAGCCTTATAATGATTATATTATTTCTGGTTCAGATCCTAATAATTTTAAAAATTATTCACCTATTCAAAAGGACGAGGATTTGACTAGAGATACCCCCGTTTCAGACGATGTAGTATGTCCTGTTTACGAAACCGATGATGGTTTAGAGGAACCAGTTTATCTTGAGATCGAGTCAAACGATTTAGAAACAATAGTCTTAGATGAACTTGTAGAGATTAGCGAGGATGAACCTGACTTAGAAAAATCAATTGCCGACCTAGAAATTAGGGAGGTTATGACCAGTCTATCTAGAGACGCCGAAAACTCTAAGTTTGGGGGTGAGTATCATTCTCCATGTGCTTTAACTCTTAGTAAGGTCCCTCACTTCGGACTTGACATCAATGCCTCACCCATCTTACGAGACTATCTTCATAATCGTTTTCCAGAACCTAATGATATCCAACAAGAGTCTCAACTGTTAGAAACCCATCCTCTGGTTGATGTGGTTAACCCAGGCAATAATACCAAGATTGATTTTGTTTTCCCACCAAATAGTTTTCTTCCAAATGTGGGAACATATAGATTTCAAATGTGTCGAATATTAAGTCGTGAGACTAAACCTAAATGCTTTAGGAAATTAGAATCGACACATTTGCTTAAGAATGACCACTACTCTCATTGTGGTCAAATTTGTAAGTCAAATCTTATTGACTTAGAGGATCCTCAGTTATTTAGGTTATTATTGTGCGCTTCTAAGATCATATTTGAGTTTTTCCAGACTCTAGGACCTAATAATTTGGATCCAACCTATGAGGAAATGCATCCGAGGAAAATATTTTATTTAGACCCTTTCATAGAACCTGAACCTGAACCACAATTAGATATAAATTTCTTAATCAGAAAACTAGATAAGGGCATGTTATTCTTGTTCACTTTCTTGGGTTATTGTAGTTTCCTTTGGTCAGCTCTTTTTCGTTTTGAAGACCCACAGTTATTTCGACTGTTACTTTATGGTTTGAGTTGACTAATCCTTTCCTAAGTCTGGCTGAAGACTTTAAACTTAGCACTTCTTGGGAGGTAACCCAATCTCATGCAACACGGTAATATCTTTCCTTAACTCTTTCGCTTCAAATGGTAACAGTTTCTCCTTGTTCATGCTTTTAGTTTCATATTTAGAACATTGAGGACAATGTTAGATTTAAGTTTGGGGGTATGGGAGAAACTTTTTAGTTGCAATTATTAAACTCCAGAGCCTAGAAATTTATGCCTATTAAGGTTTGCACTAACCAATCTAAGTGGATGGGAACATCTTGGTTATAGGAGTTGAGGAACCAATCTGATTAGATGGAAACATCGAAAGAGTCTATTCATAAAAGCACAAAGCTCAGGTGTTAGAAATAACATGATAGTTGCACCATATCTCGTTGAGTCCTTTTCATTTCTGTTTTATTTTTTCATTTTAAACTATGTTTCTCTAAGTGATTAGGTGGGGCACACGATTCAAGTTGTTACCACTGCTAGGGTGAATTAGAGTGACTGAGTTACTAAAAAAAAAAGACCGGACCAGTTAGACCAATCGGAATAAGTATTAACACTTGGATAGCAATATGCGTGTGTTCTCCCTGTTTCCGTCGCCTAAGCAAGCGTGGAATGCAGGACCCGTGGGAACTATCGTGTAATCTGCTGACAAGAAGCATGCGCTTGGATCCAAAAGATCTATTCATGCCGTTAAGTTAAAAAAAAATGATTATTGTTATGTGTAGTCAACTGCTGGTTCCCTTGTATATGCCAGTGTGTTAATATTAGTCAGACCGGTATCTCAGTCATTTAGGTTAGGTTCATCTTGGCAGAGGCCTTCAGACAGATATGGGAAACACCGTTCACTTTTCAACCATCTACATTTTTCTTTTTCCATCTTCTTAATCTTTTCATGTGATTAGTCTGACTCCGAGTATGATGTCCATCGTGAAACTATCTTAGTAGAGCTCTGTCACTTATATGAATTTTAGTATGCTTGAGTGCAAACTCGTGTACAGCAATTGGAATTTCGCATCAGGGTTCTTCCTCTTAGAGTCAATAATTGTATGCCAACCAAGGAGGTTCTTTAGTGCTTTCCAAGGTTCTGCGTAGATAGCTAGGGTCTGGAGTATTGGTTTTTGTGGGTACACCTCTGATAAACCCACCCGAGATTAACTCGGTCACTTTTCAAGAATAAATTTTGCTCGAGGACTAGCAAATAATAAGTTTGGGGGTATTTGATAGACGCATTTATGTGTCTATTTTGTTCTCAATATTCTGTATTGTTAGACTCGATTAAGTACTTATTGTGTTATTTTGTGTTTTTGTAGATGTTTTTAGAGAAATAAGCCTTTGCGGCGAAATGAGCTCAAAAAAGTGATGATTTACACCCCGGAGAAAAGTACTAAAGGCATCCCAGAAATGTACCGGAGGAACCCAGAAAAATTACTATTTCCACCCCAAAATTACTATTTCCACCCCAATTGCTAAAGGGACACCCGTACAGGATTAGGGGGAGGACACTTTTCTTCTCATAATTCAAATTTCATTTTTGGCGGGAAAATATATTCTCTCTCTGGCAGATTTTCAATCAACAAAATGAAGGTGTTGTGGTGCGATTCAATGGCTAAAAATTGGTAGGAAGATGTGATATAGCTTAAGGAATACAGTATGGGTGTCAGAATCGATCGAATTTGGCTAGAATCGGCTAAACAAGTCATCATCAGAGAACATGGCAGTCACGGGTTTGAGAGGATTTTTTGAGGGATTCGGACGTGTTATGATGATGCATGGAGGACTCTAGCACACTTTTGGACCGTGTAGAAGCTAAATAAGGGAGTATAAGAGGCTGTTTACGCGTGGAGAATCATTTCAGGGAAGAAAATATTCGGAAAATATTTTCTTTAAACACCGAGTAATGAAGATTATATGGAGTAATTGAGGGAGATTCAACGAGCTGTAGGTGTATAAATATGTTCCCTGGGAGTACTAGAGAGGCTGTCGAGAGTTGGGAGTCGAAAGGAGGGCCAGAGGAGCAGAAATCAGAGTTTTCAGAACTCTGTTGCTGCTGCTGCTGCTGCCCGTGAAGAACAAGGAATCGGCCACGGTTCCTTCATCCATTTGCAACTGTTTCTTCAACTGCTCTGCAACGTTTATCTTCATCGCAACAGTTTCTTCAACTGCTGTGCAACTTTTATCTTCATCGCAACAGTTTCTTCATCATATTTTGCAACAGAGAAGTAAACCACAGCATTTAATTTTCCGTCACCACTTGTTTCTCTGTAACAGTCCAACATCGTCTTCGCAACAGGAACTGCTGTTGCGATTTCTCTGTTGCATTGTTTACTCAATTGTAATCAACTTTGGAGCAATAATAAAACATTTTGAGATTATGATTAATATGAGGAGCTAAACCCAACATTGGGACGACGGAGGGAGTCTATTTTCGTCATTGTGGTAAATTTAATTTATTCTTTTTATGACTTTTGCACTGATTAAAAATTGAAAAATGATTTTAATTAATTAGTTATCATTTTATTTGATGCGGCATGCTTGCTTAAATGTTTGATGTCCCATGCTTACGATTTATAACTAATATTCTGAGAATCTATTTTGGCAAAATAAGAGTCCATATATTTATGTTTTGAGCAGTAATTGTTAAGAACAAATAAAATATACCACATGCATGAAGAATTGGCCAAGTCCTTAGTCCCAATACCTCTCGAACATCTTGTGACAAATTTGTACATATATTTTCGTTTTAAAATCTATTCAAGTCCGAGCAACGAACTTTTACTTACCTCTTGAAAAATATTACAACATTATGACCTTTCTTGTACATTCTATGCTGTAAAAATGCAGATGGATCCCATTTGTCATAGTCAATGATATCTGTTAACACAACAACCACATTAGCATTCATTCCTAATCTTCTTTTTAGTTTAGAAACGTGAAAGACAGGATGAATGCGACTTGTTGCAGGAAACTCTAATTTATAAGACACACTTCCAATTTTCTCCATGACTCGAAAAGGACCATGGAAATGAGGAAAAAGTTTTGAAAAAGATGTGCTTGCCACAATAGTTTTCCGGTATGGTTTTAGTCTCAAATAAACCCAATCATTTATCTCAAAAGACCTCTATGTACGATGAGAATCAGCATATTTCTTCATCCGAGTCTGTGCTTCAATCAAGTGTGATTTTAAGAGTTTCAGAGTGTGATCTCTTGCTTGCAGGTTGAGATTAACATCATGTACTGGTGTAGAGCCAGGTAAATAGGATAAAATTGTTGGTGGAGAACGGTTGTACAAAGCTTCATAAGGAGTCATTTGAATAGCAGTATGAAAGCTCGTATTATACCACCGCTCAGCCCATGGCAGCCACTTAAACCAATCTTTTGGTTTCATACCAGCAAAACAACGTAAGTAACATTCTAAAGTTCGATTAGTAACTCCAGTTTGACCATCTGATTGTGGGTGATAAGATGAACTGCGACATAATTGGGTACCTTGTAAGGAGAAATAAGTTGTCCAAAAGTTACTCATAAATACTGCATCACGATCACTGACAATACTCCTTGGCATTCCATGAAGACGCGCTATTTATCGTATGAATACTTCAGCAACTGTGCTAACAGAATATGGATGAGATAGAGAAATAAAATGAGCATACTTGGAAAGGCGATCAACCACAACAAAAATTGAGATTTTTCTTGCAGATAAAGGAAACCCATCAATGAAACCCATTGAAATATCAAGCCACACATCAGCAGGTATTGGTAAAGGATTTAATAAACCAGGAGGAGACACTGATTCGGACTTGTTGTGTTGGCAGATGTCACAATGATCAATGAATTCCTTAAGAGAATGTTTCATACCTTTCCAATAAATTTTTTGTTGAAGTCTCTTGAGTGTTCTTAGATAACCTGAATGATCCCACAAAGGAGTTGCATGAAATTCCGCAAGCAGTTTTGAACACCATGAAGAAGAAGAAACAACCACAATGCGTTGTTTATGTCTTAAATTGCCATCAATATAAGTATAATGACGTTTAAAGCCAGGGTTAACACTCAATTCAGCAATAATTGATGCATACTCATCATCTTGATGACACTCAACTACAATATCATGCATACCAAAAAAAAGGTGTAGATAGCAAGTTTAGTTGAGGACCTGACAAACGTGACAAAGCATCTACAACAACATTCTCTTTGCCTTTGCGAAAAATAATTTGATAGTCATATCCCAATAACTTTGATAACCATTTCTGCTGTTCCATGGATGATAGTTTTTGATCCAAAAAATATTTCAAGATCCTATGATCTGTGTATATGTTGAAGTGTCTTCCCATTAATTATGGTCACCATTTCTGAACAGCAGACACAATTGATAACATTTATTTATTATAAATAGAAAGATTCAAATTCTCACCAGATAACGGTTTTCTATAATAAGAAATGGGTCTCTGAGATTGCATTAGCACAACACCTAAACCCCCACCAGAAGCATCACACTCTAAATAAAATTCTTTGCTGAAATTTGGCAATATTAATACTGGAGTAGTAGTGAGAGCATGTTGCAGTTGTTTGAATGACGAAGTAACAACATCAGTCCAAATAAAAGCATATTTCTTCAATAGTTGAGTTAAGGGATGACTAATGATGCCAAAGTTTTTGAAAAACTTGCGATAATATCCAGCAAGACCCAAAAATGCTCGAAGTTCTTTAATTGTACTAGGTATAGGCCAAGAAGTAATACTCTTGATTTTATCATCTTCCACTGATACTCCTTCACATGAAATAACATGGCCTAAATACCCCACAGAAGGATGAGAAAAAGTACACTTTGTTTTCTTCACAAATAACTTATGAGAACGTAAAATCTCAAAAACTGCTTTCAGATGTTCAACATGCTCAGAAATACTCTTGCTAAAGATTAAAATATCATCAAAAAACACAAGCACAAACCTTCGTGAATAAGGATTAAATATGTGATTCATCAAGCTTTGGAAAGTGGCTGGTGCATTTGAAAGACCAAATGGCATGACGAGAAACTCGTAATGACCATTGTGTGTTCGAAAAGCAGTCTTGTGAATATCGGGGCCAAACAATCTGATTTGATAGTAACCAGAACATAAGTCCAACTTTGTAAATATACAAGCACCATGTAGTTCATCCAAGAGCTCGTCGACCATAGGAATTGGGAAACGATCCTTTATTATTATCTTATTTATTGCACGATGATCCACACACATATGCCAAGTGCCATCTTTCTTTCTAACCATCAAAATTAGAGAAGAGAAAGGACTTGAACTCTCCCTAATAAGACCTGCTTGTTGTAACTCTGAAATTATCTTCTCAATTTTGTTCTTCTGAAAGTGTGGATAACAGTAAGGACGAACATTGACAGGTGAAGAATCTGGTAACAAGGGAATATGATGGTCATGTTATCGTGAAGGAGGCAGTGAAACAGGTGTCTCAAAGATATCTGAATATGTAGATATTAACTTCTTAATTTCAGGTGTCAAGACAGAAGCAGTTGTATAAGTGTTTTCATTGAATGTACTTAATTGGAACAAAATTCCATAATGCTCTCTATCCAATAAACGCTGCATTGAAGAAATGTCTAACATCATTACTGTCTAAGAATCATTGCCTACCAGAGTAATATTAGAACCATTAATGCGAAACTGCATAGTCAAAGCTGTAAAATCCCAAGAAATTGCACCTAAAGTGCGTAACCATTGAATGATAGACGCATTTATGTGTCTAATTTGTCCTCAATATTTCGTATTGTTAGTACTCGTTTTCGTACTTATTATGGTGTTTTGTGTGTGTGTAGGTATTTTTTGGAAATAAATATTTTTGGAAAAATCAGCTCGAAAAGTTGTCTAAAGCACCCGGAGGACACGTGTTATTCGGACTCTCACTTTTGGATAAGGGGTACCTCAATTTATAAGGGGTATCTTAGTTGGGATCCTGCTGTTTGCACACCCGTTTTGGTTAGGGGGACACCATCCTCATCATTCAAATTCTTGTTTTGGCGGGAAAATTAAGAACATAACTGAGTGATTTTCGATCGAAGTTTGAAGGAGTTCTGGGTAGATTAAAGGGCTGAAATTTGTTGGGTATTTGCGATATGTCCCAACAAAACTATCATGAGTGATTTGATCGATTAAAATTGGCTGGATTCTCGGCGAGAAGGAAACAGAGAAGCGTGTGCATGGAAAGAGATGTTCACAGGATTACTCCGTGCCTGGATTGATTTGGCATGCTGAAGAAGCGTGCACCATCTAAGCAAGGATATTTTTCACGAATCATACAACTGCAGACGCATGAAGAGGCGAGAAAGGAAAGAAAATTGTCCGAGATTATTTTTTATTTACTGCCGAGCTATGGAAAGATTTTCCGGAGTAATGAGCGAAGATTTATGTCTCCGTGGAGTATAAAAAGGGTCTTGAGGTAGCAGAGAAAGGGGCTGGAGAGTTTGGGAGAGTTACAGAGCATCACAGAGCCGAAAAAATCGAGTTGCACAGAACACCATTTCTGCTGCTGCAGAACACGAAGAACAGACTCACGAAGACAGTCGTTTATCAACAGTGATAACGACACACATGCGGGGGTCGTAGAAGCTGAACAGCGACAGTTGGCTTTTATCGTTTTATGTAACAGTGTTTTGCAACAATTAAAAACGTTGCAAACACCCGATTTTTAATGGTTTTTCTCCAATTCATCATTTGTAAACACTTTGAGCAATGAAATCAACTTTTGAGCGCGTTTTCACAATGATGAGCTAAACCCAATCTTCCGGGGCGATGGAGGAAGCCATTCTTCCAAAATTTATGTGGTAAAATTTATTTGAATTTATTTATGCAATTCTTTTATGATTATTTGCACCGAATGAAAATTGAGTAATGATTTTTATTAATTCTTTGTGTTTTCTCTTGATGAAGTATGCTTAGTTTAGGGCTTTTGATACTTCATTCTTGCGATTAACAATTGATGTTTTGAAAATCTAATTTAGGCAATGATTAGAATCACAATTTTTTTTGATTGGAGTTACATTGTCTAGAATTGCATGATGAAAATTAACATTAAATTACATGAATTTTGGTGAATGGTGAAATCCTGAACCCTGGTCTGTCTAATATAATCAGTTTTAATTTGCTTTATTTTCTTTAGTTTTAAAATTTAAATCTAAAAGCACAACCTTCACAAGTCTTGAACGAACTCTATTTTTTTTACTACAACAACTTGAAACCACATCAATTTTTTGGCGCCGCCGACGCGGACTTGTCTTTGAGCTAGAAATTTTAGATTTTTTTTTATTTTTTAGGTTTTTATTTTATTTGTTCTTCTTTACGTTTTTGGGTTTTTGTCTTTTTCTTTCGGATTTTGGAATTTGGAGCGAAAGAAAATTTTGCCAAAGCTTTTGGTGAATACTTAAAGACTGGAGTAAAAGGCAAGGCGAAAGGAGCGAAAGAAGAAGATTTTTTTTATAAAAAAAAAAGAGAAAAAAAAAAAGAGAGACATTTTTATTTTTGTAGATTTTTATTTTTTAGACTTTCTTTTTCTTTTGCACTTTATATTTTTGGACTTTGGACTTTAAATTTTGGGACATTATTTTTAAACCCTACGGAAGGGTAAATATAAACTGTTTGCAGAGAAGGACGGTGATTACGATATCACCTCGACCCCTCGGGTTCGTACATGACATAGGACTCGTGGCCCGAGTCGACTACAAAGGTTCATCCCCCGTCTGGTACGAGAGGTAAGTTTGTCGAAACACTCGTGAATCCCCTGTCAGCGAGTTACTGTCTTCCTTCGTATGCATATATGTTGAGGACTTGAAAACGGCTTCTTTAATTTCCTAGTAAAGGGCAAGGACTGGCCATACAAGAGGGTTCGTATTTCATCACTGTTCTCTTCTTGCCCGCCTTAGGAAAACGACACCAAACGCGAACCTAAGCCTAAAATTTTGACTAGAACGAGACCGATAGGGTAACGAGCTTAACAGGAAATTCATTCGAAAAATATTGGTTACTCTTTTAGGCATACTTCGAAGTTCTTGACGGTTTCTGTAAGTTGAATGCGTGACTGCGCCGCCTTGTAATACGGTGAGGCCTTGGGTATCAAAGCTCCACCGATCTTCCCTTGCCTCTATTCAACTTACTTTGACTCGGATTGATTCCAGAGGGGTTTGCTTAAATTGTAACGAATTCCTGTTCGAATGATTAGAAGTTGGTATAGAAACAATCTAAGTGGATCCATCATGCTTTTTGTTTGCTATGTAGGTTTGCTGTGGTGGAGTCAGCCTTGTTTGTGTTTGCATAGAACATCCCTTCCTTTTTAGGACTTTTCTTTTTGATTTTGTTTTTCTAGTGTATGCCCGAAGTTTTTAAACGGGCCTGGAAAAGAAACACTCTAGGTCGTTTGATTAGTGACAAACCTAGTAGTTTTTCTTGTGAAGGCGGGGAGCTCGAAGACTCTTCTTTTGAGAGCCCCGTTTTTGAAAAGTTCAGTTTTGAGAATCTGTCTCTTCGTGAGGAAAGTATCCCTAGTACTCCTAGTCCTTTGGTAGTGCTAGAAGTGGCAACTTTGAAAGCTTTGCTAAACCCAACTAGGACCTCTCTCCCGTCTTGTATCAAGTTAGCTGAAACCGAGGCAAATTATGAACTAAAATCTGGGACTTTACAGATGCTCCCAATGTTTTTAGGGAAGGAGAATGAGAACCCTTATTTTCATGTTAGGGAATTTAAGGAAGTTTGTGGTACTCTGAAAATTAAAAACCTAAGTGATGATGCTTTGAAACTTAGGTTATAGCCTTTCCCTTAAAATATAAAGCCAAATCTTGGCTGTATAGTTTGGACTCTGAGTCAATTGAAACCTATGACCAACTTACTTCTTCCTTTATACATAAGTTTTTCCCAAGGCATAAAACATCGTCTATTAGGACACAAATATGTACTTTTTCCCAACAAGAGGGAGAATCTTTATATAGGTACTTAGAAAGGTTCAATGAATTGATATCTCAATGTCTTCATCATGGTTTGGAGAAGGTTAGGTTAGTTCAGATCCTCTACGAGGGTTTAGATTATTCAACAACAACCATGGTTGAGTCCTTATGCACAGGTGGGTTTGAGAATAAAATTGTTGATGAAGCGATGACATTTTTGAATGAAATCGCTGATAAGACCCAACAATGGGAAAATAGTAGGGAACCCCAGAAAACAATTCTACTAAGTAGAGAAAATGTTAATAGGGTAGAAGGATCTCATGAGTCAGATGCCAAAATAGAAGCTATAGCCAAAAGGTTAGAAGCCTTAGAATTAGGTCATTCTAGTGGTAGTAGTGGAAGAAATGAGCCTTTTTGGGAAGGACGTTTGTTGAAGAGCAAGCAATGCTCTTTATAACAACACTAGGTTTGATAACTGACAGAAGTTTGACCCATATTCAGAAACCTATAACCCTGGCTGGAGAAACCATCCAAACCTTTCTTGGTCCAAGGGCCAGAATCAAGGTCAGTCTAGTAATGCTCAGGTTCCCCTAGGTTTTGGCTACACTAAGAATCCTTCAGCTCCGGCACAGTTTCAGAACCCTTCAGATAAGAAAATTATGAGTTTAGAAGATTCTCTTGCTTTGTTAACTCGTAACACTGTGCAGTTTCATCAATCTGTTGCTCAAGGTTTAGAAGAAAATAAGAGAATAGGTCAGGCTAACTCTTACTCTATTTCCGAGTTGAAAACCCAGGTTATTCAGATAAATGAGTCTTTAAGAGAAAGAGGTAAGTTTCCTAGTCAGACTCAACCCAACCCTAGAGGAATTAATGAAATAGGTGAAATACCATCTGATCATGTGAATGCTATTAAAACCCTTAGGAGTGGTAGAGTGATAGACAACAAGGTTTCCATGCCTGATAGTGAAAATGCTATAGTTCACCCTTCTGAACCAGAAACTGAGGAGACTGATAGAGTCTCTAAAGAGACCAATGAGGGTCATATTGAGCCCGGATTTGTCCCTAGAGCCCCATTACCACAGCTGCTAGTTCCAACTAAGAGGGAGTCCAATTTTAATGATATATTGGAGGTTTTTAAGCAGGTAACTATAAACCTTCCACTGCTAGATGCAATTAAGCAGATTCCCTCTTATGCCAAGTTTCTCAAGGATATGTGTACGCGAAAGCGAAAGCTTAATGTCCAGAAGAAAGCCTTTCTAGCTAGTCAGGTGAGTTCTATTATTCAAAATACCACTACTCCTAAGTATAAAGACCTAGGGTCCCCTACCATTTCTTGCACAATAGGTAAATACCGTGTTTAGAAAGCGTTGCTTGACTTAGGAGCTAGTGTGAACTTACTACCATATCATGTGTACCTTAAGCTAGGACTTGGTGAGATGAAACCTACCCAGATGACACTTCAGTTAGCTGATAGGTCCGTTAAAATTCCTCGTGGTGTGATCGAGGATGTTCTCATAGAGGTTGACAAGTTTATTTATCCAGTGGATTTTGTTATCCTAGATACCCAACCTGTCCCTGACCCAGAGAACCAGATACCGGTAATTTTAGGTCGCTCGTTTTTAGCTACATCCAATGCGATCATTAACTGTCGAAATGGTATTATGAAATTGTCTTTTGGTAATATGACTATTGAGCTGAACATTTTTAATATTAGTAAGTTACCCTCTGAACTAGATGACTCGAACATAGAAGAGGTGAACATGATAGGAACATTAGTCGAGGAGTCATTACCAAACACTTTGTTAGAAGATCCATTAGAGAAATGCCTAGCTCACTTTGGGATTGATTTTGATGATGATAATGTGATTAATGAGGTGAATGCTTTGTTAGATTCAACCCCTTTGTTAGATACTAGTAATGGATGGAAACCTAAAGTCGAACCACTACTAGTTTCTAAGTCTACCCTAGTTCCTTCGTTAGAAGAGCCTCCTAAGTTGGACCTAAAATCATTGCCAGATACCTTTAAATATGTGTTTATAGGCCCGCCTGAGACTTTACCTGTAATTATTTCTTCCGTCTTGGATAGTGATCAGGAAAGTATGCTAGTAACCGTCCTTCAAAACAACAAGGAAGCTTTAGGGTGGAACATAGCTGACATTAAGGGTATAAGTCCCACTGTTTGTATGCATCAGATCTATTTAGAGAGTGATACCAAACCTTCTAGGGAGATGAAACGTCGACTAAACCCTAATATGAAAGAGGTAGTTCGAAACGAGGTCGTTAAGTTGTTAGATGCAGGCATTATCTACCCCATTTCAGACAGTAAGTGGGTCATCCCCGTTCAGGTTGTTCCCAAGAAATCTGGTATTACTGTAGTCCAGAATGATAACAATGAGTTAATCCCGACCCGAGTGATCACGGGTTGGCGTGTTTGTATTGACTATAGGAAATTGAACAAGGTCACCAGGAAGGACCACTTTCCCCTTCCCTTCATCGACCAGATGCTAGAGAGATTAGCTGGACATAGTCACTACTGCTTTTTAGATGGCTATTCTGGATATAGTCAGATCGTTATTGCCCCAGAAGACCAGGAGAAAACCACTTTTACCTGTCCCTTTGGTACCTTTACGTATAGATGCATGCCTTTTGGGCTTTGTAATTCCCCTGTGACTTTTCAGCGTTGCATGATGAGAATATTTTCTGACATGGTAGAACGGTTCTTAGAAGTCTTTATGGATGATTTTTCAGTGTTTGGTTCGTCTTTTGATGAGTGCTTGCATCATTTGTCACTAGTGTTGACTAGGTGTAAGGAAAAGAATTTAGTGCTTAATTGGGAGAAATGTCACTTCATGGTTCGTTCCGGAATTGTTTTAGGGCATATCGTATCTTCTAAGGGTATAGAGGTAGATAAAGCCAAAGTTGACCTGATTAACACTTTACAGGTCCCAAAAACCGTAAGAGATATTAGGTCATTCTTATGACATGCAGGTTTTTATCGTCGATTCATTAAGGATTTTAGCTTAATTTCTAGACCTCTTTGCAATTTACTTGCAAAAGATGTTAAGTTTGTCTTTGATGATGCTTGTTTAGAGGCTTTTGAGAAGCTTAAGAATTTACTCACTACCGTCCTCATAGTCCAGGCACCCAACTGGAACCTACCCTTTAAGATCATGTGTGATGCTTCAAATTATGCTATTGGTGTTGTGCTAGGTCAGCGAGAAAACAAATTACTTCATGTGATTTACTATGATAGCAAAACTTTAAATGATGCCCAGTTGAACTATACCACTACTGAGAAGGAACTGTTAGCCATTGTGTTTTCCTTAGACAAGTTTAGACCCTATCTCTTAGGTTCTAAGATCATCATATATACTGATCATGCTGCTTTGAAATATCTTTTGTCTAAGAAGGATACAAAACCTAGATTGATTAGGTGGATCCTTTTGTTGCAAGAGTTTTCTCCAGACATTAGAGACAAAAGGGTGCCGAAAATGTTGTAGCAGACCACTTGTCTAGGCTAGTTGTTAGTTCCCCTGATGATTCCCTTCCTATAAGGGATAGCAAGTGGTTAGTTCCCCTGATGATTCCCTTCCTATAAGTGATAGCTTTCCTGATGAACAATTGTTCTTTGTTACCCAATTACCTTGGTATGCGAATATAGTGAACTATCTTGTTACTGGTCGAATGCCCCAACATTGGGGTAAACAAGATCGTTCTAGGTTTTTAGCTGAGGTTAAGCACTTCTTCTGGGATGATCCTTATTTGTTTAAGTATTGTCCAGACCAGATTATTAGGATATGTATACCTGAGAGTGACCAGTCCAGTATTATTTCCTTTTGTCATGATCATGCTTGTGGGGGTCACTTTAGTGCTAGGAAAACTGCTAAGATATTGCGGTGTGGATTCTATTGGTATTCGTTGTTTAAAGACTCCCACAGTTACTGTGTGACTTGTGAACGTTGCCAGAAATTAGGAACCATTTCCCGTAGGAACATGATGCCCTTGAACCCTATTTTAGTTATGGAGGTCTTTGACGTGTGGGGTATTGACTTTATGGGTCTGTTTCCTAATTCTTTTGGTAACTTATACATCCTTGTTGCTGTAGACTATGTCTCTAAGTGTATTGAGGCGGTTGCGTGTAAAACCAATGACCATAGGGTTGTGATTGAGTTCTTGAAAACTAATATACTTACACGTTTTGGTACACCGCGAGCTATAATTAGTGATGGAGGGTCGCACTTTTTTAATGGACCTTTTAGGCTTTTGATGAAGAAATATGGTATTACACATAAGGTAGCTACCCCGTATCATCCACATACTAGTGGTCAGGTAGAAGTTTCCAATAGGGATATAAAACGTATATTAGAGAAAACAGTTAATACTAATCGGAAAGACTGGTCGTCTAGGCTTACTGATGCCTTATGGGCTTACCGAACTGCGTTTAAGACCCCCATTGGAATGTCACCTTATCGACTTGTGTATGGCAAGGCATGTCACTTACCTGTTGAGTTAGAACATATAGCTTATTGGGCTGTTAAGCAGCTAAATTTTTCACTTGACAAGGCAGGATCCCATAGGAAACTCCAGCTCAATGAGTTGGAAGAGATTCGTAGAGATGCATACGATAGTGCTAAGGAGTATAAGAACAAAATGAAACTTGTGAATGATAGAAATATCTTAAGAAAGTCATTTTCTTCAGGTCAAAAAGTTCTTCTGTATGATACCCGCTTGCATATTTTCCCTGGGAAGTTACGTTCTCGGTGGACGGGTCCTTTTATTGTTCGCACTGTCTTTCCTCATGGAGCTATTGAAATCGAGACACCGGATGGTAGTAGTTCTTCGAAGGTTAACGGTCAGAGATTGAAACCCTTTTTAGAGCCCTTTCCTACATATGATATTGAGGAGGTCCCTCTGGAGGACCATGTTTATCCTTGATTGACCATCGAGGCGATTGTATGTTGTATATTAGTTTTTGATTTCTCTCTTCACCCAGGTACTATCTTTCCGACTTCTCTCTTTACTAATTCCTCATGTTACTTTACTGTTTGGTATTGCTCTTTCATTAGAAACATTGAGGACAATGTTAGATTTAAGTTTGGGGGTGGGGAAGAAACTTTTTGTTAGCCTTTAGTTGCAATAAATAAACTCCAGAGCCCAGAAATTTATGCTTATTAAGGTTGGCACTAACCAATCTAAGTGGATGGGAACATCTTGGTTGTAGGAGTTGAGGAACCAATCTGATTAGATGGAAACATCTAAAAAGTATATTCATAAAACCACAGAGCTCAGGTGTTATAATTAAAAAAAACATGGTAGTTTCGCCATATCTCGTTGAATCCTAATCCTTATGTTTTTATTTTTTTTAAAGTGATTTGGTGTGGCACACGATTCAAGTTGTTACCTTTGCTAGGGTGGAATAGAGTGATTGAGACACCGAAAAAAAAATTGAAAAAAAAATAAATGAGACCAGACCATTAGACCAACCGGAATAAATTCAATAAAGTCGACCACTGGTGCCCTTGTATATGCTAGTTGTGTTGACCTGGAGTTAGGTTTATCGACCACTGGTCCCCTTGTATATGCCAGTTGTGTTGATATTAGTCAGACTGGTATCTCAGTCCATTAGGATAGGTTCACCTTGGCAGAGTCCTTCAGACAGATATGGGAAACACTGTTCACTTTTAACCATCTCTTTATCCATCTTCTTAATCTTTCCATGTGATTGGTTGACTCCGGTTATGATGTACAGAAACTATCTGAGTAGAGCTCTGTTACTTATATATGAATTTTAGTATGCTGAGTGCAAACTCGTATACAACAATTGGAATTTCGCATCAGGCTACTTCCTCCTATAGTCAATGAGAGTATGCCAACCAAGGAGATTCTTTAGTGCCTTCCAAGGTTCTGCGTAGATAGCTAGGGTCTGGAGTAATGGTTTTGTGGGTACACCTCTGGTAAACCCTCCGGATACAACACTCCGCCACTAGGGCCACCTAGTGGTTTAACGACTTACTGCACGTGCTAAGTGTAGTCTTTTTTATTTTCTAGATTAGTTGTTCTCGAGGACTAGCAAATAATAAGTTTGGGGGTATTTGATAGACGCATTTATGTGTCTAATTTGTCCTCAATATTTCGTATTGTTAGTACTCGTTTTCGTACTTATTATGGTGTTTTGTGTGTGTAGGTATTTTTTGGAAATAAATATTTTTGGAAAAATCAGCTCGAAAAGTTGTCTAAAGCACCAGGAGGACACGTGTTATTCGGACTCTCACTTTTGGATAAGGGGTACCTCAATTTATAAGAGGCATCTTAGTTGGGCTCATGCTGTTTGCACACCCGTTTTGGTTAGGGGGACATCATCCTCATCATTCAAATTCTTGTTTTGGCGGGAAAATTAAGAACATAACTGAGTGATTTTCGATTGAAGTTTGAAGGAGTTCTGGGTAGATTAAAGGGCTGAAATTTGTTGGGTAGTTGTGATATGTCCCAACAAAACTATCATGAGTGATTTGATCGATTAAAATTGGCTGGATTCTCGGCGAGAAGGAAACAGAGAAGCGTGTGCATGGAAAGAGATGTTCACAGGATTACTCTGTGCCTGGATTGATTTGGCATGCTGAAGAAGCGTGCACCATCTAAGCAAAGATATTTTTCACGAATCATACAACTGCAGACGCATGAAGAGGCGAAAAAGGAAAGAAAATTGTCCGAGATTATTTTTTATTTACTGCCGAGCTATGGAAAGATTTTCCGGAGTAATGAACGAAGATTTCTGTCGCTGTGGAGTATAAAAAGGGTCTTGAGGTAGCAGAGAAAGGGGCTGGAGAGTTTGGGAGAGTTACAGAGCATCACAGAGCCGAAAAAATTGAGTTGCAGAGAACACCACTTCTGCTACTGCAGAACTGAAGAACACGAAGAACAGACTCACGAAGACAGTCGTTTATCAACAGTGATAACGACACAAAGGCGGGGGTCGTAGAAGCTGAACAGCGACAGTTGGCTTTTATCGTTTTATGTAACAGTGTTTTGCAACAATTAAAAACGTTGCAAACACCCGATTTTTAATAGTTTTTCTCCAATTCATCATTTGTAAACACTTTGAGCAATGAAATCAACTTTTGAGCGCGTTTTCACAATGATGAGCTAAACCCAATCTTCCGGGGCGACGGAGGAAGCCATTCTTCCAAAAGTTATGTGGTAAAATTTATTTGAATTTATTTATGCAATTCTTTTATGATTATTTGCACCGAATGAAAATTGAGTAATGATTTATATTAATTAGTTGTGTTTTCTCTTGATGAAGTATGCTTAGTTTAGGGCTTTTGATACTTCATTCTTGCGATTAACAATTGATGTTTTGAAAATCTAATTTAGGCAATGATTAGAATCACAATTTCTTTTGATTGGAGTTATATTGTCTAGAATTGCATGATAAAAATTAACATTAAATTACATGAATTTTGGTGAATGGTGAAATCCTGAACCCCGGTCTCTCTAATATAATCAGTTTTAATTTGCTTTATTTTCTTTAGTTTTAAAATTTAAATCTAAAAGCACAACCTTCACAAGTCTTGAACGAACTCTATTTTTTTTTACTACAAAAACTTGAAACCACATCAGAATGCCTAGCACAACATCACATCCACTAATCGGTAAAAGATGCAAATCAGAAGTAAATTCATAGTTCTGAAATTTAAGTGGAATATTAGAGCAAAAACCCTGAGTACTTAGATGACCACCATCACCAATTGTCACACGCAAAGAAGTATCTCCTTAAAGAATTGGGTAACCACATTGTTTAGCTATCTGTGGATGAAGGAAATTATGAGTAGAACCTGAATCAAGAAGGATTGTTAATGCTTTACCTTTGGTGATGCGTGAGATGCGCATTGTTCTGGGAGAAGGAGAACACATTAGTAAATGAAAATAAAGTGTTGGTGACGGTGTTTCCTCAAACTCTTTTGCTAATTCTTTGACAATGTCATTATCTTTCTGCTCAACAAAAGACTCATCTGTATCTGGAGATCCCTCCAAAATTAACAATCTTGGATTCAAACACAAATGTTCAGGAGTGAATAATTGATCACAATTGAAACACTGGCCTTTTTCTCGTTTTTCTTTTTATTCTTCCCATGTAAATCTCTTAGGTCCAGGTGGTAAATTTGGTTTTCTTAATGGAATAGCAGCAGCAGCAAGTGTTGGAGTCCGTAGTTGTGGAGGACGATAAGGCTTTGGTGTGGAGTTGTTGGCTAACAAAGCATCTTCTTGATTTATTGCTTTTGTGAAAGCCGCGGTCAATGTCTGAGGTTCAAGCATCTTAACCATGGTGCCAATATCCGGTTTAAGAGAATGAATAAAGAAATTGATCAAGTGATCCTCATGTAAATCCGTGACAAAATTTAACAACCTTTCGAACTCAGGAATGTGCTCACGGACCGTACCTTTTTGCTTAATTGTGCTAATTTCCATGCGTGCATCCACAAACTTTGTAGAAGAAAACCGAGCACGAACAAGTGAACAAAACTCCAACCAAGTAGTAACACAATTGTGGTTCGTTTCCGACGATACCAAGCATTGGCATCACCCTTGAGATGTGCAGAAGCAATGGCCAGCTTGAGATTATCAGCCACCACATGCAAACTAAAATATTGATCTGCACTGAAAATCCAACTGTCTGGATCATCACCATCAAAAGTGGAAAATTTCAGACTGATTGACGCAGCACGAATATTATTACCATTACCACCATTAGGAGGAGGTGGCGGCGGAGGTGGTGGAGCAGCACCATTACATTGAGCGACTTGAGGCATAAATTCACGCAACACCTCGCGTAAAGTAGTACCCAAAGATGTAGTTAAAGCTGTTGTTAGTTCTGCTGTCAGAGTTCGTGATAACTCAGTTGTATGTTCTGATAAATCCAACTTTCTACTAGCACGATCTTCTTCACGCAATTGTTTATCTTCAGCTTTCTTCCTGGTACGTGCTTCTTCATCATGAACATGATTATTGTTAATGGTGGTAACAAGAGTATCGATTTTTTGACCAACAGTCTTAATACTGTCTTGAACAATTTGTAGGTTTTCTGAATAAGTCATCTTTTCTAAAAAAAAAAAATTGGTGAAAACTTTGATGATTAATCAAACCTGCTCTGATCCAGGTGTTATGACCCAACACCAAAACACAATGATATCAGATCAAAAGACTAGAAAATCAAGATAAAACCCTTTGACTTGGAGGGTTAGCCACCTCTGTGAAAGAGTTTAGAGAAAAGGGTTAAAGAAAACTATTCTTGTATTAATTGATAACCAAACTAATAATTGGCCAGATTATTTATAGCTTCAAAGCCCGGCACAAGAAATAAAGAACTAGAGTTTTTATAACTCTTAAACACCTATCATAATAAAGGAAATAAACAAACTAATTATAGTAATCCTACTGTATGGAGTTGGTATCACAACGTATACTTATAATTTAGTTAATTTTCAATATAAAAGATTATCAGTTCGGAGCTCTTTGAAATTTGAGTATTCAGCTTGAGTTATGAATGCAATGACACAATTATTTATTTTTTTGAAAATGAAATGACACAATTATTCTTCCAAAGTTATAACATTATTCCGCATATTGCCCATTTGTTCCTGTCCCAGTGACCCCACATCTTCCACACGGTTCATTTGGGTCAAATTGGTGCGGTTGTCATTTGCCATGTAGGTATTATGTAGTGTGTGCATCATATATGCTTAGCAGTAAGAAACTGAGAGGAAAGAGGAAACTAATGTTGGATGGCCGGTTAAAGTATATATGCAGACTATTTGTTAGTAGAACTGTTGTGCACCATGATTTTAGATGTGTAAAAGACTACCTAATAATTCATGTCTGGTGGCTGCTAGTTTAGCTGATTAATTTTGAGGAGGATCCATGAACGTTCTTAGATGGACAGGGTCAGACATGATTTACGGCATTTTCTCCGTAAAACTCAAACGACAATGAATTAAATCTAATATTTTGATGATATGTTCTTCTTGTATTACATTTCTACAAAAAAAAAATGAACGCAATTCGAGATATCAAACCTCACCATCTACTGATCTTAATTTCAACCGTTAATGTTGAACGGCGGATATTCAAAGGGGTAGATGGTGGTTTTATACATCTCGAATTGTGTTCATTTTTTTTAGAAATGTGGAGTCTTATAAAAGGAACATATCATCGAAATGTTATACTTAAATTCATTGTCGTTTGGATTTAGCGGAGAAAATGACACAAATCGTGTTTGACCTTGTCCATCTAAGAGTGTCCATGGATCCTCCCTAATTAATTTTTAACTAAGATCTAATAACTTTTATCTAATAAATTCCAGTAGTTCCGTGTAACAAGCCCCGGATCTTTACCCAACTCATAGGGGATAGGCATTTTCCGAACTACGTAAATCTACAATGTTAATAAACTAGTCGCACTTTACTTATTACTCCCTCCGTCCCAAATTAGTTGAGCTAATTAGTTTTAAATTTTGTCCCACAAATAAATGAGTTATCTCACTAATCAAGAGGATATTTCTAAAATTACCATTTTAATTGATTATTATTACTATAAGAAATATGTATAATTTGATAGCCATGTTTATATTCCTTACATAGGTGTTGTAAAATGCTTTTCAATGGTATAAAGTTTATGAAAAACCGTGGTATAGTTTTAAGAGATAAATCATTTCTAAGATTTACTAGTTATTATCCAGAAGGGTATAATTGTAAAAAGTACTTAAACATACTCCACTTTTTTCCTTGCCTTAATAATTGTGCAAACTATAAAAAACTCAATTAATTTGGGACGTAGGGAGTATTACTTATTACTCATGCTATGGTTTAACTTGCTATGATTATTTGTTAATCTGATTCACAGATCCAATTCGACGTGATCCATAGAAAAACTTAGTTGTTACAGCAATAAAGAGAACTATAGTCGAAAATTTCAAAACTCTCGTGTGGTAATTTCAAGCCAGTTATCCGAGAAAATAAAAAAAATATACTACTTCCGATTTTGGAATAGGGATACTATTACTTTTTCATTTGAGTCTAAACATAGGTCAAATCAAACACAGTACCTATTTTCTAAAAATGGAGGGAGTATTATTTTAACGCAAGGACCTGATTCCTAGTTCATTGGTGTCATAATTCTAGTTCATCTTTGAATGAATGATCTAAATTCCTTTATAATATGCTAATCGACACAACCAACACAAATTATTGATTAGGACGGAATAGTATGGGATTTGTAATTATTATAGGATTGGCACGTAAAGATAAAGACAAAGAACATTATCTTAAATCCTAATATTAGATTTAGCTAACAACAGAATTCAGACATTAATTTCTCTTAGAACTCCACATTCTAACCCGTATCTCTTGTACCATGCTCTTTTGGAACGTTATGAAAGTCAACGTTGAGATTATTAATCACATGTTGTGTGGATTATCTAACATCGTGCAATTTATAAGTTTTAGGTGTAACCCTAACATAGCAGGACGGTTTTCAAAGTTAGTTAGGCCCATGAATTTCAATATGATATTAGAGTAGGTTATTTGTTTGACGAGTCATTTGACCGCACCTTCACTCTGCGTCACCCGATTTATTATCCACGTTTTAGACCTGTTAGAGCGTGGCTCAGTTGAACCCGTCAAGCATTGGTATGTCAAGATTGGTTGTCATATTTTAGTATCAAAACTCAAAAGTCACTTGATTAGATTATTGGAGTCAGCTTCGTTAGGTTAGACTAAAAAGTATAGAAATGTTGAGACATACAAGTATTACTCTGAAGACGTATCGACATCAGCGAAGACATCATCCTTCTACTTGAGCTTAGTAATACAAGAGTTGACTTGTTTCCATTTCTATATTATTACTCTCAAGTCGTTTAGATTGAAAACATAACATGCAATGTTATATACATGAAACTCTAGTATTAGAGACTTGATCATTTTATTATGATGAAAGTGTCAAGGAAGAATATGCAAGTTGTTTTACAATCTTGGTATATCGAATTAAAAAATATAACGTTAATATTTTGAACTTCGTGATTGCGACAGATAATCTTGGTAACTTATTACTAGATTGTGTAATGAACTTAGCGTTGATTCCATGCCTAGAAAACTATGTTTCATTACATGAGTTTAAGGAAGTATACTTACGAACTCGTTTCGTAGTTGAAAGAAATAAAAAAAGGATTAATGGTTCGGATTTCAATGAAGATCTAAAACATGACTAATTCCTATTTATATTGAGAGTCATGGTAGAGCTGATCCCTGCCTATATGGGGAACTAAGGTAGAATTGATCCCTACCTACATTGGGAACTAAGGTAGACCGATCCCCATAAGCAAAACTAATTTCTCTTGTCACGTACACTTTAGGGTTGGTGTGACTTTGAAAATTGGGTTTGCAAAATAGGAAAGTTCAAGATATCCACATGGTAAGTAATTTGAACATGTGCACAAATCTTATGTTTCATTGTTAAAAGATATTCCTTGATACTCAAGGTGAGATCCCAAACTGAAATGTTTGAGAATCTTTTTATTAAGATTTTCGAATATATATGTTTTGTTTTTCCAGCAAGCAAAACATATCCCTAGAAGATATATTAGTTAATTATTTTCTATGCTGGCTAATATTGAGTTGTAATCCAAGAGGGATTCCGGTATGACAGTTGGATATTTGTTGGAATTAGACCGACTAATAGTATTACTTGAGAATATTGCATATCTTGACCGAATTTAGGTGCTTATTGCATATATTGAGAATATTTTCGGTTAAGGAAATTCCTTGGTGTTCAAACTATCTTGGTCTATAAATAGTGAAGTTTGTTATTCTTACAAACTTATCCTAAGACATGCACTTCATTTTGTAGTCATTGTTGTAACCGACTAATAATATTACTTGTAATGCTATCTTGGAGAGCAGGATAGCCTAATTAGGAGAAATTTCTTATGTCCGCTAGTTTAAAGACTTCTTTGGGATCAAGAAGCGTCTACTAGTACCGTTAGTGGAAAACTAGAACCTGCATTATTATTTTAGTTTTAGATTATTGATTTGATTGACTAACGGTTGTTAAACCTTGATTGCACCTAGTTTGATTATTCTTGAGAGCCCTCTCTTCTAATATAAGATCACTCAAACTAGATAATTGGATTATTGGTAGTTCATATATGTCTTTAGATCCGACGTTGACTTGTGATCATCCAATAAACAGACTCTATTATGTGTCTGATCGATAATAAATTGGAATCAATTTTGTTTATGCAGGTACAAAAGATGCTGAAGATTTGGAGACAAAAATATTTCTTATTAGTTCCGTATCTTTGTGATTTAACTTCGTCACAAACTTGATCTACTGGGATTCTACTATATCTCATTTATCTTTCATAAGCAATTGATTGATACTCGTATTAGATCAGCATGCTATCATTTGGTGGTATTCTTCGCTATCCGAATTTGATAGGTTGTAAATATAGATCTGATTATTTCGGTAATATAGATGTTAATTGATCTTACCCAACAAAAGGGTTTATTAGATTAAACGGAAGAGCCTTTATTGAACTCCACACATAATCTTTTATTTACTTCTTGATATTGGAAGAGTAGTTACCGAACAGATTAGTCCTTTACTGTTTCAGAAGACGATCCAAATAAGTTGAGTGCTTGAAGTCTTCACAGCGGCTGAAGCAACTTAAGATAGTGAACTCTATCTTAGGATTCACGTGCATTGGCCATATTGGTTGAAGGCGCGCGGATACTGAGAAAACTAGGTAACTAGGGTTATTTACTAGGTCCAAACTATACGAAGTTAGTAGTGTTCTTTGTGTAGCATCTTAACTCTGAGAGTATTCAAAACTGAACTAGGTCCCAGGGTTTTTCTTCATCTGCAGTTTTCTCGTTAACAAAATCTTTCTTTGTCTTTAATGTTAATTTCCATAATTATAATTATTATTTTAGTTATAATTAAAAGTGAATACATTATACATTAATCCAACACTTGGGTTGATCCCTATAGTTGTGTTTTGTTTCGAAATTATACTATATACGTTTGCTCTCTTCTTGACAGTCTCTGTCTATATTTGATCACGCAAGGTATTGGACTTATATGTTAATATCGAAAATATTGTGGTGTACTTGGTACCCACGTCATTTCAAGACTCACCGAGGCTACATGTGAGGGGGCGTGTTGAGATTATTAGTCCCACGTCGTGTGGGTTATCTAAGATCTTGAAGTTTATAAGCCTTGAAAAACTCCAACCTTTTAAGAAGGTTTTCGAGGTTATCAGAGTAGGATATTTGTGTGATGAGTCATTTGACCGCACCTTTACTACGTGTCACACGACTTATTGTCCACGTGTTAGACCCAACGATGCTACATGTGAGGGGGGTGGTGACATTATTATTCCCATGTTGTGTGGATTATCTAAGATCCTACAGTTTATAAGACTTGGACAACCCTAATCTTGCAAGCCGGTTTTCCAGGTTATTTAGACGCATGGACTTCAATAGTCAAAATATTTTTTAACTTCTAAACCCATATACTGTTTTTTTCTCCCTCTTTGTTCTTTGAACAACTAAAGCCTTATCTTTTACATTTCCTCTTTTTTGTCTCGGTCTACCTAGGTAGTCATGTGTTTCATTATTTATTGCAACAATGTTCGTTATCAACATTCATCAACATAGCAAAGAGACCGTTGAGAAGTGTGGAATTGGCACATCTATTTTAGGGTCATTTTTGCAGAAATTGTGCGTCTCCATATCGTATATATCAGTTACAACACGTTTATAAGTCATATATAGTTTAGTATAGTAATAATTTCCAACATCTTGGCATATATGTTATGTTGGAGGCGTAAAATGTGTCATGCCAACATGTTTACGGCACAACACATCATGTTAATGTTCGTGCACAATACAACACATGATCCAGCATAGGCACGAGATGGAACGACATAACATTAGCTTTGTGTGTTGTGTTGTGTTGTGATGTGATGTGCTAGACTAATATATACATCAAAGCATTATATCATGTGGCAGATATAAGCACGTTACGCAACACAACACAATACGCTAGAAAGCACGTCATAACATGCATATGGAACTGCACAATTCATGTATATCTCACACAAGAGTCTTTATTTCTAATTCATTGTCCACATTTTATGATTGTTATGTTGATTTCTATAAGAATAAAGATAATATCAAAATATCAAATAAACATTTTCTCTGGAATACATAAAATAAGTGTGCCAACACAGCATAAAGCGGTTATTTTTTGGCAAAACATGACCATAATCTCTAACACGACATAACACAACACGCATCATACTAAGTACGTGACTTTGCGGGATGGATTGTGCTAGGCCGACACGTTTTACACCTCTAGATTATGTACTAATATATGTATACATATATGTGTGTGTGTTTGCGCATGTGTGTGTGTTTATTCATTTATAATTTTTGTGTTTATTCAAAATTAATTAATATTATTGAGAAGTTACATCCACAATATACAATCAATACTTCTTATATAAAAGAGGATTTTTATCCTGACATGGCGCTACAGATCTAGCGACACATATTCTTTAAAATTCAAATGGCATCTGGAATATAAATCTGGAGAATTTTTATTTTATAAGAAACAGTAATACTAGAAGATGCGTCGTTTTTGAAATACCTCTTTGTAAAGATACGTGTTTTGAAACGCTCTTTTAGTTATAGATAAATGTTTCTTTTAAAGACCACTTTTGGTGAACCTTATATACCAAAATTATTCAAAACACATCTTCTCTCATAAAACTTGTCATCAATATCCTAGATCGTTAAATTGTTTGGAATTATCTTCGCTTCAATGTAGGTAGGTGGGGTTAAATCTCATGTGAATCGTCTTTGCTTGGCTGTTGGTTAATTTGACTCTCTTCCAAACAAAAACAATGAAATCTATTAATCTACAGAAGAGCGAATAAGAACCGAATAATATGTTTTCGAAAATAAAGTTAAGCATAAGGAAATGGTTGCACCAGAAGCACAATATATATTTGTTAGAGAAATTTCTGATTCTGATAGGATGCAACCAATTAGGAATCGTTTTGTTGGTTTTCTAAAATATCGGTTTGCAGTGACGGGGCCATGCATGGACTAGGGATGATATTTTGTTGGTTTCTACAATATCGGTTTCCAATTTTCCTCCCTAGTTTAACATATATTTTTGAATGAAATATCCTCGAGATAAGGTGAAGCATATTGGTTAGATTATTAATATACAATGTCAAAGAATGTTATCTATTGCCAAAGAAGCAATGCCAATACGGTGCCATTTTTAATAAAAATTTGTTAAATCATTTTATCATGTTTCCTGCTCAACGAGCCTTCCCGTCCAGATAAAAAATATTTAAATCATTCATCTTTGTATCCTTCATGACAAGCTTTCAAATTCGGAGAAGAAGTATCTAAATAATTTTGACATGTTTCCTCCGAGGTGAACTTCCACGTTCTAAGAAGAAACAGTTACCATTTCATCATGTTTTCTCCGCGACGAACTTTCAAGTCCGATCAAGAAGTTGAAAAGGATAAGGTACTTTGTACACCACCAAATTTTTTGTTCGCAAGCCTAAGGATCCTTGTACCTAATTGTATACGAATGTCAATCTAGTATGTACCCAAGTTGTACAAGATCTAAATTCTAAGAAGAACAAGTTTTGTAATTTGTATTTCAAGACACGAATTCAACAAGAACAAGTCTTGTAGGATCTAGAAAATTTGAGATAGAAAAACTACCTAGGTTGATGAACGTACTACTTGTGATAGACAACCGTAAATATAATGCGGAAAAATAACTATATATGACACCATAAATTTTTTTAATGGGGAAACTACAATCTTGTACAAGAATCTCGAGGCCTAGTACAGATTGAACACACACCGATTTAAGTTATTACACCTTTTGCCTACTATCAGACTTTGGATAGATTTAATAGAGACAAAGTATAGTCACCAAATTTTCCTGCTTTAGTTGTATTCAAGCACCTGTAAAACTCCTATAAGAATCTCAATTCTCTTTATAAGTTGTTATTGTAAATATTCTAGCAGAACACTAGTTCTCTCTAAAAGATGCTTCATATTTCTTCGTGAATATAAGTGCTACCATGATTCTAAAACGACACCTATTTTATTTTCTACAGACATGTTTCAATCAAGGTATTAAAATCTATTTACAATAAGATGATTTCTAGCAAATCTCAAGGATCTGGAATACTTACACTCTTATTAAAGAAATCCGACATCACTACCACCTCACAAAAACAATATAAATTAAGCAAAGAAGAGTTTAAATATATATCTTGTGGAATCACAAATTCTAAGACGAAGAGACCCTTGTGATTCTTATCTATGTCGTTCCTGATCTATAGTTCGTGAACTACAGTAACAATAAGAACAAGATTTGGATACAATTACTATCAGGTAAAATATAATCTGACCGGGGTTCACAAATTCCTAAATGAAATCTTCAAATTTTTTAAAATTAATACAGTTTCATGAAGAAACCTAAGTTCTAAAGGACAATTCTAAATTAGCAACTAGACCAGAGTGCCAGGGATTAAGAATTCTAGTTGCAAGAGTCCTTCATTTATTTATATAGATTATCAATGCTTAGGGTAGCATTGGATTCAAGATAAGGTTGCTTAGAATTTAATATAAATATTTTTTTCTAATTAAATGAAATTCCAAGTTAGGAAATCATGTAATCATGTGAAATTTCTTCCTTGAATCAGAATGAAGAATATGCATACCCTGCATGGTCTGGTTGGTTATGTAACCATATGCACAATAGATGGTTAACTATGAAATAATATGTTAGAGCATTGCTCGGTCGAACTCGCATGCATCGCTATCTCAAGCATGTTTGTCAATGTTAGTGATCAAAACTGTAAGTCTTGATTTGTAGTCTATTATAACCAAGTCTCGTACTAGGATAGAAAATGTAGTTGAGATCAAGGACTTCATGGAGATTCATCATACAAGTAGAAGAACTACTCAAGGAACCGGTGGAACTTCTCGACAAAAAGGTATGTGAAGACTTGAACTTATCTATCACTCAAAAGTCTATCTACTCTATCTCCTACTCTATGAGACAAGAAGTCGTATGCTATATTTATAGACTTGGATTATACACATTTAGTATTTCGAGCCGAGTATACCTCGCCTATCTATATCTCGAAATATGTGTTGGTAAGATTTTCGCTTCGATCAAGTTTATCTTTACCATGTGACGAAAGTCATGATATGTTTCAATCATCTTGAAAATTTCTTTAACGAGAAATGGTGTAACCACTATATAACGTCCTCCAAGAATGTTTCAATGATTGAAATGAGAGTTTAGATTACATAACCAATGGTGGACATAAGCATTATTGTGGAAACACATTTATGTATAAGTCTTATTCCTTGAACCAAAGTTTGCGAAATTTGTTGATTAAGAGAACCGGAAGAATGGCGTGAGCCAAGTCCGCGAACTGCCGAAGATCTAAAACCCGAGAATTTTTGCTGGAGTTGAAAAATTACTTGCGTGAAGCTAAGTCCACGAACTCAGTCCACGAATCCAGTCCGCGAACCGGCGAAGTTCTCATACCCGAGAATTTCTGCTGGAGTTTGTAAACTCTGCTCGGTAACTTAAGTCCGCGAACCTAGTCTGCGAACTTGAGAAGGTTATATATCTGAAGATGATTTCTGAACTTAAACTTAAAAATACTAAGGAATGCAGTTTGCAAACCGTGGCTATAAAAGTTCATGAACCGATTCAAGTGAATCAAATCATCTTTGCTTCAATTGTGTCTTGTGTAGTACATAAGATTTCCTTGCAATTTAACAACTCTCTAACTAGTTCATTTGAAGTCATTGGAACTAGTTATGGTGAAGAAGAAAATGGTTAATATATGAGATACTCATATGGCTAACCTTTTGATTAACTATTATTGAACCAATAAGTGCATACGTTTGGGTACGGTTAACAACCCTAGAAGCGTGCATTGTCAAGTGTGTGTAACAAGCTACGTTTTCGATCTAACGGTTGAGAAATATTATCTTGAGTCTAAATCAGGTTTTCATCTAACGGTGAATATTAAATGCTTTGTTACTAAGCTAACATTGATTGCAAACCCTGATTTGAAAGATTATATAAAGGAGACATCTAGTATTGAGGAAAACTAATCCCCACACCTTATGTGTGATACTAGTTTGCATACTAGAGTCGATTCTCCTTTAACCTTTGGTTTTCTTCTTCTAAAACCAGGTTAACAACTTAAAGACTTCATTGGGATTGTGAAGCCAGACCGATACTACTTTTATCGTAGTTGTGTGATCTGATCTTGCATCTTCTATCGTACGAGTACAATCGGATTGATTGGATTGAGATTGATATCTCCGATAGGCAAGATATAAAAAGTAATCACAAACATCTTCGTTTCATTGTTTGTGATTCCGCAACATCTTGTTTCGCTACCATACGATTAAGATTGTTGTGAGGTGATTGATAACTCTAGGCTGTTCTTCGGGAATATAAGACCTGATTATCAATTGGTTCCTATTCAACTTGATTACTATCAAAAGACGGAACAAAAACTTTAGGATTTATCTGTGGGAGACAGATTGATCCTTTAATAGACTTGTCTGTGTGAGACAGATTTGTTTATTGTCAAAGCCTGCGATTTTGGGTCGTAGCAACTCTTAGTTGTGGGTGAGATCAGCTAAGGGAATCAAGTGCGCAGTATCCTGCTGGGATCATAGGCGTAGGAGCATAACTGTACCTTGGATCAGTGGGAGATTGATTGGGGTTCAGCTACAGTCCAGTCAGAAGTTAACTTGGAGTAGACTAGTGTCTGTAGCGGCTTAATACAATGTGTGTTAAATCTGGACTAGGTCCCGTGGTTTTTCTGCATTTGCGGTTTCCTCGTTAACAAAATTTCTGGTGTCTGTGTTATTTCAATTTCCGCATTATATTGTTTTATCTTTATAATTGAAATCATACAGGTTGTGAGTTAGATCATCAATTAGAGTAATCCAACCTTTGGTTGTTGATTGTCATTGATTGATCCTTGGATATTGGTCTTTGGTACCATCCAAGTTATTCCTTGCATTTGATTAGAACTCGCAGTTCCTGCTTGAGTAAATCAAATCAAGAGAGAGATATAAACTCATTGGTATACTTTTAATTGATTGAGTCTTGTTGATTCTCTTAAAAGTATAATCGAGTTTGTACATATAGCTTGGTAAGCGAAATATTGGGTGTTGTTGTTAGACCCCCGCCTTTTCAATTGGTATCAGAGCAGGCAAACACGTTCAAGACCTTACAAGTCTGTGTTTGTAAGCAATCTGAGTCTGAGGACAGAATCTCTTACGCATACCAAGATGCCTCCTAAATCTTTCAACTATGTCAGCTGTCTCGGGAATAACTCAAAGGATTGCACCTTAGTTGATTCTTCCGAATCCCGAGGTAGGAAGATTGTATCATCTTGTATTGATCACTCTTCCTCCAATGAGACATTGGACACAATGGCAAAAGCTGAAATGGAGCTCACCAGAATCGCAAAAAATTCTACTGAGTTTTTTGATCTTCATAATCATGATCAACTCATCGATGAGTTTGAAAAGTCTATTGATCGAGAACGTGTACTCTATAATATTATTGAGTCCTTCTCTAAGGATATTGAGAAACTTCTTCAAGAAAATAATCTACAACGTGAAAATATTGTCAAAGAAGGGTCAATTAGAGAAAAATGTTTGATCAAGACGCATTCATCTGATCTTGACAAATTTCGTGTTGAAAAAGAGAAACTAGAAGCATCCCTTCCACTATACCATGAACAGTGCAAGTCCTTGGAAAAGGATAACTTTGTCTTAAGGAAAAATTCTTCTGTTCCTGACTACAGTACATGAAGAAATATCCTCCAAGAGAAGATTGTGTCAAGAAAAGTTTACATAACTTACCACCTTCTCACAGGGATGTGAAGTTAAAACAAATTCCGTTTTTTGCTTCTCCTCCACGAACCTGTACTTTCTGTGGAAAAGGGAACCACTATGCTATCCATTGTTTTGCCAGGTGAAACAAATTGCTAAACTTCAAAATTTGCTTCGCTTTGCTATCAATGGAACAAATAGTCAGTCGACTACAGCAGTGAACCTTATGTCCACAGGAAACCAGACAACTTATAAGAATGATCTCTTCCCTAGAAATCATTACAGGACCCTTGTGCATTCTAGTGGTACAAATTCATATGCTGCTAATAAAAGCATGTCTTGTGCTTATAAGAACAACTCTGGTAAATCTAAGTCTAGAGTATGGAGACCCATTTCGGAAAATCCTCTAGAACCGATCTCTAGAGGTCCTAGACTCAGTAATCAGAAAGCTTCTTCTCTTGAGATTTCAGAAAGGGGTGTGAGAAAATTCTCTACATTTGCAAACAGCCAAGGGAAGACAAGAAATACTGAGGTCAGACATCCAGGTGTAAATCACAACTATCCTCTCAATACCTATGGTGAGACTATGTCTCCCTCTGCTACCTAATAGTAGAAAGTTCCATTCTCGTATCTAACTTGAGAGATACAAGGATGATGATTGAGAGATGCTCAAGTATTTAGTTGATTTTCATCTGTCTGTATGATTGATAGCTTACTTTGTGAGTTTTTAGTATTTCTTCATTTTGACTCTTCTAACCTGTTCATAAGCATTGAAAATGTCACAATATGCAGTTTTCCCTGTTTGGTCCATCCTTTTTGTTCATATGTTCGGGTTAGCCCAAGGACGTCCATATCTCCTCAAGGAACTCTAGGGTTTCTATCTAGGGTGTACTACTTAACATATATATATATATATATATATATATATACATCATATCATATATGTGTTGTTAATCTTCAAAAAGGATGTCTATGGAAACTGTTCCTAAAGAAGAAGTAAACCCTACAATGGAGGAATACTTAAAAGGATGTGATGCATCTCAAGATTTTGTTCTGAAAAAGATGCTCGAAAGAAAAGAGTATAACTCTTGGATTGGAGAATCTGTCAAGGATTTAATTCTCGTTCAAAGTGAGGTTAAGAACGAACTTGCTAACCTTCAATTGCAGGTAAACCAACTTATTGATGGACATGCAAAAATCCTTGATAATCAGAATATCTTAATCAGGAATCAGAAGAAAGTTATCCTTGACTACGCCAAAGATAGACATCTTGCTCGCATTGTTGACCGAAAAACTAATGTTTTAACTCTTGAACATGGTGTTTCGACTGTCAAGAAGATCAAGGATATGATCGATACTTACTTTGATGGTCCGTTTCAAAGGTATGAAGTGGTCAAAGAAACCTGATTCAATTGTTGCCTAGTATGTCTTCTTTTTGGTTTAGTTGGAAGAATAACTAGTGCTTTGAATAGCAATGATTGTGACTACACATAGCTATTATTTCTCATCTTCTTGTTCTCTTTTAGGTTTATTGGTTTAAATTCTAAAAATATTTGGAGGATGATGTTTTGCAGTATTAATCTTTATGATTTGATATATTGCAATTTGTTATGGAATATTGGTGTTTACATCCTAGAACTATGTTTGTCCCATACTCTGTCAAAAGTAAAGTCATTTGTGATCGGTAATCACATACTGGTAAAAGAATGAATAGACTTTTGACAGATACCAAAGTTAAGCCTATATTTTCAAACATTTGATGGAAAATAGGTTAAAATCTTTTGTTTTCAAGGATTATGTCTATTAATTGTCGTTATGCAAATAGTGTTTGAAGATAGAATGAATCCTTGTGTATTCCGCAGTATTGACCATCCCTGATCCATATTTTATGTATTATTGTGAGGCTCCGTAATGTATCTTATGTTGAGCACTATACAACCAAGTTGATCTTTTAGTTTAGTTGGTGTTCCGTGAGATATGTTATGTCGAGCATATTGAACTAAATTAATCATCTTGTTTGGTTATTTAGTTATTGCTCCGTAAGTTTTCTTATGTCGAGCAAAACAAATGACAATTAAATTGATTACTTTTGTGATTAGTTTGGTTGTGTATTCCAGTTAGATTAATTATCGGTTTTCTTGTAATTAATCTAGTTGAGTATTTTCGTGTCTCCATAAGTTCTCTTATGTTGAGCACAATTAATTGAATTGATCACCTCTTGTGTTTAATTTGATTGCGTATTCCGATTAAGTTAATCATGGGTTTACTTGTGATTAATTTGATTGAGTTTTTGGATATAGAAAATCATTCTTATGGTTTTTGGTGTCAAATAAAAATCCTTATTTTCGTTTGAAATTAAGGTCGCTCTTGTTGTTCTTTCGGGAATGACATCAAATAGGGGAGAGTTCTTTTGAACTTGTGCTTAATGGTCATATCTTGAGGGGTGTGCGGCTGTGGAATTTTAGAGGGGTTATCTTGTATCTTTAAACTCCTTGATGAATGCATTTAGCTTAGGCTTTATGATTGCATCTAAATTAGTTGGTATGTATTTTTTTTCCTTATGTCATGAAATGTCTCTCTCGGAAATTTCATTATGATCCCGTTCTTGTACCTTTGCCAATTTTATTGACAAAAAGGTGGAGAATTAATATGTAGTTCATACTACAAATATATATGGTTTTCGGATCATTATGTAAGGGGGAGTGGTTTCCATGTGAGATGGAGTATTGACTAAGGGGGAGTGATACATATCACCATAATATTATTGTTGAAGTTGTGATACAATTGAACTTTGACGCTGTGTAATAATACTATGACACTGTATAACAATGACCGAGAACTATGTTTTCTCATTATTATAGCTACGGACCTTAAACAGCGGTGATGTTAAACTTACAACCTTTGGGATCATTGGAGTACTTGGAAGTGACGAAGATTTCGAGGAATGTTGAAGATTAGACATGTGGAATAGGACCTACTAAAGTTTCTTTATCTTTTTTTGTATTCCATATGTATTGATAGTTTTGTCACTAAAATTGACAAAGGGGGAGATTGTTAGAGCATTGCTCGGTTGAACTCGCATGCGTTGCTATCTCAAGCATGTTTGTCAATGTTAGTGATCAAAACTGTAAGTCTTGATTTCTAGTCTATTATAGATAAGTCTCGGACTAGGATAGAAAGTGTAGTTGAGCTCAAGGACTTCATGGCGATTCATCATACAAGTAGAAGAACTACTCAAGTAACTGGCGGAACTTCTCGACAAAAAGGTATGTGAAGACTTGAACTTATCTATTACTCAAAAGTCCATCTACTCTATCTCCTACTCTTTGAGACAAGAAGTCGTGTGCTATATATATAGACTTGGATTATACACATTTGGTATTTCGAGTCGAGTATACCTCACCTATATATATCTCGAAATATGTGTTTATTCTTGATAATCTTTTCTTCTGATATAAGATTCACTCAAACTAGATCGAAGTATCGATGGGATCTTTAGAACTGTTTGTAGATCTAAAGACATCTTATGATAATCCAGTGTTAACAGACTCCGTTCTGTGTGTGATTTATCACAAGAGATTCAAGTGGTATTGTGCAGGTTTTTATTGAAGATTAAAGAAGATTTGAAGACGGAGAAGATTTCTTATTTAGTTCTCATATCTTTGAGTGTGCACAAACCTTGATCGGCTGGGATCCAACTAGAATCGTATTTATTCAATTGACTAGTTGCATGAGATCGACATTCTCAATATATCTCTTTGAGATTTATTTTGATTGAGTGCGGATCTAAACTTGACTACTTTGGTAGTTATTGGATAGATTGATCTAACCAGTCAAAGGAGTTTATTATATTAAACGGAAGATCCTTTGCATATGACTTGAGATATCTTTATCTTGAAAGAATCGAAAGAGTTGTTACCAAATAGATTTGTTGTTCCTTTACTGTTTGGAATACTGATAAGTGCATAATTCATATGATTTTAGTGTCCATTCCATACTTGTTTTAGCTATTATTCTTGCATATTTTCGTATTATTACTCTTGTTTTCTCCTGTTTGCCTCTACTAGGTGAATCATCCACAAAGGAGCTACAAAGTGATGAAAAGAGCAAGGAAGATAAGTATTCCAAGTATCCAAGTCCAAGAGAAAATTGGAAGAAATGCGATGAAAAGGAGCAAAACACACATAATCAAGAGAAGGGCCAAAGACTGATCTTAACTCATTCAAATTAAGGATTTCTCATCATCATATTGAAGAGAATAGAAATTTAAAAAGAATTCAAAAATAATGAGGTCATTCCGAGTTCGGAGGCCAAAACAGTTTTTATCAAATACTGAGGACGGTGAAGTTCGCGGACTAGGTTCACGCACTTAGCAAATGGGAAACATGTATTCACACTTTGGAAGACCTAAGGGAACGTTTGGATTCGTTATTTCGGGTCGGGTTCTTAAACCAAACTAAATACGTGAATACCAAGCAATGTAAACCTATAAAAAGGTATTAGGTTATCTGAAATCATATCATATCATTAGGTCACGAAAATTGTTAGGGTTTGGAGAGAAGAAACATCATACGGAGCGATTATCAATCGTAACGTTATCTCTTTACTTTTCTCGTATGTATATCATGGATGTTTATACATCCATGAGTAGCTAAACACCTATTGATTAAGGATGAATTCTAAGTTGTAAACAAGATTTGAGTTATTATATTAATCTACTTTGAAGTTCTTCATATGATTATCGTTTGATTATACTGTTTGAATATTTATGATTGATTGATAGATTGTTTAGGTGGTCAACTAAATTGATTTGTTGATTCAATCTATTGCTAGCATTGAGTTAGGATATAAGTAATCGTCGAATAAGTTGTACACAAGTAGAGAACACAAAACCTTACAGAGGGATTCTTTGGAGAGATTGTGTGTATAAACAACACTAAAAAGTGAACCTTGATCTAAGAGTCTAACTAGTAGGATCAACAAAACCCCCCTTTGTGACACTTTGATAACTAAAACTCACTGCTCTTCGTGGGAACGATCCTTACTTCCATCATATTACCAGTTAATTGTGTGGAAATAAGATTATTAATTTGTTGCACTCACGACACGCATCAAATTTTGGCGCCACTGCCGGGGAGCAGTCGGTAGATTTAGTTTTTATTTTTATTAGTTTTGATCTTGTTTTTGGAATTTCTTTTTAGTTTTTAATTTTTTTTCTAGATTTTTGTTTCAGGTACTTAATCTCTGGCACCAAAAGACTGGGAATACCAGAGGTGCGGAATACAAACCCGTAAAGGAACAGTATTACAAGCACGTCATCAAACGCAACTAGAACCCTCTATAGAAGAGATGGTTAATACAGACGACGAGATAGATCCTCCTCCACCTCAGGAGAGGAAGTTGCGAGAGTTGACATCTTCATGCTTAGATTCGCAACCACTGTGTATTACAATCACTAACCCAGTGGAGCTGAAATTGAATGTTCTTCACCATCTACCAAAGTTCAAGGGACTTCCAAGTGAAGATCCGAATCGTCATCTTCGTAAATTTCAACAGAAGATGACGAGTCTTAGGAAAAGTACTGAAAACAGTGATACAACATTGTTGCAAGCTTTTCAATTCTCTTTAATAGATTCGGCGGAAGAATGGTTGTATTACCTTCCTCCAGGGAGTATTACAACATGGAATGAGATGAAAAAGCTATTTTTAGAGAAGTATTTTCCTGCTTCTAAGGCAGCCTCTGTTCGTAAAGAGATTAGTGGTATTCTTCAGATTACTGGGGAATCTCTTTATGAATACTGGGATAGGTACAAAAAGTTGGTGGCGAGTTGCCCTCACCACAACATATCTCCAACACTCATCATTCAATATTTCTACGAAGGATTACTTCCAGAGGAACGAAATTTGATTAATGCAGCCGCTGGTGGTTCACTTACTGAGAAGACAATCTCGCAGGCGACTAGTTTGATCGAGAGTATGGCTTCGAATGCTCAACAATTTACACCAGACATGACTCAAATTTCAGAAGAGTTATCAAGATGGAAGAAACTTCGCAATCAGAGCAACGAATGAACAACATGGAGAAGGTAATACAAAGGATGGCAACAGTGATCATTCCTTCATATGAAGACGAAGCTGAGGTAAATGCTATATTTCCTAATCAGAGGCCCACGTATGATCCATATTCTAGTACTTATAATCCTGGTTGGAAAGATCATCCTAATTTCAGTTATGCTAACAAGCAAGCTGCAGCTCCTAATCCATATGCAAGACAGGGTGGTTTTCAACAACAGTTTCAGCAACCACAACAGCATCAAGCACAAAATACAGATTTATCTGTATACGATAAGCTCAATAGCATCTTGCGAACTATGCAGAGTTTTGCTTCTTCTAATGAGGGTCTTAAGGAAACAGTAATGAAAAATCAACAAAAGAACGATGCTGATATTAAAGATTTGCATACTCAGATTTGGAAATTGGCAACGGATACGAATCTTATGAAGGCTCATGCATCTACAACACTCCCATCTCAACCTTTTGTGAATCCAAGAGAGCACATTAATGCAGTAACTGTAAGAAGTGTGAGACAAACTGAAGAGCCACATCAACAAAAAGCGGTTAGTAACGACATCGAAAAGGAAGTAGAAGAAGAAACCGTCCCAAAGGAAAAACCAACCTCAAACGGACAACCTAAGGATACGGTTCCCACTTTTACCATACCATCTCCTTTCCCTAGTCGTTTTGCCAAGTCGAAGAAGCAAGCTCAAGACAAGGAAATCATGGACATTTTCAGCAAGATACACATCAATATTCCATTTATTGAGGCCATCAGAACTGTACCCAGGTATACCAAGTTTTTGAAGGATTTGTATACTAGGAATGATAGGTTGATTTCTAATGAGATTACTCAAGTGGGCAAAAGCTCTACGGCTATGTTACTAAAGAATATGCCTACAAAGTGTGAAGATCCTGGCGGCTTCACAGTTCCCGTTACCATTGGTAACTGACGATTTGAGCGTGCTTTGCTTGATTTGGGAGCTTCCATAAGTGTTATGTCAGCCGATGTTTATGATTCTTTGAATTTTGGACCTTTAAAAGAGGCAAAGATTACTATTCAATTAGCTAACAAGTCCAATATATATCCTAAGGGAGTCGTGGAGGACGTGTTAGTGAAAGTGAATCAGTTAATCTTTCCCGTTGATTTTTACATTGTGGATATGCACAATGGAGATAATTGTTCACCTACTTCGTTAATTCTTGAGAGACCGTTCATGAAAACTGCAAAGACGAAGATTGATGTTGATAGTGGTGCACTCACTATGGAATTTGATAAAGAGATCATACGGTTCAATATTTTTGAAACCATGCGCTATCCTGGTGATGTTCACTCAGCTTTATCTATTGATGTTATTGGTTCGTTAGCGCAACAAATGTTTTATTTGAATAATGAAGATGAACTTGGAGTTGTTTTGCGAAACAGTATTTATTTGGACGTTAACGGACAGCCGAACCTGGACGTTTACTTAGCCAAAGAGCTAGTAGAGATGTGTGGTGCCTTAACAGCAATACAAGAAGAAAAAACGGGTAATATTTCTTATATTTTGTTACCCATAACTAATGAGGTTCCATTACCTTCTATTGTGCAGGCACCGAAACTAGAATCGAAGCCATTTCCGGACCACCTAAAGTACGTTTACTTGGGTGACAAAGAAGAACTTCCGGTGATTGTTGCAAATAATCTCACCCCAATACAAGAAGAACGTCTACTTAGGGTTCTGAAAGAGCACAAAACGGCTATTAGGTGGACAATTGTTGATATCAAAGGCATTAGTCCATCCATGTGCATGCATAGAATCCTAATGGAAGATGATTTTAAGCATGTACGTGATGCTAAGCGTAGGATTAACCCCCCAAATGATGGAAGTCGTGAAGAAAGAGATCCTCAAATTACTAAGTGTGGGGGTGATTTACCAATTTCTGACAGCAAATGGGTTAGTCCGGTACAGGTGGTACCTAAGAAAGCAGGCGTCACTGTTGTTAGAAATCAAGATGATGAACTTGTTCCTACAAGAGTTCAAACTAGATGGAGAGTGTGCATAGACTACAGAAAGATTAATGCCGCAACCCGAAAGGATCACTTTCCTTTGCCTTTCATTAATCAGATGTTAGAAAGGTTAACGGGGCGCTCATATTATTACTTTTTGTACGGTTATTCGGGGTACAATCAGATTGTCATTGCACCATAAGATCAAGAGAAGACTACTTTCACTTGTCCTTTTGGTACGTTTGCTTATAGGTGAATGTTGTTTGGTCTTTGCAATGCGCCTGCCACTTTTCAGAGGTGTATGGTTAATATATTTTCTGACTATGTGGAACGCATCATTGAGGTATTTATAGATGATTTTAGTGTTTATGGTGATTCATTTGATATTTTTTTACAAAATCTTGAACTTGTGCTTAAAAGATGCATATACACTAATCTTGTTTTAAATTGGGAGAAATGCCACTTCATGGTAAACCATGGAATAGTTCTCGGACACATTGTGTCCTCTCGAGGGCTTGAAGTTGACAAAGCAAATATAGACTTAATAAGAAACTTACAATATCCCACTTAGGTGAGGAAAATTCGTTCTTTTCTTGGTCATGCAGGTTTTTACAGGAGGTTTATCAAGGATTTCTCCAAAATCTCAATGCCAATGTGCAGATTATTGCAAAAAGAGATTATTTTTGACTTCAACAAGGAGTGCAAGGATGCCTTTGATAAATTGAAAGAATTGTTGACAACTGCACCAATTATCAAGTCACCGGATTTGAGTTTGCCATTTGAATTAATGTGTGATGCAAGTGACTATGCAGTTGGAGCCTTTTTGGGTCAAAGAGTAGACAAGCTGTCTCATGTGATTTATTATGCATCTAGGACCCTAAACAATGCACAAATCAACTATTCTACTACCTAAAAAGAATTTTTGGCTATAGTGTTTGCATTAGAAAAATTTAGATCATATTTGGTGGGTACAAAAGTGATTGTATATTCTGATCATGCAGCACTTCGGTACCTATTAAAGAAGAAAGAAGCTAAGCCAAGACTTATAAGGTGGATTCTACTATTGAAATAATTTGATTATGAAATAAAGGATAAAAGAGGTGTTGGAAATACCGTTGTGGATCATCTTAGTAGACTTTTTGTTTCCGAAGAAGAACTTCCTTTACAAGATCGTTTTCCAGACGAACAACTTTTCTCAATTGAAGATTCAACACCTTGGTACGCGGAGATAGTGAACTACTTGGTTACAAGACAAATACCTAGTATAATGTCTAATTTTCAAAAGCTTAAGCTTAAGAAAATATCCAAGCAGTATGTGTGGGATGAGACCTACTTGTGGAAATACGGTTCTGATCAAATCATCTGCAAGTGCGTACCTAATTCTGAATTTCAATCTATTCTTACTTTTTGTCATACTTATGCATGTGGTGGTCACTTTGGTTCTAAACGTACCGCTTTCAAAGTACTTGAAAGAGGATTTTATTGGCCTACCCTATTTGAGGATGCATATATTTTTTGCAAATCTTGTGATAGATGTCAAAGAACGGGCAATCTAGGTGCTCGAAATCAAATGCCACTCACACCAATTCTTGCTGTTGAAGTATTTGATGTATGGGGAATTGATTTTATGGGTCCTTTTGTCAATTCTAATGGAAAATTTTATATACTTCTTGATGTGGATTATGTTTCTAAATGGGTGGAAGCTAAAGCCACCCTTACTAATGATTCTCAAGTTGTTTGTGAGTTTGTGAAGGAATATATTTTTTCTAGACATGTTACACCAAGAGTGGTTATCAGTGATGAAGGCTCACATTTTCAGAAATCCTTCCATGCTCTACTCAAGAAGTACAACATAACACACAAGGTTGGTACTCCGTATCACCCACAAACTAGTGGGCAAGCCGAGATCTCGAACCGTGAGATTAAATCCATTCTTGAGAAAACCGTGAATACTACACGGAAAGATTGGAGTTATAGGATTAACGATGCGCTTTGGGCGTATAGAACGTCGTACAAAACACCGATTGGTATGTCTCCATATCGGTTGGTTTATGGAAAAGCTTGTCATATTCCGGTTGAACTTGAACACAAGGCATATTGGGCGATAAATATGTGCAACATGGATTATGACAATGCGGGGAAACAAAGGAAGCTACAACTCAATGAGCTAGAGGAGATACGTAATGATGCTTACGAGATTTCTTGTATATACAAGGAAAAGACAAAACTTTTCCATGACAAGATGATTTCTCGGAAGAGTTTTGTTGTGGGTCAAAAAGTTCTTTTATTTTATTCTCGTCTTAAACTATTTCCTGGTAAGCTAAGGTCCAGATGGATTGGACCGTATGTTGTTACTAATGTTTATTCTCATGGCGCAGTTGAAATTTCTAGTCTTAGAGATGTAACAAATTTAAAGGTGAACGACCATAGATTGAAGCCATATTATGACAGCATTGGTTATGTGGATATGGATGTGCAAATATTTCATGATTATCTCCCTCTGGAGGAGTAATTGACGGAATGCCAAGTCGGGCTGAGGACATTAAACTAAGCGCTAAACGGGAGGCAAACCATCGGTTTTGTATCTATATCCCTTTTGTTTTTAATTTTCTTAGTTTTGGATATCATATCTTGCATTCCCATCTTAGATTTTACAAGTCCTATATCTATAATGAAAGTTTTGACGAATTCTCGTCAGAAAATTATGACTGCGCACTTGTCAAGAAAATAGCTCTCGAGACTTCATACGGAGTCCGATTTGAGTAGTTGACCCAAACTTTTAAACAGGACAGACATACCTTTCTTTTAAAAAAAAAATCTGAATTTGGAGTCTGTTAAGTTGGAGCGATAGGCCTGGACATTTGAGTTTCGGTATTTTTCCAGAACTTTTTCAGATTGCATGTCAGTCAGTCCGTAGGCCATAAAAGTCAGACCATTTATCGAAACATTGTTCCCTTTTGAAACCTGATAGAAAAGACGTAGGCGAACAACTTTCATTTAGGATGTTTTCCCTAGTTCTCTACCCATTTGTACAGTTTTCAAGCTTTTAAGGGCTGTTATGTCAGAAATCAGAATTTTCGGTTTGGAACATTGAAGACAATGTTGAGTTTATGTGAGCACACGAACCACGTGCGTGTCCGAACGCTCACAATCAATCTTTAACATCTAAGGAGATTACGATGATGGTACCCTGGTGTTGATTCATTGGCTCAAAACCTTCGGGTTTATCATGGCCTCCTCCAACCACTCCAGGCGTGGCGTTTGTGCCTGGGATATAAGTATTAAGGAAAACAAAACACATAAGCAAACACGTGTGGAGCTAAATGAATGTAAAGTGCTGAAATGTAAATAAGACCAAGGTTTACGTGGTTCAGCACTAAGGCCTACATCCACGGGATTTGTTGTTCTACTATGTTCTTCACGGTTACACGAACAGTTGAATGATTTTTGGGGTTTACATGTTTCTCTCCTCTCAGGGATTAACCTACCTTTGCTATTTCTCTCTCTCTCTCTCCTTCCCTTCCTGATGTTTTTTCGATCCCCTTTTCCTCTTGGTGGAGATTGGGTATTTATAAGGTTAGAACGTGGGTCCCATCTCTGAAGACCGTTGGAACCTTATCTTCTTGTGTCCTTGCGTCCATCGCGCGGAGGTCTGCGTTTCCCCCTTGATCCCGCAGAGGCATCCTCGCTCGTTCCACAGGTTGGTCGACACGTACACTGCTCGGAGTGTTTAATGTGGGTAGTTTGAGGGGTATGCTCGTGTCAGACAAGTGTCTTCTGCCCCTGTCAGTCCGTGTCAGCTAACTTTCTCTCCACCGTTGATCTTGGCTTCTCTTTTGGGGATGAGATAAAGTAACTCCTCGGGGTTTATTTGGTGTTTCGTGACCCATCATGTTTCGATGTTTTTGGCCTGCATGCTTTCCACGTGCCTCTTTATATACACGTGTCTGATAGTGATATATATGTGTACACAATTTGCCCCTTTTCTTCGGGCTTGAATGACTAATGGGTGCCTTGAAGAAAAACTATCGTCGCATATTCTTCTCACTCCTAATAACTTCTCCTAGATACTTGGGCACGTCTTTTATTCGTGCATTAACTGCTTATGTAACGGGCACGTTTTCCCATTACTCCCTTAATTTCCTTCTCTTTCTTTCGGGTATTTTAAGGATAGAAGGAAAATTTAATTTCATTCTTCCTAAACACTCTCTCAGTTTTCATTCTTCCTTTAAATTTTCTGTCTGTCTTCATTGAACCTGTGACCTTAAATTCTCTGTCAGTCTTCATTGCACTTGTGATCTTAAATTTTCTGTCAGTCTTCATTACCCCTGTGATCTTAAATTCTCTCCACCTTAGCATTAACCACGCCCGCTTCTCCTGTTTGTTTCTTCTACTGCTGTTTTTGCCGGTAAGTTTTCCTTTTCTTTATTTCCACCGTTTTATGCTGTGTTGACTTGTGAATTTTGTGCTACTGTTGTTCCTTGTTTGTGATGAAGAACTTCTTCTGATGCTTGCATACTAGTTTGCCCCTGTTCTTCATCTTAAATTAAGGAAGCCATTACTTCGAGGGTGAAATATTGAGCATGTATACTACTTTTAGGGTTGCTACGTTATCGTGGTTGTATTACTATGGATGTGTTTTTTGATTTTGGTGATTTTGGTGTGTAACTTGTTCTTGATTTTATTCTTTCCGCAGCCATGTCTGACCGTCCGCGGCCTACTTATCAGACTCCGGATTCTGGGTTATCGAGATCTCCTCCGCGTCGAGAGTCTCAAGATGATGTTCGTCGGAGTCGAGTTTCTTCTGGAGCGAAAGCCTCGTCCTCTAGGGAAGATATTCCCCGATAATTCCGTCTGGTTCTCGAAGAGTCTTTGATCGCTCAGTGGCTCGTCCTCGTGATGATACTAGGAGTACGCAGGCTCCGCCCCGCGCTGTTGCTTTTGACATTCCTCCTCTACGTTCGTTAGTGCCCGAGCATCATCTACGGTCTTCTCCAACTTTTAAAGGGAAGAATACGAAGAGCGTAGCTCCTAGGGTTGAATCTTCAAAGAATCCCCCCGTGAAGAGAAAAGCTTCGGAAGCGTTCGTTAGTTCATCCGGCCCCGAGGAGGATGAGGCTGCTCCCTTGATACGCAGTGTCTCTGTTAGCAGGAAAAAAGTAACCTTCAAGCATATCGATCTTGAAATATTCAAGGAAAAGCATGAGCTTCAAGCCTTCGGGGTTCGTTTCTATGCCCCTGAGGATGATATTACGTATGAGCTTATCTCCAAGTACGAATTCGATGAGTTTCATTTGTTAACGACGGTTGGGGCATTCGAGGCTGGTCTGATGCTGCCGTTGTACAAATCCGGTGATTCCTTCTACTACGACGTGCTCGCTAGTCGTGAGGGTTCTTCCACCAATACTCATAGCCGTTCCGTATCCCAACTATCGGGGAATTATCTCCGCGCCCTGAAGGAATGCTATCTGCGGAGTAAGGGGGAAACGTCGATGACTTGTTACGTTCCCAATCCCATGGAGAAGGAATGGTATACTCCTGAGAATTTCAATAACTCCTTTGGGGATTACGTCAATAGTAGGAATCAAGCCGTGGAGTGTCAGCCTTCGGAATCTCCCTGCTCCTCGAGGCGAGATTCGTCTGTTAAATGAGGTCAGCGATGCCAAGCTGAAGTATGTTCCTGGCACGGAGGCGTCCAGTCGTCGGAAACTCTTCCCCGCGCGAGAGAGGATCAAGCGCGATCATGATTACGAGTGGCACGCCACCGTTATCGAGATAGTTGGTCCGTGGGCTTACGGTTGGATTCCCGGTCCCCGCGGTTGGCGGCCTACCGAGAATAGTAAGCCGCGCGAATCTCCTCCTGTTCGCTATGGAGATTTCTGCCCCTGGCGTCTGAACTTTGCGGGCATGAATTTTCCTTATGCCCTGGACGTCATAGAGGGAGACGAGGAGGATGGTTCCGGTGCTATACTCCCACCGAAGAATATCTCAGCTGCTCAGGTACGCAGATTCTAGCTGCGCTTCTTTTTTAGAACTTCCATCAGACGGGAAAAATAATTCTTTTTGTGGTGTTGGTTTCAGGTATTGAAGAAGAAAAAGATTAGGCCGAAGCAGTCTTCTACTACGGTGATGGGCGAGGTTGAGGCCCAAGAAGAAGTTACTAGTCCAGTGAACGAAGAGTTTGCTGAGGACGAGATTACAGATGGGGAGGAACGTACTGGTACTCCCCTATCAATGTCGGAGAAGAGGTCTTCGCTGGTCACGCTGGTGATGAAGGAAGGAACAAAGTTGTGATGGCTGATGACGTTGTCATCGGGGATGTTTCCGTCCCTGCTGGTGATGTCGCGGATACCCTTCCCACTTCTCAAGAATTTTCTTTTGATCGGATGTATTCCACGGGGGAGTTTTTGACGAAGCCCTCGATTTTCCCGAGGACTTCTCTTTACTTTCCCCCAATGATGATTGGGATGTTCTTGGTGGTGATGGTAATGGGGATGCTACTGTAGAAGATGTTGGTGCGGAGGAGCCTGCTGTGCATGTAGGCGCGGAGGAGCATGCTGGGGGGTCGAGTCAGAGAAGGAAAATCTGTCATTGACGCGCCCGCCGATAGTCTTCCCCAGTCGCCGACGTCTGAGGGTGAGGACGCCATCATGGATTGGTTTAAGGAAAAGAATCTTCTGTTTGTCTCTCATCCCGCTCCTGGTCGCTGGGGAAAAGGAATCACCGCGTATACCCGTCGCATGATGGAGATGTCTTCAAAGGCGCAGGTGTCTGAAGCCTGGGGAAAAAGGTTGACTGTTCCCGAAGCTACCCTCGTGCCGGAGCCTCCTACTTCCGTTGCCGATATGATGGCCATCGCCGACGGGTATCAATATGGCTTTCCGCAGCAGCGTGTGCTTGAGGTAAATTTTCGTACCACTTCTACGTGACGATCAGACGCTTCGGTGAAATAATGTTGTATCTTGATGTGTAGATGATGAGGAGCGAGCATTGTAACCACGTGCTGTATCAGTTCTTCAAAGCGAAATCTCTGAAGCTCGAGGCTAAGCTTCGTCATCGAGAAAAGGAATTATCTGCGGCTGAGGTGGAAATTGAAGAGCTGAAGAAAAGCCTTAAGGAAAAGAAAAGCTGGGTGAAGCAGAGGCTGATCTTCGTCAGAACTTGTTGCAGTGCGCGCGGAGTTAGAGCAAACTCGTAGCCAAGTTTCCGCTTTCACAGGTTTGGTTCTTTTCCCTCGCCGTATGTCGTCATTCTTTTATCTCTTAGTTGTTCTGTCTGAGTCTCCCCACCCTATCTCCAGTGGGTGGCGTCCCCGAGCTGATATGGCTTCGAAACGAAAGAGTTCGGCAAAAATCTCGTATTAGAGATTTGGTTGAGAAAATTAAGAGTGAAGCTAAGAAATGGGATGCTCGGGCTGAGGTATGGCGCGGCGGCATGTTCAGATGGTCGACATGCAAAATCTGTACAACCATGATCGTGCTTTATTTAATGGCACACTGCTGTGGACCCGTGATAGTCTGCGGGAAGCCCGTGAGCGCACTTCCTTGTTGGAATCTAGGATTCAGCGGTTGGAAGAGAATTAAGAATTACGGCTCGATCCATTCCTCTTTCAGGGGTCCAGGATAATATGCTCTGTCTTGTCAGAGAAAGAGATGACGCTCGTGCTGAAGTCTACGCTCTCAGCAATGCTCTTTCCGCGTCTCGTTCCGACGTAGCTCGTCATGCTGAGTCTGAGAGGAATCTCGAAGTGTGCATGTACAGACTCAGCAAAGGGGTCTCAGAGATAAATAAAGAGGTCGACCACCTTCGTCATATGGACTCGATGAAGCAGGTAGAATTAGATGCCTGTCAATTTACTCTCACCAACCTTCAACTAGACTATAAGAAATTATCCGCGGAATATGATCATCTTGATGAAGCGCGAGATGCGGTTGTTAATGAGTATGAAGAGGCTTCGGCTTGTGTCGAAGGTATAATCCCATTTCATCGAGTGTGACCTTGTTTTTCTACGCTAACTCCGTGGTGTTGTCTTTTTCAGAGCTCGAGGGACGCCTTCGCGTCACAAATGAAAAACTTGAAAAGGCTCAATCGTCCTTAGCGCAGCAGGAAGAACAGACCAATCACTTCAAGAATTTAGCAGCAACCCGCGAGGAGGCCGTTGGTGCTGCTTCTGGAGAGGTGAATCGGCTATCTTCGTTATTATCCCAAGCCCAACAGCGGACAACAGTTATTAAACACAGGCTCGTTGTCAATTGGCTGAGGAGACGAACAAGATGCTGGAGAGGATAGAACTTGGCCTAAGGAATGAACATGGTCTCGTGAAGAACTATCCTCGTCGTCCCGTTCCTTCTGCCTTGCCCAGCTCCTCGGGCCCTTCTTCTGGTGGGAGCGTCCCATCAAGTCTTCGGAATAATCCTGCCGATGGGGCCGCCACTTAGTAGAGATCGCAGCGTTTTGTAGGATCCGCGGCATCATTATACTTTTTGTAATCATGTAACAAGGATATTTTTTGCTGATGATCCTGTAAAAGGAATATTTTTTGATTGTGTATCCTTGCTTTGGCTTTCACTTCTTGTAATCACCCTTTATGAAATGAATCCTCTCTTGATATACCTACAATGTGTTTTGTTTTTATTTTAAGTATTGTGAAAAATCAAAACAAAAGTTTTTAAGTTTTTTGAGTGCGATACTGAAGGAAGGTACCTTCGTGATCGTCTTGAGACCTGTCACCCCGCTGGCGAATCCTGGGCCAGAGGATTCCCAGACGGTGGGGGCCGGGAAACGTTCTAGGATATGGGATTAAAATATTTACGCACCCATTCCGTCGACCCGTTGCCTTAAGATTGGTTGGGTATCTCTTTCTGCTGGGTGCCTTCCCCCTGGTCTTACACTTATGGACACTGATGGGGGAGCCCTGAGAGATTGTAGATTAACTACTTTCCCCAATATTGTAGGTAGATTCCACTGACTTGATAATTTGAAAGCTTGTTTGATTGATAAGTTGAGGTCTGAAATCCCTCTTCCAGAGATAGAAACATGTGGAGCGGTCAGGCTCCCTTCTTCTTCTGGTACACTCCAAGCAGATTCAAATCTGCGTTGCTTCTATGGGAAGTATGGTTTGAGCCATTTAGCATTCCAAGGATGCCGGAGGACCTCGCCTTTTAGATTACGAAGGTAGTAGGAACCGTTACCCGCAATGTCGTGGGATTGTTCTCAACACATACTGTCCCTCTACAAAATTCCGTAGCTTTACATTTTTGTTGTACTCCCTTGCTAGTCTTCGTTGATAATTTTCCATCTTTTGCAATGCTACTTCCCTTCTTCTTTCCAAGTCGTCCAACCTTTCTAACATCATATCTGTTGTGAGGTTTTTCTCCCAAGCTTCGGTCTTCGTGGTTGGCATGAGGATTTCCGTAGGTATGACTGCTTCAGCTCCATAAGTTAGAAGAAACGGGGATTCCCCGGTAGCGGATCTTCGTGTTGTCTTGTATGCCCATAAGACATTGTGCAGTTGTTCGCACCATCTTCCCTTATGCTCGTCTAATTATTTTTTGAGTATAAGGGCGAGGGTCTTGTTGGTAGCTTCCGCTTCGTATACCCCCATCTCTATTATTATACGTAGGGCCTTACATCGGTAGCTTCCGCTTCGTATACCCCCATCTCTTGTTGGTAGCTTCCGCTTCGTATACCCCCATCTCTATTGTTGGTAGCTTCCGCTTCGAATCACTTGTCAGCCTTACATCGGTTACCCCCATCTCTATTATTATACGTAGGGCATGTACGACAGCTTCGTATTCAACAATGTTATTGGTATGCTCTTTGAATTCCAATCTAAGTGCCTGTATAATCTTTTCTCCAGTTGGGGTGATAATGACAATACCTATTCCTGCTCCTTCCTTATTTTTAGATCCGTCGACAAAGACTTCCCATTGTCTATGACTCGCAGGTTCGAGGATATCCATTGGATCATTGATTTCTTCCTCGGCTTCTGGTAGTCCCTTAATCTCTTCGTCGTTGTCTAGGGGGAGGTCTGCTAAGAAATCTGCCAGCACTTGGGACTTCTGAGAATGTTGAATTTCATGAATGATGTTGAATTGGTCCAGATGGGTATTCCATTTGGCTATTCGGCCCACTTTTCCCGTGCTTTTGAGGACTGCTTCCAATGGTGCTTTGCATGGTACCCTGACGAGGTGAGTTAGGAAGTATGTTCTCAGTTTTTGGGTAGCCCATACCAGTGCGAGGATGAGTTGTTCAATCTTAGTATAATTTCTTTCCGCGGAATTGAGTGTCTTGCTGACGTATAGATAGGCTGTTCTACCTTTGTATTGGTCTTGACTAATACCGCGCTGACTGCGTCCTCTGTTGCTGCTATGTACAGTGCCAAAACTTCATCAGGGTCTGGTTTCTGCAGGATTGGGATTGAAGCTAGATGTTCTTTGATTTTTTGGAATGCTTCCTCGCATTCAGCGGTCCATTCGAACCTGCTCCCTTTTTTAAGAATATTGAAGAAATGTTTGCATTTGTCCGAGGACCGTGCAATAAATCTTGCCCAACGCTGCTATGGACCCATTGAGCTTCTGCACTTCCTTCAGATTCTTTGGTGACGGCATCTCTACTATGGCTTGAATCTTAGCTGGGTCTACCTCGATGCCCCTTTTCGTCACCAGATACCCGAGGAACTTCCCCGAGGTGACACCGAAAGTACATTTCTCCGGATTCACTTTCATGTGATGCTGTCTCATTGCTTCGAAGATATTCCTCAGGTCCTGGTGGTGATTTTTACGCAGCTTGCTTTTGACGAGCATGTCGTCCACGTAGACTTCTAGGGTTCCTCCAATCCATGGCTTGAAGATAGCATCGACCATCCTTTGGTATGTTGCCCCTGCGTTTCGGAGCCCGAAAGGCATTCTGGTATAGCAATAAAGGCCATGTGGGGTATAGAACGCTGTGTGGCTGATCTTCTTCTGCCAGGGCTACTTGGTTGTAACCAGAATATCCGTCCATGAATGACAGCTCTTCGTACCCTTCAACTGCTTCAACCAGTTGATCTATGCTCGGCAGGGGATAGCTGTCCTTTGGACATGCCTTGTTGAGATTAGTAAAGTCGATGCATATTCTAACCCCTCCATTTTTCTTAGGAACAATGACCATGTTGGAGATCCAGGTAGGGTATTTGACTTCCTTGATAAATCCTGCATCTAGTAGCTTCCGAAGTTCTGTTTCTACCGCCTATGATATTCTGGAGCCACTTTTCGTATTTTCTGCCTGAACGGGGGTGTGCCCGGTTTGATGCGTAGTTCATGTTGGATTACTTTTGGGTCAATCCCCGGCATATCTCCTAACTTCCAGGCGAACACATCCGCATATTCCTTAAGTAATTTGGTTAAGGAATGTTCTTTCCTTCGTCATGATGGTCCCAATTTTGACCATCTTCGGGTCTTCTTCCGTTCCTATGTTGATTTCCTTTATGGGTTCTACTGGCGTGAACACAGGCTTCGGGTTTCCGAGACTGGGGCGCTCTTTAATTGCTATTTAGCGTGTTTCTGCTCGCTGTTTGTTGAGGTACTTGTTTCCGAGCCTTGGTCATTACGATCTTTCGTCAAGCCTTTTCCTGTAGTTTCCTTAAGGAATAGGTCTACGGTCTTTCTTTCGCGGTTTCTTGATTTCTTACTCTTCGGATTTTTCGCTCTTCTTGCTCATTGTTGATATGATCCTGAGTGGCCTGGCATTCTCGCGTAGCGATTCGATCTCCCTTGATCTCCATTATTCCCTCAGGTGTTGGAAATCTGAGGTATTGGTGGTATGTTGCCGCAATCCTTTGAGCTTGTGTACCCATTGTCGTCCAATAATGGCGTTGTAGGGGGAAGGGGTGTCCACCACACTGAATCGGGTATCCAGTTTCATGGGCCCTGCGTTGACCTGTAACACGATGTCTCCCAAGGGCTTCGTGGCTGCTCCATTGAATCCGTAGATGGTGTGATAAGAGGTCATCAACTGTTCATCTGGAGCTTCATCCGTTTGAATGCATCATAGAATAGGACATTTACAGAGCTTCCCCCGTCTATGAGGATCTTTTTGAGGTTACATCCAGCTACTGGTAATGTTAGGACCAAGGGATCGTTATGGTCTTCCATATCTTCTTCGATATCCTCGGCATCGAAGATGACAGGAGATTCCATCCATTCTTCGTGTTCGTCCACTGCTATCCCATCGACCTTATATAACTCGCAGCGGTCTTCGAATTGCTTCCGTAACCTTTTTCCAATCTGCGCTGTGAGTGAGGGTCCTGTGGCTTCGGAACACGAGATGGTGTTGATTGTTCGGTTTTCTTCCGGAAGTTGGACTGGTTTGGTTCGTTTGGATCTGTCCTCGGTAACCTCCTTTCGTATGTAATGTTTGAGCTCTCCCGCATAATTAATTTTTGGATCATTATTTTAAGGTTCTTGCATTTTTCGGTCTGGTGTCCGTTTGAAACAGTGATACTCACAGTAATCTTTAGACTTCTCGGATCTCAGGGGCTGCTTTCCCTTAGACCATGGCCACTCTAAGTTTTCCCTCCCTTTGATTTCTCGTAGGATACGAGCATAGCTAGCGTTGAGTTTCGTGTAAACTTGATCTTCGAATTTTCGGTCGCCTGTACTTCGTTCATCCCTCCGTTCCTTCCTATCTTCGTGAGGTCTCTCATCTGAGCAACCCCTTTTGGCCCCATTGGTTTGTTCCGCTGAATTGGTGCGGTGAGACCTCTGCGGATATGCCCTCGGGTTTTCCCGTTGAATTTCTTCAAGTCGAGCGTGCTTCTCGATAATTATTCGGAGATCTCCTTCTGTCTTGGGCACGCTCCCGTGAATTTCAACAAATAGGGGACTCATTCGGTCTAAGCCCCATTTATAGCAGTTGATGCTTACCACTGGGTCCACGCTCCCTATGGCTTGGCAGATCTTATGCCATCTATTTGTGTATTCCCTCGTGGTTTCCTTGTAGCCAATTGCTAGTGAAAAGAGCTTATCCATCCCGGTGTTTACAGTCTTGTTGTACATGTATGTTCTTAAGAATTTCTCTGCGAGTTGGTCATATGAGTGGATGGAGTTTGGTGGCAGATTATCAAACCATGATAACGCTGATCCCTTCAAGCTTGACGGGAAGTATCTACAGAGTACGGCGTCGTTCTGACCCCATCTAGCTAAGACACGGTTGTAGTACCGAATATGTGCAGCAGGGTCGCTGGATCCATCATAGCATTCGAACGTCGGGACAGGGCATTTCAGTGGAATAGGGGTGTTGGCCAAGCGATGCGTTAGGGGCGTGGAGTTAGCTTCTCTCATGACCTCCTCTAACCTTCCCCCACCTTGTTTATTTTTTAATTGCCTGATCTCTGCCATCATCTCATCTCGTAGTTCCTCCATTGCGCGTTGGTGCTCTAAATTCTTCCGCTCATCACCGTCTGACTCTCCATCGTCATAATCCGGGTCGGATACGCTACGTCTCCTTGTCACGTCTTCATTAGCCGCTAGGACGACTCTACAGTCTTGGTTTGGCTCTGGTGCTTTGGAGCTTGCTTCATCAAGTTGTTGGCTGGTCTTCATGCTTAGAGCAATCCGCTCCTTTAAATCTTGATTTTCTCTGGCCAACAGAGCTACAGCTTCTGCGTAAACCTGCTGGTTCTTCCTCAGTTCCTCAAGCTCAGCCATTAGTCGGTGTGATTGGTTGGACCCATGATTGGGAGTCCCAGCGCGTGCCGCTACAGCCGTGGTACCGCCCTCCTCCATGGTTTGTACTAAAGGTGGCAGGGGTTCAGCTTCGGTTGCTGGTGTTTCCAAATTGGAGTGAGCGCCCCTCTGCGGTGCCAGAGCAGCCGGTATGGTTTGATTCTGATTATTTGTTAGCGGCATTCCAAAGGTTAGCAGGTGCGCGGGTTGGAATGTTCGGGATTCATCCACCCTTTCTCTTGGTTGATTAAGTTGACTCATGGTGAAGGTATTGCTAGCCTCCGCAGCCTTCGGAACTACCGCAGCCTCCCCGTATTTTATCGTTGATGCTCTGAGAGCCGCCGCTGCAACTGAATTAGCGTTCATGGGTGAAGTGATTTCTGCAGTATCTTGCCTTCGATTGGTCACTTTAGCTTTATCTCCTTTCTGCTTGCTTCGGGTGATGATCGGGGTTGTCCTGGGCGTTTCTTTTGACAAAGCTTTGGATTTTCCTGCTTCCTGCGTCTTTTCCATCACGTGCCCTTTTGTTGATACTGAAATCTCGCGTAAACTTGCCTTCTTTACTCACAACACGTTCTCTCTGCATAAGTTATTTCAAACAACAGAAACGGGAATATCCGTGTGAAGCGGGTTAGTTGGCGAAATACAATTTTTCAAGAGGGAATTAATACCCGCAGGCTATAAACTACGGGTTAGAGTTTTATTAAAAGCGATCCTTAGTATAAAAACTACGAAAATTGTAAATCCGATGGATTAGAACAATAACCCGCTTAGAACAATAACTCTTATCGAAGACCAAAGGTGGGTTTTTGAACATAATACAGTTGACGAATGATCTATACGATCCGAGCTGATAAAATCAGAGCAATCATATGCCAAATTAAAATGAAATCACAGGACAAGATAAATCTTTTACCGGGACGAAGTCCCTGTTTCTAGCGCCAAATTGTGAGCACACGAACCACGTGCGTGTCCGAACGCTCACAATCAATCTTTAACATCTAAGGAGATTACGATGATGGTACCCTGGTGTTGATTCATTGGCTCAAAACCTTCGGGTTTATCATGGCCTCCTCCAACCACTCCAGGCGTGGCGTTTGTGCCTGGGATATAAGTATTAAGGAAAACAAAACACATAAGCAAACACGTGTGGAGCTAAATGAATGTAAAGTGCTGAAATGTAAATAAGACCAAGGTTTACGTGGTTCAGCACTAAGGCCTACATCCACGGGATTTGTTGTTCTACTATGTTCTTCACGGTTACACGAACAGTTGAATGATTTTTGGGGTTTACATGTTTCTCTCCTCTCAGGGATTAACCTACCTTTGCTATTTCTCTCTCTCTCTCTCCTTCCCTTCCTGATGTTTTTTCGATCCCCTTTTCCTCTTGGTGGAGATTGGGTATTTATAAGGTTAGAACGTGGGTCCCATCTCTGAAGACCGTTGGAACCTTATCTTCTTGTGTCCTTGCGTCCATCGCGCGGAGGTCTGCGTTTCCCCCTTGATCCCGCAGAGGCATCCTCGCTCGTTCCACAGGTTGGTCGACACGTACACTGCTCGGAGTGTTTAATGTGGGTAGTTGAGGGGTCTGCTCGTGTCAGACAAGTGTCTTCTGCCCCTGTCAGTCCGTGTCAGCTAACTTTCTCTCCACCGTTGATCTTGGCTTCTCTTTTGGGGATGAGATAAAGTAACTCCTCGGGGTTTATTTGGTGTTTCGTGACCCATCATGTTTCGATGTTTTTGGCCTGCATGCTTTCCACGTGCCTCTTTATATACACGTGTCTGATAGTGAGATATATGTGTACACAGTTTAAGTGTGGGGGAGCATTTAGTATCTACAATTTGCATACACACATAAATAAATAATACTCTTTGATTTCTTGCATTCTTGAGACTTCATCTTTTGGAGTTAATTATGAGCTATTTAGGATGACACTCTAAACCTTTTAAGGTTGAAACAGTTCTTCAAGTTATAGATTAAGTTCCATTTATTTTAATCCTTAAATATATACGTTCATAATTGAATGCGAAACTAAGCTATGGTAGTTGTTTGAAAGATTCATCCTCGCTATTAATCATTACTGAATCACTTTTTTTTTTCTTTTTGCATTATATGTTTCTCTAAAATGATTTGGTGGGATCCTGATACTGTCGCGGATGTTGTAACAAGGTAATCATTGGTTGAGTTTATATAAAAGCCCCATAAGACAATTGTCTTACACTCATAAAGAATGAACGGAAAAAAAAAATATCTATCTTACAAAAACAAATGGTTTCTTAACCATCTAATGGTTGTAAATGTGCCTTTCTGAGGCATGGATGGCTACTATTCTTCTTGGAATGGAAAGATAAATCGTGGCTGAAAATGAGGCCCCTTTTTACGCCCTAATCCGACGTCCGAGATCGTTTCTCTCATTTAAACGCCTCTTCGGTTACAAAATCCAATTAATCCTTGGGGATTTTCTTCCGCCAATTCTCCTCCCATTGTTCGCCGGTTACAGAAGCAAATATCAGATCCAAAACCATTACTAGCAGCATTTGATTCATACCTGATAATCAATTTCTTACGAAACGGGAACCCCTTGAAAGTATTAGACTACATAAATCTTGAGATAGGTTGTCATCTACCTAGGTTTCTCCGTTTCTTTCTTCAGCAAACTCTCTCTCAAGAAACTAGGTAACTACTATCTTAATCTAGATTAATTTCACTTTACATTTGTGTTTGATTGGATTGGTAAATAACTCAGAGACTATCTTATTGGTATATTTGGATCTTGGGTTTCTTGAGTTTTTTAATATTGGATCTTTAATTGTAGATTTTTTTTTGGTGTAGTGGCAAAAGAGCTACCATCTATCCCAGAAAAATAATATTGAATGATAATCTTATGAATTTGTTGATGTGTATCATTTTAATCTGTTCTTTGATGCATATTGGATTGATTCCCGCTTCTAACATTTGAATCAAGTCTTTACTCTCATTTTTTCCTGCAGCTGCAAACGAGAATGAGGATGTTTGGTAAAATCCTACATGTCTTCTAAGAAGCTTTTCCCTTGCTGATATGTTATAATTTTGCGCAGTCCATATTTTTTTGTGGCATTTTGAAAAACACAGCCCATAGACATTGTCAGCCAGAAATTAGTGTGTTTAGAGAAATTATAATCAGAGTTTCTTTTAGTAAAATATATAAATCTCGCGCCTTCTTTTTTAGAAAAACTCACGTGAGTCGCGTAAACTAAAGTGTAAGAGAATTTTTGTGCGGTCATTAAAGATTGATTCTACTTATAAATACTAATTGTTTGCTTACAGAAAAAGAATAAAAATGAGTCGAGAAGCAAAAATTATTTTAAATGGCAATTCCGTTTCATTAAAGTTGAATGCCCAAAGAAAACTAAATTCTACGCGGTGAAGTTCAGAGTGGGTTAAAATATATTTCTCTTTAAGGTTAGTATATTGAATTTGAAATTTCATAGTTTGATTTCTTAGATTTGAAGTTAGTGGTGATTGTCAAGTTGAAGTTAGTTTTCTTATTTCATCGTTTTCGATTGTGGTTACCTCTCAGTGTCTGTCTCTGATAGAGGTTGACTCGGCTAGCCAAACTACTTCGACAACTATAGTAGCTGATTCCAATCTTCATGGAATATGAGTTTTAAGTGTGCTGTTTGATATAGCTTTCTCTACCGAGCTTAATGGATATAGGAATGCATGACCTGTAATAGGTGCATTTCGGATGTCAAAACTACAAAGTGAGATCAAACTTGGCACATTTGATGTTTTTTGTCATTCCATACTTTCCAAAGCCTTGGGTGTGTAATCCCAGCATTAGCTACCAACAATATTATGTTTATTTACTCTTCACACTTATTAGACACATAACATTGTTGAGAAGTACTCTCACAACACAATCTTTTTTATGCAGCTTCGTTACCTAACACCATTAATATGGCGGGTAAACTTTACTAACACCAAACCGTCTCCATCTCAACCATAAGCCTTGTTCGCACACCAGCTACCAGAAAAAACCTCTCTGAACTTTTGCAGCAAAATTGGGTTTGGTAATCTACCTGCTAGATTATCAGTTCACAGCGAAGATGAAAGTGATGGTCAGTCATTTCTTTTATATCTATTTCATGCACCAAAGACTTGCAATAATCTATACAGCGATTAAAAGCGATCAGTGCAATAACCAAGATGGTAGAAGCAATGCTTAGGTAATTGAGTATTATTATGTCTGGGGATTTATGCAAATGGTTTTTTTAGGTGTACAATTGGTTGTCTGTCTATCTCGGGAAATAGTTGAATTGTAGTAGGCTAGCGACAAGAGTCCCTTAACTGCAGTTTAAATAAGCGATAAGTTTTTTACTTGGCTTACTAATGGAAGAGAGCAGATCATATAGAAATGATACAGTCTGAAGCTTTCCTATACCAAAATTTCCATTCCAAGGGGGGATAGCGACCTCTGGTGAAAATTTTGATTTTAATCAAATAGCATAAGATTATAAGGATATGTGTGACAACACTGACGAGATAGTCATTTCGGCTATATATGTTTGGTAAATTTTTATGTAGGATCAGCTTAAATTCTTGATTAGCGCAGAGAGAAATATCTGTTAGCAGTTTAGTCTGACATATAGCAGTTAGTGTTAATAGATGAGTTGGGTGAGATCTATGATAGAAACAAAAATATGCTTTGGAGTCAAAGAGTTTCGGTGTAGGTATTTGGATTTTTTAATTCGTTAAAGTTATGGTACTCTTAGTATTGCTGAGCACAATTAGTCGCATCTGTTTCAAATACAAGAAACAGTTACGGAAAACTAATTTTAGATTCACTGTATCTATTGATTTGAATTTTGCTAATGAGTTGTTGGTCTGTTTTCCTTCACCAGGTCTAATGATAAAATGAAGGTCCAAAAATTGAACATGCAGTGGTACCCAAATGCTATTTTCATGTGCAACTTGGAGAACCAATTAGTGTAAAGTGGATAATTTCATTAACTAATTCTGGATACATCCCCCACAACTTTTTGAGAAAACTTATTGATTTGAATGAATTACAAGGCATATTAGAGTCAAGTATTTGCTACATATATAGAGGTCTGCCGAATAATCTCTTAATAGAAGACATGGTAAGCATCAAGGATTTGGGGAATGTGACGTCTCTGTACATGTGGGTTGGTTACGAACTCCTAAACTCTCTAATTGGCAATATTTGCTTCTCCTTAGAATGACACTAAGGCCTCTGTTTTAACATTATGTAAATTACTGAGTAGAGTGGAAATTAAAATCTTATACGTTTATCAACAATCTCTTATGGTTAAAATGTGTTATTAATGGATATCTATGAATTGCAGGAACACCATAGCTCCAGACTTAGAGCCGCAATGAAGGACTCAAGAATGTGAGTTCACACATCTTAATTACATACATGCCAACCAGGAGAAAAAGAATAATTATATGTAGTAGTGATTTAAATCTTCAAACCATATTGAAATGTACACAAATACTACTTATCATTTTTTTCTTTTCATTTTGTAGCTTTCATTTCCTTTTGCTGCTCGGCTGCTCCCCATTTTATTTTAATATCGTTGTGCCATATCAAATGTTAGAAAAATATGTCAAGGACTTGAAATTTGAATCAGTTCAAAGCAGCAAATCCAGGTTAGAGAGGCGCGTTGAGTGTGCGGTAAGGCTAAACTCTTCCTTTTACGTTGTATGGGTTGGTTCACCAAAACTAAAATGTTCTCATGCTTTCTGTTCTCTTTCCAAAAAAAAGCTTTGATAGAAAAGAATGTGCAGTGTCTTCTTGCCCAAAGAGAGCAAGAAGAGAGAAATGTAAATACTAAATAGTCTTTTCACAATCTTAAGAATTCCTATAAACGTTGACAAGTAAATATGTTAATCTTAAGATCTAATCTTGAGTTTTGATTGCAGCGATAATCAGAAACTCTAGATGCAGAGATCAGGAGGTGGTCGAATCGAATGAACGCAAAGGTAAGAGAAGTACTGTAGGGTAAGAGCAGTACTGTAGGATTTATGAAGAATATTAAGGACTGTAGAAAAAATTCTTGGATACTTGCAATTAATAATTTTTATTTCTTTTCGACCCTGTAATCCATTGTTCAAGAAAATAAGGAAGCCTCAAACTTTAAAAGGTGTAGAGCGTGGGCGAACTATCAAATTGCCCATACTTTATCCGCTGAAATTGTGTTGCGCATGAGAGTAGTTTGGTGTACATGTTTCGAAATTATAACAAATTATTTTCAAAATGAATTCAGCTTTGGTTTACTTGATTATAGAATTTTCGTTAAAGGACTATTGTGTCTCCTGAATAAGATGTTGATTCACTCATATGTGCATTTACAGTAGTTCGCAATACTAGCTCCATCTTCAAGGAATGTGCTGACTATGTAATTTGCTGCTCTGTTTTGATGCGTGCATGGTACATAAGTGAAAATTTTGTATTTCTAACTGAATGTGATCGGTGTTCATATGTGTAATCAAATATGTTTTTACGAAAATTTTACTTTTGATTGAAGTGGGTATATCTGCCAAAAGCATATGTCATTGTAAATACGGACTACCAATTGGATAAGAAATACAGACAACTACTTGCCTCTCCGCCGCCCAATACGTAATCCAACTTAGGTAAAACCTCAAACAATGACTATTTTTCTCTCTACTGGCAACATAATTTTGGTTATAATCATTTATTTTGTGAATTTAAACTTGGATTTGTGTTTAAGGGAATGCTCTTTCTAATTGTTCACATTATTTTCCATTTACAGGATAATTGGCTCATGCACAAGGATTTTGAGTTACTAGGAATTTGGGACTCCCTGGCTTGATTTTTTAAACAATTGCAATTTAATTTTCTTTTAAGCAGTCAAAAAAGGTACGACGGTTAGAAACAATCCATCTTTCCTTGCCCAAACATGGATTGAAATTCACATTTCCCCACGATGGATTGACACATAAATGAAATTTGACAATGAAAAAATTCGTTTGATGCATATTATCCCAATTCCAATGGCACATAAATCTGTGCTCCTATTGTCGACATAGATGCATATTGAATTGAAGGAGTGTATATCTTGAACCAGTATAACTAAAAAATCAGTTTCTACGGTAGCAACAATTCAAAGCCCGTGCCGATCAAATGCCTTCCTAATGTTGCTGAATTTTTGTATAAAAAATTCCATCCCTTCGACATCTTAATACACTGTTAGAATGACCAGAACCCCGGATCGTTAAGGCACGGGTCATATCCTAGTATATATATATATAAGGCTCCTCTTCATTTATCGACACTAATAAATGATAGGTCCGTAATCGCGGATAATCGTAGTCGATGAAAACAAAAACCATATCATCATTATATAGCAAGTCAAAAAGACTATTGATGAGGTTCTTGACACTTTGATAACAGTATGTGTGAAACGTTGTCCCTGTCTCCGTCGCCTAAGCAAGCGTGGAGTGCAGGATCCAAGGCAACTATCACATACTTGCTGAAAAGGAACATGCACTTAGAGTATCTAATCATGTGGTCGAGTTAAACGGGTGCTTCTCTCAACTAGTGCGCTATAAACATATATCCTTTGACGACATTCATACAGGTATTGTGGGTAACATCTTTCACTTAAGTCAACATTTGCACACTTCACTTTTCTATTTCCATTCTCTTATCTTTCCATGTGATTTCAGTATGCGAGTGTTGTGATAAACGTTGCAACAAGTACAATGACTATCTTAGTAGATTTTTTCAAATAGGTTGAATGTCACACATAAGTAATTGCTAATGTGTGATGATTGGAATGTATGTGGGATGTTTGCATCTAATGAACTTATGCAAGCTAATTATTTGGCTTTTTGATTTGTGTCTATCCTTAGTGGTTCTTCTAAGGTGAGAAATTGGAGTAGGTTTTGTGGGTATACCTCTTGTAATCCCTCACGAGACTATAACTCGTCCACTAGGGACACCTAGGGGTTAAAGGCCTGTTATTCATACTAAGAGTAACCGTATCCTCACGACATGGAGTTGTTGTATTAAGGATTACTTTTATTTAGTTTTCTCAAGGACTAGCAAAAGCTAAGTGTGAGGAATTTGATAAGTGCATAATTCATATGATTTTAGTGTCCATTCCATACCTGTTTTAGCTATTATTCTTGCATATTTTCGTATTATTACTCTTGTTTTCTCTTGCTTTCCTCTATTAGGTGAATCATCCACAAAGGAGCTACAAAGTGCTTAAAATAGATATGAAGAGAATTATTCCAAGTATCCAAGTGTCCAAGTCCAAGAGAAGTGGAAGAAATGCGACGAAAAGGAGCAAAACACACATAATCAAAAGAAGGGCCAAAGACCGATCTTAACTCATTCAAATTAATGATTCCTCATCATCATCTTGAAGAGAATTGAAAGATAAAAATAATGCAAAAATAATGAGGTCATTCCGAGTTCGGATGAAGAAGTTGTGGCCAAAACAGTTTTTATCAAATACCAAGGACAGTGAAGTCCGCGAACTGGGTTTGCGGACTGGGTTCGCAGACTTAATTCCGAAAATTTCTGATGGATTTTGAAGTTTGCGGACTGGGTTCGCGCACTTAGCAAATGGGAAACGTGTATTCACATTTTGGAAGACCTAAGGGCACGTTTGGATTCGTTATTTCATTATTTCGGGTCGGGTTCTTAAACCAAAATAAATACGTGAAGACCAAGCAATGTAAACCTATAAAAAGGTATTAGGTTATGTGAAATCATATAATATCATTAGGTCACGAAAATTGTTAGGGTTTGGAGAGAAGAAACATCATACGGAGCGATTATAATCGTAACGTTATCTCTTACTTTTCTCATATGTATATCATGGATGTTTCTACATCCATGAGTAGCTAAACACCTATTGATTGAGGATGGATTCTATGTTGTAAACAAGATTTGAGTTATAATATTAATCTACTTTGAAGTTCTTCATATGATTATCGTTTGATTATACTATTTGAATATTTATGATTTATTGATTGATTGTTTAGGTGGCCAAATAAATTGGTTTGTTGATTCAATCTATTGCTAGTATTGAGTTAGGAGATAAGTAATCGTCGAATAAGTTGTACACAAGTAGAGAACACAAAACCTTACAGAGGGATTCTGTGGAGCGATTGTGTGTATAAACAACACTAAAAAGTGGACCTTCATCTAAGAGTCTAACTAGTAGGATCAACCTATAAATTCACAAAAGATAAAGCATTTGATTGGATTACACTTTGAGTGATCTACTACTTGGTGGTTCGTTGAATAGAATCTGGTAGGCGAGAACTTCTGTATCCAGTGATATAAGGAATTTAGGGGATAACACTGATCTAGCTGTTATTCTACGGTTGGTGATAATCTATGATTAACAACGAGTAGGAAACTATAATAACTCATTGACGGTTTATTAACGAAGAAGGATTCCTCGATCATATCTCTCTCTATTAGTTACTATACAACTTTATTTCCTTTGATTATTTACTTTGTTCACAATCTAAAAACAAAACCTCCCTTTGTGACACTTTGACAACTAAAACTCACTGCTCTTCGCGGGAACGATCCTTACTTCCATTATATTACCAGTTAATTATGTGAAAATAAGATTATTAATTTGTTGCACTCACGACATGCATCAAATACGATCCAAAGGAATTGTTCCAGTGCGTGCACTCATTAAAGTCGGAAGCGCAGGGATACTGAGGAAACTAAGTGAACTAGGGGTAGTTGCTTGGTCTCAACTATACAAAGTTGGTGTAGATTTTGTATAACGGCTTAATTCTGAGAGTATTCAATTCCGGACTAGGTCCCGGGGTTTTTCTGCATTTGCAGTTTCCTCTTAATAAAATATTTTTGTGTGATTTACTTTTTTTCTCCGTAATTATATTTGTTTATATAATTTAAAGTAAATTACAAAAATGTTAACTCCGATATACTTGATAGTGATCCTATAGAGTTTGGTAAGTCCGAACCTATTATCAAGTATCATACTTCGTTGTTGTATTGTCTCGATCTTGTATCCATAGTCAATCATACAATTTATCTTGTTGTCGTATTGTCTCGATCTCGTATCCATAGACGATCACATGAAGTGTGAACCGATTTGTTGTATTGTCTCGACTCAGTGCATAGACAATCACTTTTGGTAGAGGACTTATAGGTGGATAAATAAAAGATTGTGGTGTATTTGGGTACCCTCGTCTTTTAAATTGGTATCAGAGCAGGCAAACACGAAAATATCTAACAATTTATGTCTGGTGCGATCCAACCTATAAGATATGAACTCGAGTTCACATGAATCGATTTCAGTTAATGTACCGCCAAGATTTGACGGAACAAACTATTTTTCGTGGAAATCTGCTATGAGATCTTTTCTTCAATCACGAGACTTTAATACTTGGCTATTAGTCGTTGATGGCTATAATCTCCCGAAAATAGAAGGTTCAGAAACTGAGTTTAAACGCTTAGTGGATTATTCAGGCGAAGAAAAGGATTTTGCAAAGCAAAATTCAGATGGTTTGAATGCCATTATGCATGTTATAAGCCGTGATCTACAACATCATGTATTCACATGCCAAACTTCACAGGAAGCTTGGAATAATCTTCAGATCGTATTCGAAGGAAACTCATCAGAAAAGGAAGCTAGACTTCAAACTCTCACTTCTGATTGGGAAAACCTTCGAATGGATGACAACAACACCTTTGAAGAGTTTCGTATTAAACTCTCTGAGATAGTTAATGCTTCTTTCTCTCTTGGAAACACTATTTCTAAAAAAGATATAGTGTGCAAAATTCTCAGATCGTTGCCATCTAGATACGAATCTAAGAAGCATGGAATCATAGAAGCAAATGATCTTTCAACTCTTTCATGAAGCACACTTGATGGAAAGTTAAAGATCTTTGATCATGAATCACAATCTATTCAAGCTAAAGGAATCGCTTTTAATGATGAAAAACTTCCAAAATCTCATATGGAGAAAAATAGATTGCTGGATGATTCTAGTGAACTGATTGTAGAAGATTCTGATGATGATATTGAACAGTCATTATCATTAATCACTAGATAGTTTCGATATCTCTTAAAGAAGAGAAATAAGAGATTTATAAAATATGTTCATCGATCTTCTCGACCCCATGATCGAGTTTTTTTCAAGAACAAAAAGGATCAAGAAAAAAATGATGAATATCAGCCTCAGTGCTTTAAGTGTAAAGGTTTTGGTCATATGCTAAAGACTGTCCTAATCTTAGAAAATTTACCGGAAGCAAGGCATTAGCTGTAACTCTAGACGAAACCTCTGGTTCATATGATTCTGAAGAACATAAAATAGCTAATACTGCACTAGTTGTTAATTTGATTCCCTCTTTCTCCATTAGTGATTTAACCATTTTAAGAATGAACATATCTTCCGATGTTGAAAAATCATCTGATGGTAAAGGGAAAATTAATACAAAGTGTGAAACTGTCTCAAGAACAAGAATTTCTAAGAAGTGCTTATGCAACTCCAACCAATCTCAAGAAACTTTGTTGATTCGAGGTAACAAGAGAAGATTTTTAAATCATACGATACTAGATCAAGAACACCCTGATTGTTCTAAATCCCATAATGAGAGAAAATCTAATACTAATACTACCTAATTGGTATTAGAATTGCATCCTCACCCTGTGTGCCAATTGTGTGTGTGAGGAAGCAAAAATCAAGGGACATTATGTGTAGATTATGGGAATAAAATCTAGTAATTGAAAATATATTTTAAAGATTTTCGTATTTATAGGAATCTTATATTTTCGGTAGTATGACAAATATAAAATGACCTTTCTCATTCTCTGGTCATTCCTTGTCCGAACGATGTCTTCTCTTGCAAAGGTGCTTGATCTGAAAGATTTCTTTAAGAATAAATCTGTACCATTTCTTGATGCTAAGAAGCCTAATAGGAAGATCAAAAAGAGAGTTTGGCTTAGTAATAAGGACAGAGAGAATATGCTGAAGAAAGATCAGTGTATTGAGATTTTGACACAATTATGTGCTCAATCAAAGATAGAATTACATGTACTTGCAGAGTCCTTCACGAAAAAATATCAACTGCAAGAAATTCTGGTCAAGCAACAAGGTTATCTTCTTGAAGAAATTCACAAGCTCAAGTCTGAAAGTAATAACCTTCCTTTCTCTAGTGATATGAAGGATTAAGTTGCTCATGGAATAAGATTAGATTCTTATCAGAAAAATAGACATCAATGTTTGATTTGGTTCAATTATTGTATAAGGTCTATTTTGAATAAAACTATCATTATTTATAATTAAAATTATTTCTTTATAATTTTTCTTGTGATAGTTACCGATTACATAGCTTGTGAATGAATGTTTATATCTTTGCTATGTGTATTCAGTTTATGGGATGTCTGATTTCGGTTTTCATTAACCTTAATATTCGATCTCATATGATGTAATACTTATGGTTTGTGTGGCTTTTTGATTTAGTGGGATTAAGTTCTAGACCATGTTGGTAGGCTTTATCAAAGGATCATAAGGTGTTCCGATTGAAACTAATATGTGAAAAGTCACAATATGTTGAATCAATTTATGTTTAACATGAGTTATGTTTAGCATAATATTTGTGTTTCGGGTTTTCAACTTTTGCTATTGGCACGCATTAGTTAAAGCCGTTTCAACCTTTCTCTGATAAACGTTAGTTTTGTTGTTGTTCTTTTATTCTTGCGAGAGGATGAAAACATACTGGGGGAGAGTTCTTACTTGAACTTGCGCTTAATGATATATCTTTCTGGGGAGAAGAGGCAGCGGAATCTGAGGTAACGAATTTGTTAGTTATATTGTTTTCATATTTAAGAAAAGCCTGTTTATATTGCATATATTTTTCTTTTGCTTAACCACATTTCGATACAATTGATATGTTCCATTATTGTGTATGTATGTATGTATGTATGTATATTTATGATTCAATTGTTTCTGTTTAAGAAAAATTGTGTCAATTTATTTGACTTATTGCTTGGTATCTTCTTTATTGTTGGGTAGCAAGTGTTTTTGCTTAACGAAATTCGGTGCAATTGCGGTGCTATAATGTCTACGTTTGTTTCAATTGCTTCCGGTTAAGAAAATAATTGTGCAAATCAATTTATTTTGGTTTGTATGTATTGTTTATAGCTTAACGAAATACGAGATCATTTGATTAGTCCAAATCGATTCCGGATAAGAGAAACTAAGTTAATTATGATCTTAGTTACACTTATCAAATTGTAGGATTCAGTTATTCAAGTCTAACAGAATGCCTTGACAAGAAAAAATAATTGACTAACCTAGTGTTTGTCTTGTCTAAAGATAAAGGTCTAAGTTATTGTCTAAATAATTAGAGCCTGATGAGAGAAATAAAGTTAATTCTGATACTTATTTTGGTCTTATCGGAATAAAAGATTGTATGTTTGCAATCGGTTTAACCAGGGAATTAAGTTTCTTAGTCGATTTGTTAAACTATTAGGGAAAATTTCTTCAGGCATTTTTTTTATAACATATTAAAACTAAATTACTTGTAGTTTTGGTTTTAATATTGGTTATCCTTATTGTAAAATCCTTCGTGATTAACTCTTATAGGTTGTTTACAAGTCTTTTAGATTTGTAAAATCCTTTCCGTTTGTCCTTATTTGCTCGAACCTTTGTCATTTTGTGACAAAAAGGGGGAGAAATATATGGAGTAAACAAGTGATTTGTAATCACTAATGAAAGGACAATTGTGCTTAAACGTTATATCTAACGAAAGAGTAAAGCATTGACTAAGGGGGAGAAACATATCATATTGTTGTGTAGTAATTCTGACTACAAAAGGGGAATAACAAAGATGTTTGGATTGAATATTTACGTAGCTCACCTTTATGGAGAGTATAAGCTTTTGTTATTCAAATGTCAACAACGTCGTTTATTGATTGAATATATGTAGGTTATTGTGTTGTTGAAACTTGGAATCAAGCATATGTGAAATGAATTATCATGTAATTTGCTTATCCATATGTAATAAGAGTTTTCTCACTAAAATTGACAAAGGGGGAGATTATTAGGGCATAGGTCGTTGAACTCAACAAGCGTTGGTATGTCAAGTTTGGTTGTCATATTTTAATATGTCAAAACTCATCTAAAGTCGCTTGATTATATACTAGAGTCAACTTCGTTTAGGTTAGACTAGAAAGTCTAGGAATGTTGAGACATACAAGTATTACTCCGAAGACTTGAAGAATGTTAAGAAGAAGCAAACTACAACGACAACATCATCCTCCCTCTTAAAGTTAGTAGTATTGACTTGGACTGTTTCATCCCTAATGTATATTTCAAGTCGTGCTATATTGAAAACATAACTGTGAAACTGTATATACTGTACATATTGTATAATAATCTAGTGATGTGACATGGTCATATTTGTATGATCATAGTATTAGGGAATTAGACTACGAAGTATAACGCTTATCTTTTGAACTTTGTAGATATGACATTGACATAATCTTGTATATGTTGTTATGATTATGTGAATGGGTTATGGTGAAGATTTCATCCTAGGAAACAATGTTTTACATTTGTTTAAAGGAAGTACATTCATGAACTTGTTTTATGAATCGAAAAGGAAATCGTTAGGCTTATTGGTACGGTTATTCATTGCAAATCTTTGGATTACCAATATGTGTGATATGGTAGACCCGATCGTAACTCTGTTATGTATCTTGGTATAACTAATCACAATGCCTGACTTATGATTTGGCATGACTAGTTTTTATTAATTGGTGTACCTGATCCTAAGTAATCACCATGAGATGGTATGATCAATATTTGTAATTGGTGTGACCGATCACAGAGTGTTGTGTAATCGATCCTTGTAATTGGTAACCGGTCCTGGTAATTGGTGTAACTGATCCTGGTAGTTGGTGTAACCGATCCTGGTAACTGGTGGGGATGATCACAAGCAATACCATTAGAATATGGTAACCGATCCTGGTAATTGATGTAACTGATCCTGATAACTTTGTGACCGATCACAAGTATTTCCATATTGAGGTATACTGATCCTAGTGACTGGTAGAACCGATTAAAACCATGTATGTGATTTGATATTTTATCAATCACATAGTAATCTTGGAATACAGGTGAACCAATTCTAAACTTGTTTGGAAGTGTGGTATAATCGATTCCAAGAATGTAAATCCATGTAAATATGAATAAGGATTTACAATGAAACAATGTCAACATAATTTGAACACGTACAGTAACTCTTATCATTTATTGTTTAAATATATTCCTTAGTACTCAGTATGCCGAAATAAATTGAGAATCTTTTAATTAAGGTTTTTGGTTTTATATGCTTTAATTACCAGCAATTAAATGCATATCTCTAGAGAATAAAAATTAATAATGTGCATTTACTAATTGGATATTTCCTATTGAGAGATTTCGAAAATTTTGGACAAGCATTTATTGGAATTAGGAAAACCGAATTTTGTTATTCATTGCATATCTTGAGAATATCTTCGGTTTTGGAAATTCCCTGGTGTCCAAACATCCTTGGTCTATAAATACCTAAGTTTTCATTTTAGCAAACTATCTTAAGAGCCAGGAAAACTTTAGTCGTGTTGTTTCTGGTGAAGCCGTCTATTCGGAGAGGAAAGTATCATAATTAGGTAAAATCTCTTACGACCGCTCGTTTAAAGACTTTTGTGGGGATCAAGAAGCTCAACGAGTACCGTTGGTGGGAAACTAGATAATTGCAGTGTTATTAGTTTTCAATTGACTTGATTGACTAACGGTTGCTAAAACTTTGGTTGCACCTAGTTTATTTATTCTTGAGAATCTTCTCTTCTGATATAAGATTCACTCAAACTAGATCGAAGTATCGACATGATCTCTAGAACTTTTTGTAGATCTAAAGATATCTTGTGATAATCCATTGTTAACAGACTCCGTTCTTTGTGTGATTGATCACAAGAGATTCAAGTGGTGTTGTACAGGTTGAAGATTAAAGAAGATTTGAAGACGAATAATATTTCTTATTTAGTTCTCATATCTTTGTGTGTGCACAAACCTTGATCGGCTGGGATCCAACTAGAATCATATTTATTCGATTGATTAGTTACGTGAGATCGACATTCTCAATATATCTCTTTGAGATTTATTTTGATTGAGTGTGAATCTAAACTTGACTACTTTGGTAGTTATTGGATAAATTCATCTAACAAGGCAAAGGTGTTTATTATTTTAAATGGAAGAGCCTTTGCGTATGACTTGAGATATCTTTATCTTGAAAGAATCGAAAGATTTGTTACCAAACAGATTTGTAGTTCCTTTATTGTTTGGAATACGATCCAAAGGAATTGTTCCAGTGCGTGCACTCATTGAAGTTGGAAGCGTAGGGATACTAAGGAAACTAAGCGAACTAGGGGTAGCTGCTTGGTCTCAACTATACGAAGTTGGTGTAGATTTTGTATAGCGGCTTAATTCTGAGAGTATTCATTTCTGGACTAGGTCCCGGAGTTTTTCTGCATTTGCAATTTCCTCTTTAACAAAATCTTGTTGTGTGATTTACTTTTATTTTTCGTAATTATATTTGTTTATATAATTTAAAGTAAATTACACAAACGTTAACTCCGATATACTTGATAGTGATCCTATAGAGTTTAGTTAAGTCCGAACCTATAATCAAGTATCATACTTCATTGTTGTATTATCTCGATCTTGTATCCATAGTCAATCACACAAGTTATCTTGTTGTTGTATTGTCTCGATCTCGTATCCATAAACGATCACACGAAGTGTGAACCGATTTGTTGTATTGTCTCGACTCGGTCCATAGACAATCACTTTCGGTATAGGACTTATAGGTACCCTCGTATTTTCAGAAAGAGACAAGAACTCTCATCTCAAATACCTTCATTCACTACTACCTTACTATTTGAGGGTGAAAACAGAGTATGATGGTTTCGTTAATTTCGTATGATGTGGGTGAGAAACAAATCTAAACCCTAAACAATGTACTACAAGGGAGTACTTTAGATTCGAGAGATCAATTTGTACAAGTCCGGCCTAAACCAAGAAATGGTCGTTCCAGACTTGCTTCGGTCACAAAGTGGAGGAGAAGGGTTGGTTTTGGGGAGGGAAACGAAGAGAGTATTGAGACCAGAATAGTTGATTCTGGAAGAGTAGTTGTTTTGTGACTTGTATCAGAAAGTGGGAATCTAACAGATGGGAAAGCTAGCAAACATTTTCTGAGTGTTGTATGCTCCTGACCAGAACTTGTTGTTCGGTGGAAATAGGTAATGCCTATTTATACAAGTCGAAGTGAAACGTACTCTGCTCTCATTAAGAAATGGAAAAGGGTGAGTAAATAGGAGGAGGTGGTAACTGTTAACGCTTGGAATTGATGTTCTACAAAAGAAAGTGTTTCACCATTACTCTCTGTATTTACTAACCGCCTCATCCTTATGACACTTTCTAATAACGAGCGTAGTGTACGCCACACGCTGTAAACCACCAAACCAATACCCAATGAGCATCCCCCAGTTTGTGACATGTGTTGATGTCTCGAGTATTTTCGTGGAAAACATGTAGCATGTTGTTGTTGTCTGGAAAGTTGAGCTTGGGAGACTTTCCGGCTCGGTGGTGACCTTCAACGGTCGAGATTTTGTATCTTAAGAGGAAGGTAGCCGTTGATTATTGCAACCTTTCGTTTGGTATCCAGTGGCATGAAAGTATGATCAATATGGCTTTAATATGGCCCAATTTAGGCGCGGCCAAAAGTTAGGGTTTTGGCTTTGTTTAGGCGCGACCAAACTAGGGCCAAAGGTTGCCATGCGTTAGCTGGTAACCTTGGACGGCTAAGATCTACATCTTAGATGAAAAATTGGCCGTTGATTGTTGCAGGCCTTCATTTTGGTAGCCGCATAGGGAAGGCCGACATGGTATGGCGCGGCAAGGTGGTTGGCATGCCATTGGCACATGTGGCATGGCATGCCTTGGCGCGGTTTGGCGTGGCCAAAACTAGGGTTTTGGGCAAAGGTTACCATGCGTTGTTTGGTGACCTTGGACGGCTAGGATTTGCATCTAGGATGGAAGGATAGCCGTTGATCGTCGCACGCCTTCCTTTTGGTAGCCGCATGGGGAAGGCCGGCATGATATGGCGCGACAAGGTGGTTGGAATGCCATTGGCACATGTGGCATGGCATGCCTTGGCACGGTTTGGCGTGGCCAAAACTAGGGTTTTGGCCAAAGGTTACCATGCGTTATTTGGCGACCTTGGACGGCTAGGATTTTCATCTAGGATGGAAAGGTGGTCGTTGATCGTCGCACGCCTTCGTTTTGGTAGTCGCATAGGGAAGTACGGCATGGTGTGGCGCGGTAAGGTGGTTGGCATGCCACTGGCACATATGGCATGGCATGCCTTGGCGCGGTTTGGCGTGGCCAAAACTAGGGTTTTGGGCCAAAGGTTACCATGCGTTATTTGGCGACCTTGGACGGATATGATTTGCATCCAGGATGGAAGGGTGGCCGTTGATAGTCGCACGCCTTCGTTTTGGTAACCCCATAGGGAAGGCCGGCATGGTGGGGCCAAGGCCAATGGCATGAATGGCTTGGCATCGTGGGGAGAAGGGTTTGGTACGGACGGCTTGGCATGGTGGGCCAAGGCAGGTGCGGTTGGCTTGGCATGGTGGGGCCAAGGGTTTGGCATGCCATTGGCGCATGGTGCGGCTAGCATGCTTGGGGACAAGGCAAGGTGCGGTTGGATTGGCATGGTGGGGCCAAGGGTTTGGAATGCCATTGGCGCATGGTGCGGCTAGCATGGTTGGAGCCAAGGCAAGGCGCGGTTGGCTTGGCATGGTGGGGCCAAGGGTTTGGCATGCCATTGGCGCATGGTGCGGCTAGCATGGTTGGGGCCAAGGCAAGCTGCGGTTGGCTTGGCATGGTGGGGCCAAGGGTTTGGCATGTCATTGGCGCATGGTGCGGCTAGCATGGTTGGCATGCCTTGGCGCGGTAGACGTGGATGGCATGGTTTACCATTGGCACAGTGGAGATGCTGGCATGCCTTGGCGTGGAGATGTGGCTGGCATGGTTTGCTATTGGCACAGTGGTGCGGATGGCATGGTTTGCATGCCTTGGCGCGAAGATGTGGATGGCATGGTTGGCATGCCTTGGCGCGGAGATATGGCTGGCATGGTTTTCCATTAGCACAGCGGTGCGGATGGCATGGTTGGCATGCCTTGGCGCAGAGATGTGGCTGGCATGGTTTTCCATTGGCACAGTGGTGCGGCTGGCATGGTTGGCATGCCTTGGCGCGGAGATGTGGCTAGCATGGTTTTCCATTGGAACAGTGGTGCGGCTGGCATGGTTGGCAGGCCTTGGCGCGGAGATGTGGCTGGCATGGTTTGCCATTGGTATAGTGGTGCGGCTGGCATGGTTGGCATGCCTTGGCCGAAGATGTGGCTGGCATGGTTTGCCATTGGCACAGTGGTGCGGCTGGCATGGTTGGCATTCCTTGGCGCGGTAGCATGAGAATTAGGGTTTTGTATGTACGAAGATGATGTCGGTCAATACTTAGGGTTCTGCCGTGGAACATGACACATGTATATAAAAAAAAGGTACCCTGGTAATTCTTACGTCGGTATGTTGAATGATTCAATAAATGCGCTAGTGGTTGTAGTGACGTCATGTCAGATATAAGGTTTTACGATTTTAACCCTAAGCTAAAAACCACCATCAACATTAAGTCCCCTGCTTAGCTCGGAACAGGATCATTGCTGCGAGGTAAGCATAAGATGGTGACAGGCCAAGACAAAATCGAAATGGCAAGTCATGAAAAGATGGTCAGGAAGACCCGGCTAACCTTTTTCGAGAAGTAAGGAGAATTCGTGATTCTTGTGTTGGCGGCCTTGCGCAAATTCTACTCGTGGTGTTGCTGGCTAGACCTTGAAATGGTAGAGGAGGTTGCTGGTTGAGATGCAGACTGTCGGCTTGGCTTGGTCATGCGTCATCTTGGCCGGGCTAGGGAACGCGGAGGTGCTGGATTAGCGAGTTTTCGGTGTTGGTGCGGCTTGAGCGGAGCCGCTGGTGTTGGTCGGCTTGGAATGGGAGCCGCAGGCATTGGCCGGCTTGGAATGGGAGCCGCAGGCTTTGGTCGGCTTGGAATGGGAGCCGCAGACATTGGTCGGCTTGGAATGGGAGCCGCAGGCATTGGTCGGCTTGGAATGGGAGCCGTCAGCATTGGTCGTCTTGAAATGGAGCTGCTTGCGTTTCTCGGCTTGGAGTGGAGCTAGCTTGAGTTCCTTGGAAGGATAACGACTGGCTTCAGTTCCGTGGAAGGATGACGACCAGCTTCAGTTTCATGGGATGACGGAAACTTTGTCCGAATTAGGGTTTGGCATGCCAAAACCCTAATTAGAGCCTTTACTAGAATCGTTGTAGAATTCTCGTATGAACTCGTATTTTGACGATCCTCCCCTCCATTCTGAACGGAAAAGAATTTCCTATCTCCCTACGTGGGAATATTTACGTTTTGAGCTCATTAGGGAGGTGAAAACAGCTTGACAGTAAAATTCAGGAAGAACACAGGAGGGATGTTGCGGGCCCGAGGTGGCATAGTCGCGCCCAGTCATCTGTTTCATGGAGCAATAAGGAATCTTTATTTTGTACAAACTCTAGAAACTCCGTCCGCATGAAAATAGATATTGAACTTCTTTTGTTTTCTGTTGCTCGTCCGGATCCATGCTTTCGTCTGCAGTGTCTCTCCAATGGATTCCAAAATTTATAAAACTCCATTGCATTCTTGGGACGGATGGATGTGGTTGCATTTTCGGTCCATCCTTGATTTTAGCACTAGTGGAAAATGGGTTTTAAACCACTTCCTGGGCTTTAGTAAAACCACTGTTATTGGGTTGTAGTTAAGCATATTGCCGTGACTCACAGTTGTTTTATCGGGAAAAAATTCGAAAAAATTAAACTTGTTCCATTCACAGTAGTTTTCTATAAGGGCATTTTTGTAAAAACTCCTAGATTGAAGAACCACTGAGAGGGTTAGAATTTTCTACGGAAAGAGGAAAATAAACCAAACCTTATCCCTATCGTCTGCACCCTATTCCTTCACTTCTCTCTCTCAACACACACTTTGATTCTCTTAATCTTTTCTGTATCAACCTGTTTTTGAATCTACTGAATCTTATTAGGGTTTGCCTCCTCTTTTCCTCTATTATAAGAACATCATCTCTTGAAAGTTTGTCCTGAATCGGTGAAAAAGAGGCGATGAAGATCAACAACAACTAAAATCAAAGATTCATCTGTAGCAACTTAATCAAAAGATAAATATCATCTCTCTTTATCGTTTTAGTTCAATCGATTAACTTATCCAAGTTTAATTGAATTTCGGAAGAAATTATTTTTGAAGTTTGTAAACTTAAAAGCTTTGATTTCATATCAACTCTCTTTTTTGATTCATTGCCAGTTTGTACATTTGCTTATTTTTGTTTATTTATATGTTTGTTTTCTTAGTTTTCTTTTATTGATTGTGTTATTCTCTTTTCATTTAGCCATCAAAGAAGTAGAAAGCTCCACCACATCTTCAAATCCAGCTAAATCTGGTGGTGGTGAACAAAAGAAGAAGATCAGTTCATGATTAACTCTATATTTGGTTTATTCTTTTATGTTGAATTTAAGTTCTTTACTTTATAATGAGTTGTTTTGTCTTGTGATTTGTACAGAATTGGAGCAAAGGAAAGCAAAAGGATAAGGTTAACAACATGCTCTTGTTTAATCAAGCTAGGTTTAATCTGTGGTTTGCTTTGTAAGATCATTACTTCAGCTGATTTAGTAAATATGATGCCTTTTCTATTGGATAAATATGGGGTTTTCTTTGTTACTAGATTAGGGTTCTTGTGTTGGAAGTATATGTTGTTACAATTTTTTTAAAAATGGGGTTTTTGAGTTGCATCAGTTATAGCAATCTTTAGTTCACCGCTCTCCTACTGTTTCGTGGTTGGCATATTCACCATTTTTCGTATGTTTTCTGATTGGTTGGAAGTTGAATAGAAAAATCTCGTGATGAGGATGATCGGCCTCTGTGAGTCTCGATGCTAATATAAATAGAAATAAAGTGTGATTTTGATGCATTTTTTGTTACAGTTTTGAAAAAAATTGTTTAATGGGATTGTTGATACAGGACATCGATATGGACAAGTATGCATTGGCATTAATGGATCATTCCGATTCATGCTTTTGATCATTCCCATGGGTAAGTAAAGACTTCTCCATCATATTTCAGTGTGTTAGATTTACTTTTGGGCGTCTAATATTAGGGATTCGTCTTAAACATGTCTCGGGTTGTATGTTTTCATCAGGGTCCATGATAGCGTGCAAATTCGCAGCTATTCCTTTAGCTTGTAAAAAGTTTTTCTCCGCAGAGAGATGTAGTGATATGTTACAATACGACAGAGGATACTGTTATATTTGTTATAACAGTATTTGTTATTTTTCTTCAAAATGATGAGAAAAGTACCCTGAGTGAATATTTGTTAAAAGTATGTTTGGTGGTTGTGTTGCAATGATGAGAGGTCAATATTAACGAAAGTAAATATACTTGATGTGATGTCAACGTGGTGCTGACCAGCACAATGTTGATCTGAGCGGTTACCTGAGCAACATATAATATAACTCAGCGATTAAGATCAGCTGATGAAAATGACAGGTGCCGTGAATTCATTATGATAACATAGATTGTCATTTCTGTTGTGTGTTGGTGTTTCAAAAGTTGCACCCTACAATTCACCTCTGGTGATTCTTTTATCATTATCTATCGTAAGCAATGTGCAATGATGAGAGCTCAATATTTATCGAAAGGACATAAACTTGATGGGATTGTCATCTTATGAGTTCGAGATAGCCAAGAGCTCTTCCTGTTCAGGCTTTGACCTAAATTTGTTATAAATTAGAATTTTAGAAGCAAGTATGACATGTGAGAATATTTTCAGTATGTGCACTTTCTTACTTAAACTTCCTGAGCAGCTTTTTTCTTTAGGTTCACATAATTTTGATACATGGAAAAAGTCAGGATCAATTTTTAATCAGGTTGTTGGTGTCGGAGAATTTTACTGATTATATTATTGGCTTCTTATTTGGTTATTCTTAGGCTGTGAGGATGTCGACCCTTCAAGGAAGAGGTTGATGTGGGATTTCAAGAGATTGCAACAGGATCCTACAGCAAGCATCAGCGGTGCGCCACAAGACAATAACATAATGCTATGGGATGTTGTTATATTTTCGTAAGGAAAGGATGGAACCACCTTCTCTTTTGCTTGTGGACTTTTGTCTCTGCTGATTCTATTTGGACAGAGTTTTGAAAAAATCACTCTTACAACTTCAATTGGTTTTATTTGCAGCCCAGATGATACTCCTTGGGATGGAGGTGAGTTTGTTGCTAAATTCCATATCAAGAATATGGAGTATTAGTTTGTCTTGCAGATCGTTCATCCATTATTTTACTTACATATCCCTGGTATACTTATTTATATCATCTTTTGACTGTTATGACTGATCTCCATCCAAAACCTTTTGAAATTGGACTGCTTACTTTTTATATAGAAATGTTTCATTGGGGAGTTGGTTTATCTGCCATTTGTTTTGCAGTGCTTCTATTTATAACAGTAAAATTATATTATTGTTTTAAATCCTTTAGGTACCTTTAAGTTGTCTCTGCAGTTTTCGGAGGACTATCCAAATAAGCCCCCAATAGTTCGGTTTGTTTCACGGGTGTTCCATTGAACTGTGAAAATTTATCTGCTTTTTTCTCTCAATTGGTCGAAAATGGATTTAGTATGGTTACAGCCTTGCATGACAAGTCAATTTGGATTTGTTGCTAACTGATGGGTTACTTTGTCACATTCCTAACGTATTCATTTGTCCGGTTGTGCCAGACTATGCGGATGTAAGTATTTGCTTGGATATCTTATAGAACCCGTGGAGTCCTAGCTATTTATGATGTAGCTTCTATTCTAAATTTTATCCAGGTAATTTGATGTTTTTTTCTTTCTTCCTGGTCATATCTTGCTCAGAGAATAACTTTAACATATAACATAAACGTTCTGGTTAGCAGTGTGTAGCTTGTAATTTTACTTTCCAGTTTTAGAAAAAATTTATGATGCTGAAATTTGATACTCATTGTTGTGATATATTCTAATTAATATGACCCGAACCCAAATTCTCCTGCTAATTCTGAAGCTGCAAGAATGTTTAGTGATAACAAGCGGGACTACAACAGAAAAGTATGCGAATTCATTGAGCAAAGCTGGACATCAGATTAACTGCTGTAAAATATTTGTTATTAGTTATATTGTTGTGGTAGAGGATACTGTTAATATTGAAATTGTTTTTCTTCTGCAGATTGGAAGCAGAATGTTATCCGTTGCACTCTTTTTTTTTTATAAGCAAAGACTCCTGAGCGAAGGGAGCCATTAATTTGGACAATCGCTACACGAAGGTGGGTGAACATGGTTCTTTAAGTTCATACTTTTAATAAGATAAGTTTGTTGAAAAATTTCTAAACAAGTTCTGACATGATTTACAAACATAGGAAGACTATATGGGCCAAGCCGTCAACAGTTCAACATGAATGCATTGCTCAAACTATTTTTGGTTATGGATGTTATCTGTCAAGCAAGATCTGGGATGGGGAAAATTGTTATCTCTGGCTTCTTGACAATGCAGCAAATTGAGCATGTGGCTAGGCAAGTTGTTGTTCTACTTTTGTGTTCACATGCCAGAGTTGTCTTACCAGGTTTGCATTCATGCTAAACTTTCATATCACAAACCCTTTTTTTTCTTCTAGTAATGAAGATTTTTATCATTTTCTGTTGATGTTTATATCTAAACCTTAGATCTGGCACGAGTTTGAGCGGTTCAACACTTACCTCGCCTGATACTAAAGTTATCGTGTTCACTGGTAGTTTTAGCATAAAGACCCACAAGGAATTACTAAAAAAAGAGTGCCTCATGTTTAGTTCCTAAGCATATATCTTGGATTAGCTCATAAACATGTATCTACGAACATTAACCTTAAATCCTTTAAACTCTGAAAATTGTGTATGTTGTTCATAAATATTAAGCTGAAAATGTGTAGGTTCTGAAAATTTGCTTCAACTGAACTGAGTTGTGGAGCTACAACAGAAAGAACAATAGAATTGGTACAGAAACCAAAGCTTGCTGCAAGACAAGCTAAAAAGAGTCATGGTGAATAGCTGCGAAGTTTTAAGCTGGGTTTGAGCATTTTGGTTGTCAGAGGAGGATTCTCAATGATGAACTGATGGTAGAACCTTGCTCCTGAGTCGAGCCAATTCATTATCTTAAGCTTGCAATATGAATATAGGTTAAGTCCAACTTAGTACAAATTGAGTTGTTGTCAGTACAAATTGACTTTATAGCCATTATAAATTTAATTTTGTGAAATTCAGTTTTGAAGTCATTATTAATTTAATTGTGATTCAGATTTTAGTTTTTGATTCAGTTGATTCAGTTGAATCAATATTATTATTTTTTTAATAAAATATCATCAATAAAAACTACTGTGTCTATTAGTACTTGTTGGTCCACTGTCGAGAAAAGTCGTTCTTTTAAAGAATTCAACCTTTGCCAGACACAGTCGTTTTGAGGAAAACCACTTCAAAATTACAACAGATGGACACAGTCGTTTTTAGCGATATAACTTCTTGTCCTGACAGTAGTTTTATTTCTATTTTCCACTAGTGTAGGTTGTTCAGTGCATGGATCCTCTGATCGCGATGACAATATGTTGTGGATGCTTGTATTGGTCGAAATCTTCCGGAGACACTGGATGAAAAAGATGAGTTGGGAGACGTTTCGTTGGCGATGTGCTACTATCAAGTCTTCAAGGACTTGGTTCCAAGTGGCATCCTTCGAACCATCTTCCGAATCTTGGACTATCGTGTGGAATGGGATGTGGTGAGCAGTCCCCAGTTATGCTTCTGTTAGATCCGATGGCTTGGCCGAATATGTGAATGTATCTTTGTGGCATGCATTTGGAGTCTTCGGTGCACATGTACGGCTTCATACTGAGAAATTCCTGCGGATCGTAAAACTTCGACAGTGATGATGTTGAAATTAGAAATAACCTGGTTGAGGGGAGTGAAAGCATACCATGTTGGTAGTCCCCATGTGTAGCCTACTTTCATTGCATCGCCTTGAATCCACGTCCACGTGATTTGATATAAGCTTATCGTACTCTTCTGGATGTGACGCTGGGGTGATCAGAATATCACATGATGAAATATCCTGGATAGTGAAGTGGTAGGAATGAGAGATTTATGTTGTTTATCATGGATCCCTATGTTTCTTCAAGAAAATGTTTCATCCGCGTCTCTGGAGTTATCTCATGAATCTTTGATGGTCGTCGGGATGGACTGCGATGAGCAGTCCCAATCGCATTTTTCTTCAGTTTCTGAAGTTTTTTTCCTCTGAGCAGGCTTGGGATCCTCCGTGGCCTTGTAAAGTGTTGAAGGCGTCTTCTGGACAGATAGGTTATGATTTTCTTGCGCTGCACCCTTGAAGAGTAGATGACTTTGTTATGGATATGACCTTTTGGTTGAACGCGTCTTCTGAGCTTTGACAGTGAAGGGATTCTGTTATATCCCCAGTCCCCAAGTATGGTTTACATGTTTCCATCTTGTATGGTCAGTGGGTTGACCATGATAAAGACATCACCATCGTGCGTTTGTACTGGTGAATTTTTTACTTCTTCCATATGGAACTTAAAATGTGGAGGAGTACAGGTTACTTTTGTAGTGATTACTGTTGTGGTGAAGCTCTGGCTAGTATCAACAAATGAGCGGCAACAATTCTTGGTAGCAGATGTAATCAGAGGAGACTACATTGTCATGGTAACAAAGTAGGTTGGCTGGAATTGTATGGGCATCCATGGAAGTAAAAGGATTGGCTGGACGCGTAAGCGAGCAAACTGTCAATGATCACGAGTTTTGGCGAGATGGATCAAAAGACGGTCATGACTACGAAGGTTGGCTGGCTGTGATCATGATCCTTGACATGGGGAGCGTGGTGGTACGACCCTTTGCAGGAAGAAACGGTGTTGAAGAAGCTTCGTCTCTTGGAAAGGATGTTGAAACTTAAGGAGCCAAACGCTGAAGCTTCGGCTTCGGATTCTGAAGCATCTTATGGAGAGAACGCTGAAGCGGAGCGGATGCTTGAGAGAGCGTTGAAGCGGAGCGGCTATCAGAGCGAACGTTGAAGCGGAGCCGCTGCTGGAGGACGTTGAAGTGAAGCGGCTGTTGGAGCGAATATTGAAGCGGAGCGGCTACGTTAATCAGTATGATGTCAAACTGGACACCCTTCAAGCGAACAATGGTTAGGAGTCCCCAGTTCCATCTATCAATCGTGCTTTCCAGGAGAGGTTGGGGTTTGGGAACGACTTCTCTGGTTGGAAACAGCTGCTTCCCTGATGCAGTGCGGTTAAGGGCTGCGAACATGTCTTAACGCTGCGCCTACAAAATCTCAGATAAGTGTTTCATCATAGACTACACGATTTTGTGGGCGAAGTCCCCGGAAATCATGCAGCTCCTGACAGGAAGAGATTCTTTGTGAACTCAGGGGGGTTGTTGATTTTCTTTGCTTCGATTTTGGAGAAGTCGTTCCTGATCTTTACGTGTGATGAAATTAGATTGATGATTCCCTTCTATTGGGCGTTCAAAAGGCAACGCTGGAAGGATGCAAGCTGCTGGCGCTGGAAAGATGCAAGTTGTTAGCGCTGGATCGGCTTGGAATAGGCGCTGGCTTGGCGTGGATGCTGGCTTGGATTTGGTATGGTGAAGACTGTTGGCTGGGCATGGCACGAACTGTTGGCTTGGCACAGCGCTGGCTTGGCGTGGCGCGGACTTGTTCTTGCGGGCCCAATTGCCTCTTTCCATACGTAGCTCAAATAGGAAATCATTTCCTTATTCAAATTCCAAAAGTGTTATGCGTATGAAAGGGGTTGGCTATCCTTTTTATCTCGTATCTTTGTTCTCATGTCCTGGTGTTAGCGGTAGCGCGGTAGCAATAAAGTGGGAAAGCGTATTCCATCTATGTACTCCATCGTTTCTCTTTCAATTTGTTTTCTTGTTTTGGGGAAAATCCTAGCCATAGGTATGCCTTCTATGAATCTGTAGAAATATTGTTCTTCTCTTCGAATATCACTGTAGTAGTGTCGGCTACCTCATGAATAGTGACTAGTAATCGTTATTATGCAAAGTAGGTACGTACGGGTAGGTGAGTGATTCCACGAGGAACTGGGAGTTAGGGTTTCTCTGAGATCCAAAAGTTGCAGGACAAGGTGACCGAAGGTCCTTCTGCGGACGTGGTCAAACAACAAGAAGCGGAGGTCGAAAGGCTGTCCAAAGAGTTGGAGCTAAAACAGGCGGTCCTCCAAATGACGAAGGACGCCTTCTTCGAGAAGAGAAAAAACCTTTGAATGGCTTCTTTTGAATGCACTTCTGTCTTCTGAAATTCTTCTGTTTCGTTTTCTTTTTTTTTGAAAGGAAAATGAAACACCTGGCTTTATGGTTTTGATTTTCTGGATTTTTGGGTTGATAGACAAGTGTTACGTAGGAGGGTTTTGGATTATTATCCGGGATGAACTGTTTTAGGATTATGTCGTTTTTGGTTATGATTGTAAGTGACACAAACATCCCAGGGAAGATATGGAACCGTGAACGTTGCTTGTCGGTAGATGACATGGGATGAAACATAACATGGCTATCGGTTTTATCATTTCCATGAAAACTTGAAATAGTAAACCATGTATTTTGTCTAGGCAAGACTTACTCCGTTTTTTGGATCTGCTAATGAAAAATGAGTCAGGTGCAAGTCCGAGTTTTGTGAGAAGCACCGGAATTGTGGAAAGTCCCAGTCGTCCCTGAGTCACTTGATAATCGAGTCGTCAATCCCTGGGCGGATCGTTTGCTTTTAACCTCTGGGAAGTCCCCAGTCTCCCCTTGCCGTGTCATGACTGGTAATCGGGTCGTCTGGTAGCTGAATCGTCGATCCCTGAACGGATCGTATCGGGACGTATGGTAGCTGAGTCGTCGATCCCTGATCGGATCGTTTGCCTCTACCGTCCTGACGTCTGGGTCAAAGTATGAGATCGAGGATTGAAAATTGACATTGTAACCGAAAGACCAATCTGCCACTGTGATCGCCAAATTGTTTGAGGGTGAAAACAGTTTCAGCTGGTTTCGGTAATTTCGTTTAATGTGGGTGAGAAACAAATCTAAACCCTAAACAATGTACTGCAAAGGAGTACTTTAGATTCGAGAGATCAATCTGTATAAGTCCGGACTAAACCAAGAAATGGTCGTTCCAGACTTGCTTCGGTCACAAAGTGGAGGAGAAGGGTTGGTTTTGGGGAGGGAAGCGAAGAGAGTGTTGATACCAGAATAGTTGATTCTGGAAGAGTAGTTGTTTTGTGACTTGTATCAGAAAGTGGGAAGCTAACAGATGGGAAAGCTAGCATACGTTTTCTGAGTGTTGTACGCTCCTGACCAGAACTTGTTGTTGGGTGGAAATAGGTAATGCCTATTTATACAAGTCGAAGTGAAACGTACTCTGCTCTCATTAAGAAATGGAAAACGGGTGACTAAATGGGAGGATGTGGTAACCGGTAACGCTTGGAATTGATGTTCCATAAAAGAAAGAGTTTCACCATTACTCCATGTATTTACTAACCGCCTCATACTTATGACACTTTCTAATAACGAGCGTAGTGTACGTTGCACGCTGTAAACCTCCAAACCAATACCCAATGAGCATCCCCCAGTTTGTGACATGTGTTGATGTCTCGAGTGTTTTCGTGGAAAACATGTAGCATGTTGTTGTTTTCTGGAAAATTGAGCTTGGGAGAATTTCCGGCTCGGTGGTGACCTTCAACGGTCGAGATTTTGCATCTTAAGAGGAAGGTAGCCGTTGATTATTGAAACCTTTCGTTTGGTAGCCAGTGGCATGAAAGTATGATCAGTATGGATTTAATATGACCCAGTTTAGGCGCGACCAAAAGTTAGGATTTTGGTTTTGTTTGGGCGCGACCAAACTAGGGACAAAGGTTGCCATGCGTTAGCTGGTAACCTTGGACGGCTAAGATCTGCATCTTAGATGAAAAAGTGGTCGTTGATTGTTGCAGGCCTTCGTTTTGGTAGCCGCATAGGGAAGGCCGGCATGGTATGGCGCGGAAAGGTGGTTGGCATGACATTGGCACATGCGACATGGCATGCCTTGGCGCGGTTTGGCGTGGCCAAAACTAAGGTTTTGGGCCAAAGGTTACCATGCGTTGTTTGGCGATCTTGGACGGATAGGATTTGCATCTAGGACGGAATGGTGGTCGTTGATCGTCGCACGCCTTCGTTTTGGTAGCCGCATGGGGAAGGCCGGCATGGTATGGCGCGGAAAGGTGGTTGGCATGCCATTGGCACATGTGGCATGGCATGCCTTGGCGCGGTTTGGCGTGGCCAAAACTAGGGTTTTGGGACAAAGGTTACCATGCGTTGTTTGGCGACCTTGGACGGCTAGGATTTGCATCTAGGATGGAAGGGTAGCCGTTGATCGTCGCACGCCTTCATTTTGGTAGCCGCATAGGGAAGTACGGCATGGTTTGGAACGACAAGGTAGTTGGCATGCCACTGGCACATGTAGCCAAAACTAGAGTTTTGGGCCAAAGGTTACCATGCGTTGTTTGGCGACCTTGGACGGCTAGGATTTGCATCCAGGATGGAAGGATGGCCGTTAATTTTCGCACGCCTTCGTTTTGGTAGCCGCATAGGGAAGGTCGGCATGGTGGGGCCAAGGCCAATGGCGCGGATGGCTTGGCATAGTGGGGCCAAGGGTTTGGTACGGACGGCTTGGCATGGTGGGGCCAAGGCAAGGTGCAGTTGGATTGGCATGGTGGGGCCAAGGGTTTGGCATGCCATTAGCGCATGGTGCGGCTAGCATGGTTGGGGCCAAGGCAAGGTGCGGTTGGCTTGGCATGGTGGGGCCAAGGGTTTGGCATGCCTTTGGCGCATGGTGCGGCTAGCATGGTTGGGGAAAAGGCAAGGTGCGGTTGGCTTGGCATGGTGGGGCCAAGGGTTTGGCATGCCCTTGGCGCATGGTGCGTCTAGCATGGTTGGGGCCAAGGCAAGGCGCAGTTTGCATGGTTGGCATGCCTTGGCGCGGAGATGTGGATGGAATGGTTTGCCATTGTCACAGTGGTGCGGCTGGCATGATTGGCATGCCTTGGCGCGGATATGTGGCTGGCATGGTTTGCCATTGGCACAGTGGTGCGGCTGTCATGGTTGGCATGCCTTGGTGCGGAGATGTGGCTGGCATGGTTGGCATGCCTTGGCACGGAGATGTGGCTGGCATGGTTTTCCATTGGCACAGTGGTGAGGCTGGCATGGTTGGCATGCCTTGGCGCAGAGTTGTGGCTGGCATGGTTTTCCATTGGCACAGTGGTGCGGCTGGCATGGCTGGCATGCCTTGGCGCGGTAGCATGAGAATTAGGATTTGGTATGTACGAAGATGATGTCTGTCAATACTAAGGGTTCTGCCGTGGAACATGACACATGTATATAAAAAAAAGGTACCCTGGTAATTCTTATGTAGGTATCTTGAATGATTCAATAAATGCGCTAGTGGTTGTAGTGACGTCATGTCAGATGTAAGGTTTTACGATTTTAACCCTAAGCTAAAAACCACCATCAACACTTACATAAAGAGACGATTCCCAACACCAAGGTACACACGACCTAAACTGAAAGTGTACCTAAACTTGAGAAAATACTCACACCAACTGATTGCAACTTGTAATACCTAACAAGTCTTGCAATACTGACTTCATTTTCTCTTATAACAGCAAACAAGGAAGCGATACATCACCTATTTTCCCCAATGTGGCAATTCAATATGACACATGCATTCTTCCAACTATCAACGTTCTTTTGCAACTCCCATAACAAAGGTATAATTGATACTTCGATGAATACTCCTTCAAACTGAGGCTATCATGTTGCTTTAGGTTTCATGATTTTTTTCAAGAATGACCACATACCATTCTTATGCATCACCACTACTTTGTCATTCCTTCTCCTTGCATCCACAATTCGCCTAACTTGCATCTCCAACCGCATCTTGTATCTTGGCCATGCCCAAAATACTATTTGTAACATGATATTGTTGTATATCTGCCATGCCAGTCAATGCCCAAATTCTTGAAACAAACTTTTGCACCTTTGCACAATTGGAACGGACATAACTTGGTGATTCTGAGCATCACTATAGATCTCAGCAAGTCATATTAATCAATGACTTTGATGGAAAATTCTCTTGGATAGTTGCGAACAAGGAAAATAATCCTTGAAAATGAGACACCCATTGCCTACGTTACATGAATCAAGAATGCCGCATTCTTCTTTAAACTTGGAATTCATTTTTTTACTGCCCATGTACATCTGGTTACTCTTGTCTTTCCCCTCCTCTAAAATCAACTTCAGTAGAAACAATTGTTGATTTGCAGTCGACAAGAATATCCGCTTGTGGTTTTGATCAAATGCAGGTCTTTGGACACCCTTGTCCAACAATATTGATCCCACTCATAAACCAAGAGCAAACACACTCCTTATGTGCATCTAATATCAATGAAGAACTCTTTATAAACACAAGACCGTGGTGTATCTGCTTTTCTCTAACTTGCGCTTTTTTCTTCAGCTTTTCCATAAGTTTATGCTAGATAAGAGTTGGCCATCCAATTCTTCTTTTATGGCATCATATCGCCACCAAAATGATGTTTCACAACCAGACTTTGCATTACCACCAAGGTATATGCATTTGAGAGACATAACTTTAATCTTCCATCAAATTGGCTACAATGAGACACCTTAAATTTTATCGCATACAAAGGTTCTCAATTATCTTTGCCACTACAAAGGCAAACACCATCTTTGCACTCAGGAATTTTCACAAAATTCCCATTACCTCATGTAATGTACATGGTACTGATATCACTACGAAAGAATGCATTCCAAATGCATAATCTTCGCATCCTTATGAGAAACATTTACTTAAACATCTGAGTTGCACCATAGATGTCAGCATACTCTTGAGTTTTGTCATGCAATCACTTGAAACCCGGTTTCCAATAACTTTTGTACGTTCATCTAACACTTTCGGCTGGAATTCAGGCATCTTTGCCATGAAATTTCTTGGCATGTTGCTACTTCAAGCTTTAAATTTCTTCCAATTGATCTTTCCACTCAAGACCAACTTTTTCTAGTCTCCATACTAATGAAACCCAAACGATTCTTCACCGAATTGGACAAACAAATGATACCAACTTGAGTAAAAGAGAGAAAAATCAAGAACAATGTCCCCAAACACCGCTCTGATACCTGCTGTCACATGACCAGTAATACTTTGTGGTTCAGTGAATCAACTTCACCCACAAGTACTCAGCCTTGCATACTTGCATCAAAGTATGCATCTTCCTTCACTCTTAAGGTTTTACACAACGAAAATCTTTTGTTCTTTATCTCTAACTCTTTATGCCCCATAAGCATAAGAGGTTTGCCATGCATCAATCCAATTGACAACTTCACAACAAATCAACAACATAATAACAGAATGATATACTGCAACAAACCCATTTTATTGCACTAAATAAAGATTACAAACTTCTAATGTAGATATACATGTCTACAAAACTCTCTCTATGTGAACCTACTGATTTTCTAATGTCTCTACACTATTTATATAGTGGTTACAAGGGAAAAACACTGTGCACAACACTTGCACACACATGTAATATCCATGTGTCCTATAAGGTAGTTCCATAACCGCCAACATTGCTTTTCAACTGTTAAATTTTATGTTGTCTAGCCAATTGATGTTGCACTTGTCCCAAACGGTTTTGGACACTCTAATGAGGTTATAAACTCATTTTATAACCCTTCCAACTTTTCTCACACCTTTGGCACGCTTGTGAAGCCAATAACCAACTTATAACCGCCACCTAAGCCATATTGCACCACTGTTGCGCATTTCTGAACTTGACCTTCATCTAATGCACGCCCATCTTGGCCCTGTAATATTCTTGTTGTAATCCAATGCACGATCAATCCTTGTGCTTCAATCATCAAGTCCAACTCCTTAAGCTCATTCTGATTATTCATGCATCATATGCTTCACTTAGCCAATTTTCTTGACAATAGCAATGCTACTCTTGCATTACTAGCTTGCTTGCACTGTTCAAGCTTTGGCCAGCCTTAAACTAATGCATAGACCACTCTTGGCCTATTCTACACTCTTGCATCATCCTTGAGTTTGGGCCAACTCAATTCCGCGGATATGCATCAATGCCAACATCGCATGCTGCATCTTGTCACTTTGTCCTTGCCTTGCCTTTACCTCAATGAAGCTTCATTGTGTCGGACAACAAGCTTCATTACTTGGCCAATGTTCTTACAGTGTAGCGCCACATTTGCGCTTCACTGGACCTACATGGTCATGTCATCTTAACACTAGACAGTCTATGCAGTAACGTGCAACCTTTGCGCATCACATACTTGGCCGGCTAAGCTGTAACGCGCAATCATTATGCAACACTAGCCTGGACTGTAATAGTTGTCCACTAATATTACATGATGGTATACATGTTCCCTAGAACACCATGTCCAAGTTGTGATCCCATTATCTCGGTCTCAACCACCTTGTGTGGCCCTGAGCATATTAGGCCACCTTTTAGGCCACAGCTTGTCAAGATGATTTTAGCGCCATATTAGGCCACACCATGCCACGCTACGTTTTTGGGGCACGACAATTTCCATCTCAACTAATGTAGTTGAGAATAAACATATTAGGCGACTTTTTTGAGTCGCATCTTTCCCAGCTAGCTTTAGCGTTATTTTAGGCCACAACCTACCATGATAGCTTTAGTGCCATTATAGACCATGGCAACCCTAGCGCTATTTTAGGCCACGCCACGTCGTGCTACACCCGCGGCCAAGTTATGACCTAATTATTTTCATCTCAACTACAGTAGTTGAGATGAAAATAATTAGGTTACCTTTTGGGTCTCAAATTTTCTTTCTTTTTTGGTAAATCCAGAAAAAGATTTGGTGCTAGTGAGTTTCGAACTCATGATCGCTGATATCATCACCCAATTACTTTACCACTGTACTGCAATGACTCCAGCTTTTTTGGGTCTCAACTTGCTATGCTAGTTTTAATGACATTTTAGGTTGCAACCTGCCATGTTAACTTTAGTGTTATTTTAGGCCATGGCATGCTAACCATAACGCCACATTAGGCCACGCCATGCGATGAAAGCTTCTTCTCCAAGTAGTTGGGAACAAATATATTATGCTAACCCTAGCACCTTTTAAGCCACGAGCATATCATGATATTTTTATGCTAGTAGCATGCCATGTTAACTGATAGCATTATCACAAGCCACTAACGTGACACACTAATTTCTAGCAACTTAGTAGGTTGAGAATATGCCACATTACTTTCTTGGTACCCTAGTTGGCCGTGGCCAAGTTGTTTTTACAACAACTCAATAAAAGTCGATCAACATGTTTATAAAAGACATGTGGCATATAAACGTCTATGATTAAACCAAATAAAGATGTAGTCCATGATTCCACTAATTCCTACGAAATATCAAATACGTCACATGGGGGATTCTTCATGAGGTATTAGTATGGTGGTTTATAGTAACATGTGGCGTGGAAACACCCCATGATGAGAGGTTACAAGTAATCGTGACAGTTGTAGTAGTTTGAGAGATAATGAAATACGGTAAAAGGGGTTTCCCAGAAACTTCCCTAAAGTATCTCACATTACCTCCATTATCTCCATATTTCCCATCTCTCCACAACCTCACAACGTCCACTACCTACGAGAAAAGCAGTATGTATTGTAACTACTATAAATAGGCCGCTTAGCCTATATAGAAACAGAAAAAGCTTTCCATATCCAAAAGATCTGCTATTCTTCATAGTTCAATACCCAAATACAGAATTCAATACCACTACAACTTCTCTAACTTTCTCTGCTCCCCTCCTCTAAGATCAAACCATCTTCTCTCATCGTGACCGAAACAGGACGGAACAGCTATTTTCGTGGTTTAGGATTGTAGTGTTCAATTTTGATTTTCAAACCTAAAAGAAAGTACCACAGCGGTGCATATGTTTTGCCAAAAAGTAATTTTTGGGCAATAACAACTTTTTTTCCCCAAGAGATTCAATAAGACCCATTTGGTCTTGAAATCTCTTAAAAGATAATTTTACAAGCACCATGAGAATGTGCAATGAACTATGTAAAACATAAGAATAATTATTGTTGTACTAGTTATGAGGCTAAACATGCCAAGAAGATTAGCATCACATATAAGAACAACCAAAATGTTGATATACTCATGTCACTATGTGTAATTGTAATTGCTAATAAGTTAATAACTAATCCCAAATAGAGATAAAATCACTACAAGCTAACACACAAATTAAAAAAAACATAATAGAAAGAACTTGTACTTTATTGATAGAATATTCAAGTTGGGGACTTATCTTTGAGGCCAAAATTACATATTTATAAGCTTCAGGAAGCACATACTGATATGGTGCTCCATAAGAGAGTATTAATACAAAGTTAGTTGGTCTGGACACGGGTACTGGTTCTCGACATGGGTAATGTTGTTACGTTGGTGCGGACGACCAGAATCATTGATGCATTGTGTCTTTTCGGTAGTTGAGGGTGGAATTATCTTTTGTTGTATAGGTCGTGTCGTGTATAAATGTTTTCCCATCGTCTTCAGTCTTAATTTTTTGTAGCTTTATTTTTATGTTTCCTTCCTTGATATCCTTAGTTAAGTAGTAAACTTGTTTCTGTTGTCCCCGATCGTCATGTTTCTATTGGTAAATTGTTACTTCTTGATGTCATTCATAATGTTTTTTACCTTATTATGATAATCCCTTTTTCCCCAATTTTTGATAGATGATCAGAATAAGGGGACTAAAGGTCCAATATCATAATCCCATGGGATTCTGAGCATTACCTTCGACTTGGAAAGTTTCGGATTCGTGAAGATACAATTCATATTCCTCGTTCTAGTGGAATTTATAAGGTATAAAATTCCCTAGTCCTTTTATGGTTATTAAAATTTCACGTTTGTATGTGGTATCAAACTTTGATAATAGTATGTTTCAAACTTTGACTACCTACAAATCTGTGAAAAGTCTAACATATGTACCTAGGAAATTGTATCCGTACGTTTCTGTGTAACGTTGTTTCAATTTTACAAAGTAAATTAGGGATTTTGTTTACCAACACTTTTAGATATATGGATTCTTATCCGAATTTGCAATTACTTTTTGGTATAATAAATCGAATCTATTTGTCTCTTAAAAATATTTGTTCAAGGTCCCAATCTCAACAAGAATCTCTCTTGTAAACATGTTTCTACGAAGATCCAGATCCGTTAAATAATGGTTTTGAATCATAGGTAAATTTTGTTTGATATGATAATTCTGATCTAATGGAAAATAAACTTCAAGAGTTTATTTTCATTTTTCGAAAAAATGATTAAATCCTTCGTCTGTCATATTATTTCCCACGATCCAAACCATTTTTGACAAGAGAAAAACTTAAGGAAAAAGATGAACGGGTGAGAAAATGTGTCTTTAATTTATTGTGGACCTTTTGGATTTAATAAATATTTGATTACAATGTGTTATCCTATGATAATAAAAAGTGTATTGAGGAATGTTGGATAAGTTTAAGTGATACACGTGTAAACAACACTAGAGATAACGACATAATAGTTACCGCTACCCATAAAGTTAGAGTTTTCACAGGCCATAGTTAAATTAAAAGCTTCAAGATTCTGAGTTCATTGAATGATTCAAAGATCTACTAAAACAAAAGAAATGATGTTGTTGGTTCCTTCATCATCATTTTCTCTCCTACTTATTTCATGGTAACTGAGATGGATCTTGGACTGCATTGTGGTATAGCATAGTGAAACGAACAAGAGTATCGATGTTTTCGGATTGGATTTATATGTTGGTGTGTTGTATAATCTTTGCCTAGTGAAAATCTATATCTGCTCCCCATTCTCCATGGTATCAAGGATGTCCTCGAGTCCCAATGGTGTTTCCTGTAAAGTCAGTAGCAATCAGTGCAGACTGTGCAGTAAAGAAATTTAAATTTTTAGGGTCTTGCAGAGTACATATTTTTATGGTAATTCCGAAGTCCAATCTTTGGTCTGTAGATTTTGGAGGCTATAAATTATTATCCAAAAATCACATTTTCCTCTACTTGGGAATTAATTTTATTGAGATTGTGGCCATTCATATGATGGATTCTATTTTGAGAGCATAGATGTTGCTTAATGCTTCAAGAAGTGAGACTAGCATTTGGCTGGATTTGCTTAAATACAAATTCATATATAGATTTCCAAATGAACCAGCAAGCAGTATCCAGAATGTTGTTGCTGAAGTGGGAAGTGGTTGCTTCTCTGTCAAACCAAGAGTTTAACCAATCATGGAACTTTGTGGTAAAGGGGCCCATGGTTTGGTCCAAGGAGTTGGTGCCCAACTGAAACTGTAGCAGGATAATTTAAGAAGATGTGAGTCATAGTTTCTTCCCCATTATTGCACAACTTGCATATTGGATCAATGTAATGAAAGATGTTAGCTTTGCATTAGTGTGGAGGATTTCATGAGCACATTTCTAGAGAAAAATCTATATCACTGGAGAAATATCCATTTGCCAAATAGTCATCCAATTGCTGGTTTGGATATCATCTCCATAAAGGGCATCCATCTTAAGTATGTTGAGAGATTTGATAGAGAAGTTACCTGAATCAGTCAGATTCCATTGAATCTAGTTTTCCTTACCAGGGTCGGTGGCTGTGTCAATGATGGCTTGAGCTTCAGTAGAGTTGAACCAGGTATGGATCATAGGAGTATTCCAGTCACCATTTTCTTGAAGAAGATGTTCAACCAGATGAAGATCAGTGGGATAATTTCAGGTTTGGTCAGATAGGTGTTGATGGAGTCCGTCCAAATATCTTCCCAAATGTTGATTATTTTTCCATCACCAAATCTCAATTGACTGTGATTTTGGATGTTGTTGATTCCCTCCAAGATCATTTCCAAATCCAAGAGTCCCCACCTTTTGGCTTTAGGTCCTTGTTGAGAACATATCTGCCTAGGAGATACTTAGCATCCATAAGCTTATACGAGAAAGAGTCTTTATGTGTTTCAATCCTCCAACCTATCTTGATGATCAGTGCACTTTTGATTCCATGTTGATAAAACCAAGACCACCCAAATCTTTTGGTTTGCAGATAGAAGTCCAAGCTTTTGCGTAATAACCTTTTAGATTCAATATCCTTGCCCCAGAAAAAATCTATTTGAATCTTGTTTAGATCTTGATAAGTTTATTTTGGGAACTTGAAGCAGTTCATTTGGTGGATGTTGGTGGTGGAATTTATATAACTAATGAGAATTTGTCTTCCTACAGGATTTAAGGGACCATTCTTCCAACTAGCCAATCTTATCTTGACTTTGTCCACACAAGGCCTTGAAGGAGAGAATGTTTATTCTGTGAGTGAACAAAGGTGAACCCACATACTTATCATTTAATTCAAGAACTTGAACTCACATGCAGGTACTGATTTGGTTGCAGATACTGACATCATCATTGTTGCTGAAAAAGACTCCAAATCTGTTGAAGTTTATTGGTTGGCCTGAGGTGGTATTAAAGATTCTGAAATTGTCCATGAGGTTCTGGATTCCCACTTTGTTGGTTTTATACAAGACCATATAATCATCAGCAAATAGAAGGTAGTTGATAGAGGGGGCTCTTTTGCAAATTTTGATACTAGAAATGAGATCATATATCTGAGTGGATTAGGGTCCTTGATAGAGCTTCCATGAAAAATAGAAATAGGTAAGGTGATAAAGGATCACCCTGTCTGATCCCTCTAGAAGGTTTGAAGAAAGTATCAGGGGATCCATTTATAAGGACAGCTAAAGTAGTAATAGATATAAATTAATATATTTTACTGCATTATTGGTCATTGAAGCCAATCTTCTTCATAATGCCTAACAGGAATTCCCAATCAACCCTGTCAAAATCCTTTGCCATATAAATTTTAATAGCCAGGTTTCCATTAGCACCTTTCTTTCCACTTTTGGATCTCATTGTATGTATGATTTCATAGGCAATAGTTATGTTGTCTAAGATTTGTCTGTCAGGGATAAACGCAGATTGATAAGGAGAGATGATCTTATTGAGGAATAATTTCATTCTTTGGGATATTAGTTTGGACATGATTTTGTAGGTTCTGTTGCAAAGGGTTATGGGTCTGAAGTGACTTGGGGAAGAGGGATCATCAATTTTGGGTATTAAAGAGATGAAGGTGGAGTTCATTTCTTTTAGCATATATCCAGACCATACTAACAATATCATTTCCAACAATATCCCAGTTATCCTGAAAGAAGTTTGGTGGAATCCATCAGGGCCAGGGGCATTATCACCCACCATACTGAATAAAGTAGTCTTGATTTCTTGCATGTTTGGTATCTAGTTTAGGGTATGGTTGTCTTAAGGGGAGATGAAAGTGGGAATGAGGTTAATTATATCTGGGTTTAGCTTGTTAGGCTCAGCAGTGGTCATTGTTGTGAAGTGGTTAGTGAAACATTTTATTACTTCATGTGCATCAGTAATCCAAACACCATGAGCATCTTGAATAGTGTCAATCTTGTTTCTTCTGGTCATGCATTTAGTAGATTTATGAAATAATTTTGTGTTCTCATCTCCCAGCTTGATGAATTGATTTCTACTTTTAGTTTTCCAGAATTTGTCTTTTATGTCATGCCATTCACTGATGTTGCTTTTTGCATTGTTGAGCATCTGAGCTTTGTCTTGTCTGAAGTAGTTGTTATGGAGCCATTCCAAATGAGTTTTGTAGTCTTCAATATTGGTTTTGATGTTACCATAGACTTCTTTGTTCCAGACTCTGATAATTAGCTTGATGTTCTTCAGTTTTCTGGCAATAAGGAAAGCAGTTCATCCTGAGAGATATTTATTCCAGCATTCTGCAATAATTTTCCTGCATTCCTCATAGTCAAACCAATGGCCAGAAAACTTGAAGGAGATTTTACCGCTTTTCCAGTGGGGGTTGTAGTGGAGAAGAATAGGATAATGATCAGAACCAATGACAAGCATGTTGGAGACCGCGGTGTTGAGAAATAGAAGAAGCCAGCTCTCTGAAGCTAGGCCTCCATCCAATCTTTGCTTCTTACTGGGTCAGTAAAACGAATATCAATAAGATTCAGCTTATTGATTTTGTTGTTGAAGAAGTTAGCCTCAACAACGTCTGTAGGACATGTGTTGTTCAGAATCATGCAAGAGAATGTTATTGTCTCCTATGATTCTCCAAGAAAAATTAATCATTTTTCAAGAATTACCATAATAGCCAGTGAATGCCAAGGGGGCAGGTAGATAATACATAATATCCAAAAGAAAAGAAAAAAAAAAGACACCAAACTAATATTTGGAAACTTTTTTCCCCCTAAATTCTTTAGAATGGTGTTTGTTGGACGGAAAAGATGGAATCTATTCTGGTTGGTACAGAATGAGATAGAAGGTGTTAATAATACCAAATGGATCTAAACATCCAAACCCCGGAGATTTTCTTCTCTTAATATAATGTATCGAAAGATTTGGATTTTGATTCTCACAACTGGAGATCTGAAGTTGTCTCCTATAATATGTAGATAGTGGCTTACCCTATTCATTAAATCTAAACCTTGCTCCTTATCGACATTATAAATTGTAAGATCACCCCCAATTATGTGCAGGCCCAAAATACCTGGGAATAAACATAAGAAGAAAATGATTGTACAACGAATTGAAACAAGAAAATAAATGTATTAAACGCAGAATTCATGGTAAAGTTGGTGAAGGTTGTTATCACATTATGTACCATACACACATTAGTCCTGGTGCAACGTCAAAGTCTGTAACATGTTTATTTGATATCCAATTTTTGTAATTCTGTAACATGTTTGTTTGATATCCATTTCTTGTAATTCAAGTTTCCAACCCGAATTTCCTGAGAAAACTTTACCCTTTTGCAGCTTCTAACCGGAACAACTTTTTTACTTGCGCTGTTGTCATGAATGCCATCAGCTATGTTGTGATGCCATATTAGATTCTGCAACATGAACTCTATGCCGTAAAATGACTCTACCTTCTCAAGCTATATCATCAATGAGCAACATGTCACTGCACCACCACCACACAGTTTAGTTATACATGTCCCATGGAGAAACGCATTTTAGTGCTTGAAAAAAATACACACAGAAAACAAGAAGCATTTTTCTCGCTAGCGAGCAATTGAGAAGTTACATTCACAAAATTAATAGCCATACTTAGGTGAAACAAAACTCTGTTTCCATTAATCATTATTATTAGAAAAGCGTCGAGGTAGTAAACACTAAACAGTAAACTCTGCAACTACAGTAGGAACCGCCGTAGCTGTTTATGCTTCATCGTACGTAGTAATTAGTGTGCAGTATACTAAATTTTTGTTAAATTATATTAAGATCAGAGCAACTATGGTCAGAAAACTTTTCATATCTATCAAAAATATATTTCTTTATCAACTTGTAACAGAAAATAAAAATGTGAATGGAAAATATTCAACTGCCTATGATTCTAGAGCCTTAATCGACACGACATATATGCAGTTCAGCAGCTAACAGGTTACAGTGATACACATAATGTTTGTTGAATATACAAATGTAATACGTAATTTTACATGAAATTTATATTGAACCCTTATGAATATGATCAAATCTGAGTACAATTCAATCTTATGATCAAATTGTTCAGCCGTATTGGAATGTGATAGCTACCTAGTCATAAATTAACCAACTTAGTGTAATACTTTGTCACTAAAAAACACTTTCAAGAGTTTTGAAAATGTTAAAGGTTGTAGTGTGAAAGTTCTGGTATTCATATAATTCGCATCTGTCTTATCTAACCAAAAGAAAATCCAAAAGAAAATAATGAAAATGATAAGCACTTGCCGCCATCCTCTCGCTGACATAGCCAATGGTGCATAAACTATTAGATCTTGTATTAGATTGTCATCACTATGTAATCTTACAGATAGATTGGTGGTTGCATAAGTGTCCTAGTTTATGGCAAACAAGGTTAGGGTCCACAGTGCTCATTAATCCTCTCAATTGTACATGGGGACTGTTTCATTATATTCTACACCTAACTTTGTACTTCTTGTTTTATATTGAGGTGGGTAAGGATAATACAGTTGAACTAGCCAGAAAACAAAAGAACACGACTATGATACTCAAGTGCAGCTCTAGAAATTATAATTTTATGATATGTGTTCTTACTCAATCTTGCAAGATTTTCCTTTTAGATGCTTCAAAACTTGTGATGACAATTCTTGTGTAACCAGCTATTGATAGGTCGCTGTCTTAAAAATAACAAGAATATAATACTTGAGAATCCATAGAGAGTATTCAATAATGTACCCAGCATTCACAAGTAAATTGTGATATCTAGCTACTTAGTTCAGACTTAAGTGTAATGTAGATGTATCTGGATGTTGTGGAAGATACACAGACTATGTCAAATCTACGTTTAAAACCGTCATCTGGGTTAGACTAGGTAAATGAGATATTTTAGAATATGCCATGACTTCACTTTGCAATTAACAGGAGAAGAGTCACAAATTTGTCGTTTCATAGCCCAAATGATTCTTCTTGAAGGTTCAATCATATTAAAATTGCAGAGAAAGCGTGCTTGCCTAAACAAGGTTTATTTTATCCATAGAAGATACAGTGGAGATTTTAATATAGAAATTCCTGAAGATGACACTCATATCCGACACGAAGTTTCGCTGTCGAGTAAAGCTTAAAGCTATATAAATCACAAACTTCAAATTATCATATGCTAATATTATATAAAATGTTTGAATATTGATAAGAAAAGCATAAAAAGGTCGATTATGAATCAAGACTTGTAGGTATTATAATGGCCACTTCTTGTGTAATTCTAACGTGGCCATATTGTACTCGGCTAAGAATTAAATTATCCAATAAAAGTCTCCATTTTGTTGGTGTTAAACAGTGATACCCGGGTTTAAACTTTCCATACATGGTTCCTGTCGTTATGCTGATTGAAAAAGTTTTGCAAGTTTGGAGAATCTACTCACTTCTCATTCTCTACCCGAAAGGCGAGCTACATTAGTGGTTATTTTCATAGGGATGTCGGTTTCCTCAAATAAGCTTATTTTTCTTAATCGAATTTTTGTACTCTGTGTATTGAAGTCTCTCTTCTTCTCCTTCAACTCCTCGTCCACTTTCTATCTTTATCTATATTTGAGATGTTGTATAAATGAGGCACAAGGTATTGGGGTTCTCATTATTCATATTCACTAAGTTTTTCAGTTTTCTCAAGCAAATTCTCCCAATCATTCAGCTAAACAAACATGGAATAAAGGGAAACCAATATCAAAGAGCAAACTAATTTCATTTGAATACTTAAATCATAATATAATACTAAATGAACAATACATGCTTTGGTTTCTAGTAAATATTTGTAGTCAGGATAAACATACCTCTTCTCTGTTGCAGTCTACTTGAATGAGTGCATTGGCTCTGCAGAGGCTTTCGTACTCCACCAATCTAATTTAGATCAAGTCTTGAATCTTAATGCTTTCTGTGTAACAGGTTTACATCATTAAGAAATATGCTCCAGGATACTAACACATTATTTCAAAATACAGCGTGTCTACCTAATTCCGCAGATTTCTGGTGCCCAAGGTTGAGATGGATCATTTATTGAGAAACCATGTATTTTTGTATTCTGACTCTAGCCAACCTCACAAGCAAATATTTTTATTTCCCTTCTCTCTCATCAAATGCCTAACCTCTGTTACTTCTTCCAGCACACCAGCTTGTGCATAATGCTTGAGAGTGCTATGTATTCACATTCTTGACCTCCAGCATAAAAAGGTGATGTGCAGCATGTGCTGCTTCCCTCCCAAGTTCTGCTTCATTAATGAACTCTCCAAAGGCCCATGGTGATGCACATACTAACACTTCGAGCATAAGGCATTGTTTAAATTGACTCCTTTGCTTTTCTAAGACGCCCAGTTCGCTCATAAAGATCAACCATGCATGCCAACTGATGTAGTTCAGGGACCAAACCACATTTTCTTCATTTTGTTAAAATATCCTATCCCTTAATCCAAGAAGCCTCTATGGTTGCGAGCTGTTAAAACAGCTGTAAAGCATACGCGATCAGGTTTCAAATCCTCTTTTTCACAAATTCCTCAAATAGTTCAACCCCATCTTCCTCTCTTCATAAGCTGTCACCAGATGTCCCTAAAACATTAATCTTCTCATCACAAATTTCACGAGCGTGCTGCCACGCTTCAAATATATATTGTCAAAGTGCTCTCCTTATACAACGTTGATTTGAAACTAGAGAACTTATCACAAAGCTGTAGTGCTCAAACCCAAACATATGAGCTGTAGTGCTCATATTCATCCCCAACATGGCAACATTTCTTTGTACAAACTCAAAGAATCCTTTCAATACCCTTTTTATGCAAACCTGTATAACAGAAGTCCAAGAAACTTGGTCAGGATTTCTCATAAAACGGAGAACATTTCTTGCATCAACCATGAAACTACATTCTGCATATAAATCAATAAAGGCAGTATATTTATCTTTGTACCCGAGTCAAACAACTCTAGTATGTATTATTTGTAAACCCAAACACAAAGCTAACAACTTCAAACAAGAGCAAAAAAAGATCAGTGAGTACATTTTGCGAATTTTAAACAAAATCATTAACACTTTGAAAAGACCTGAATGCATGAGCTTACCAGTAAACATACTTTAAGAACTCGTATTTCTGAAAACCTCAGCGAACTCAAATCCGTTGTGACATAGTAATGAATTCAGCTCTTCAGGGAATTTCGTCGAACAAAGGATGTGCAACAAACTAAAGTATGGCCGTTACTGCAAACTAACTCAAAAAAATGGACTTAGCATATCAGAAGATTCTCGCCAAATGTTAGTGAAGCTGGATGAATACATATAATTACTTGCCTACGAGAAAGGACATGGAAACCTCTCTGGCCTCTCGGTTGGAGTGGGATGTCCATCCCCAACTGCTTGCCTCACTGACTGGCCTGGTTGCCATCAAAGACTGTTATGGAACAGACAGCACGGCCCTAAAAGAGTAAATCAGAAAAGGGTAAATCCGTCAGTTTGCTGAAAACGATTACAAAACCCTAATTCAGCCTCCAGTTTCTCCCTTAAAAGAAAAGCCTACAGCAACCTCAAAGTCCATCACTGCTTCGACTGCGGATTCCTCAACTGTTAGTTGAACTTACATCCTGCTTCTTGTTTAGTTGTTATTTGTTTAGGGTTACTTGGGAGTTCCATTATATGAATGCCTCTCAGAGTAGCCGTATGAGTTTTAGGGAGATTTATTTCTTCCAAGTTTCGGTTTCATATCTGGTTTAGTGATGAGGCATAAATTGATTAGTCTTTTTCTAGTTCTTAGAAAATGATTTTTTTTTCAGAGTTTTTTGATTTTGGACTTGATAGAAAATTTTATTTGTTTTTCAATCTAGTCCTTCAATCAGCTCTGATACATCTAATACACTTACCTTGATGTTCCATGTTCTGATTTATTTCTTTTTGCTTGGGGTTTAAGCTGAATTTCCATTTTGATTTGCCTTCGAATAACTGGATGTGGAAATTTGAGACCACATTCGGTTCAGACAAGGGCATACAACAAATATATGAGGGGAACTGTGTTGGAATTTATTTCTTTCACATTTCCATGTACTCTTGAATCGATCTTGATTGAAAGGAATGATTTTCCTTTCTAAAGATTGTTCTAACATTTGATTTTTATTCTTACGAATTTAATTGATAGTTAAAGAGGAAGGTTTGTGGGAGTTTCTGACCCTAGATTGAATCAGAGACTTCATCAAACAAGATATGTTGTTGTGGTAGAAATCATACTTCCCCCAATCCGAAATGCTAATCCCTAAGCGAAATGACGATAAGATTCACTGCTCAATAATTCACTGAATTCTGTGATGTTACTTTCGAATCTCGACAGGTTCCGATCGCTTTGGGAATTAGAAAAACACCTAAACCTGAACCCGGTCTTATATTAAAATGACTGCCATTTATTTGGGTGTTGAATGAATCCATGGGTATTTACTAATTTAGAAAAACTCAAAAAAATAAAAGCACACGGGAAATGCTTGCCAATGGTTAAAGTGAGCGAGTCATGGCACAGACCAAAGTTGTCTGTGGCTGTGGTTACGAGAAAATATTAGAAACTGCTTGAGACTTACCAAAAGCCTTCCTCAATCTTCTTCCCCCGATACGTGGCATCATCCTCACCTTAGATTTTATTTTGTGTCCTCGTCGCGGCAGAAAATAAAGGACTATTATTTGTTGGATTAACTTCAACATAGAAGTCACTAACAAGCTAGTTAGGACAAGATTAGGAAATTGATCTAATCCTACGAGAATTGGAAGTCATCTAGTTCTAAGAAAAGGAAAGACATGTAATAAGGTAATAGGACTAGGAAAAATAATTCATAGTTCTATATATATATGCTCACCAAAGTTGTGGTTGATCATATGAGCAAGATTAGAGTTTGTGTTTAGTTTTGAAAGATTTTCTAAACATCAATAAAGAGAGTTGTCTTTATATAAGCTAAGTTTCATCTTGCAGTTGCCATTAATTGGTATCAGAGCTTGTCTACACCGAGTCATGGGAGACGAGAGCATCATCATACGTACAAGATTTTTCACAAGCACAGTTGAAGCTTAAAGGGGAGAATGTTGGATTAACTTCAACATAGAAGTCACTAACAAGCTGGTTAGGACAAGATTAGGAAATTGATGTAATCCTAAAGGAATTAGAAGTCATCTAGTTCTAAGAAAAGGAAAGACATGTAATAAGGTAATAGGACTAGGAAAAGGAATTCATAGTTCTATATATATGCTCACCAAAGTTGTGGTTGATGATATGAGCAAGATTAGAGTTTGTGTTTAGTTTTGAGAGATTTTCTAAACATCAATAAAGAGAGTTGTCTTTATATAAGCTAAATTTCATCTTGCAGTTGCCATTATTATTATGTGAGTGGAGGATTGTGGGGATGGAAAGCATTTGACGATAATCTTCCTCCACATTCACACAATGAAAAATAGCCTTTTCAGGAATGGAGACACAAAACAAAATTTTAGGTGAGGAATCTAAGAATAATGCCATTTATTGCGGGAGAAAAATTACGGAAGGCAACCTAAGTAAATTCTCATTGATAAAATATTTTGGATTATCAAATAAGTAATCGACATGAAACTGTTAGTTCAGATAGTATTGGCTTAATATAACTGATTAACAACAAGTAGTTTAGATAGTATTGGCTTAATAGAACTGATTAACAACCAAGTATTCGTTCAACGATATGGAGGTGTGCTAAGCCAAATTACAGGAAAATTATGTTTATTAATTTTTCTTTTAAAACTCCAAACTTTATTTTAAGATTTAAGAGTTGCAACACAGCTCAACCTATATGGATGATAGTTCATTAATTGTTCTTAAAGATGTTTTGGATTTTTGAGTATTTGATTTATCAGGAATCGCTTATGAAGAGATGTTTGGATTTTTGAGTATATGATGAGTACACAAACTTATGGTCCGGGAAATCTCATATTTACCCTTGTAGCTAGTAGGAATTCATCGCGTGCAATTAAGTGGTATATTCTATCTTTTTATGATGTATAAATCGATGTGGATACTTCGATAATCAATAATTTCTGGATTGGTAAAACGATAATGTGAAAACAAAATTATTATTTTGGTGACCTTGTATATTTTGATATTTGGTGATGCATTATCAACACATCATAATGCATTTTTTTATAACATCAACACATCACCAAATCATAATCTAATGTCTAACATCATCCTTTCATCAGCCCAGAAAATATTAATTATCAGTTCATCTTCATGGACTTTTATAACATAAATTTTAGATCATTTGAATGCATTTTTTTTTTGAAGATATTCCAAGGCATTACATGTATCGCCATAACGTACATAATTTTCATAAACTAAAATAGTTTCCACCTTCCAAATAGAAATCAGCTAGAGAACTTATCACAGATATACAGTGCTCAAACCCAAGATATATCACATGAACATGAAGCAATGCCATTTTCTCCATTGCATCTTCAAGTTCCATACATGCAGTAATCACACTAGTCAGTAGAAAGCAACAACGTCTAATATTCATCCCCAATAAGGCAACATTTCTGAACACAAACTCAAAGAATCCTCTCCATACCTCTTTTATGCACACCTGTATAACAGAAGTCCAAGAAACTTGGTCAGGATTTGTCATAAAATAGAGAACATTTATCAACCATGAAACTACATTCTGCATATAAAACAATAAAGGCAGTATATTTATCTTTGTACCCGATTCAAACAACTCTAGCATTTTTTATTTGTAAACCCAAACACAAATCTAAGAACTTCAAACAAGAGCACAAAAGCAGAACAACGAGTACATTTTGCGAGTTTTAAACAACACCATCTACACTTCGAAAAGACCTCAACGCATGAGCTTACCGGTAAACATACTTTAAGAACTCCTATTTTTAAAAACCTCATTACTAGTAATGAATTCCAGTTCTTCGGGACTTTCATCAAATAAAGGATGTGCAACAAACTAAAGTATGGAAGTTACTACAAACTGAAAATGGACTTTGGCATATCTGAGAATTCTCGCGAATGTCATTGAAGCTAGATAAATACATAAAGTTACTTACCTGCCTGAAAGGACATGGAAAACATGTCCGGCCGGTCAGTTGAAATCAAAGACTGACTTGCCTCGCTGCTTTCCCAAATGCTTGCCTCACTGACTGACTTGTTTGGCATCAAAGATTGTTATGCGTGGCCGCACGAGAAAGCACGACCCAAAAAGAGAAATTAAGATCCAAAAAGGGTAAATCCGTCAATTAAGTAATTCGTTCCTCAGTGTGAAAACGATTTCAAAACCCTAATTCAGCCTCCAGTTTCTCCCTTAAAAGAAAAGCCTACAACCTTGAAGTTCCTCACTGGTCACTGGTCACTTTTTCTTCCGATTACCGATTCCTCAACTTTTGGTTCGTTTCTGCAATGAATTTGTATTATGCTTTTGTTTAGTTGTTCTTTAGGGTTTACTTGGGAGTTCCATTATATTAGTTCCTCTCAGAATAGCCATATGAGTTTTATGAGATTTTTTCTTCCAAATTATCAGTTTTTAGTTTAGTGATGAGGCTTAAATTGTTTCAGTCTTTTTCTAGTTCTTAAAGATTGATCTTTTCAGAGCTTTTTGCTTTTGGATTTAATAGAAAATTTATTTATTTTTAAATCTAGTCCTTCAATCAGCTCTGATACATCTAATTTTTCCATGTTCTTTGCTTGGGTTTTCCTTCGAATAACTGGATACGGAAATTTGAGACCACATTCGGTTCAGACAAGGGAATATGAAAACTATATGAGGGAACTGTGTTGGAATTTATTTCTTCACCTTTACGTTTCCTCTTGAATCAATCTTAATGGAAAGGATTGATTTTCCTTTCTTTAGATTGTTCTAACATTTGAACTTTTATTTTTACAAATTTAATTGATATTTCAAGCTTAGAAGAATGAATTGTTGATATAAGTTAAAAGAAGGGATATTTTGATTTTGGGTCAAATAAAAGTGACCAGCTTTGCGTTTGGGTCACGCCAAAATTTTAATTAGAATTTGGGTGACGAGACCATCGTTGACCTTCTTGACAATTAAAAAATAATTTATTTTTAAAAATTAATTTTTATTTACTTAACACCGTCAGTTACCGTTAACACGTGACTCACACATGTTAACTAGAGTATCATTGAGGTACATCTGACGGTTGAGAACAGATGAATCCAACGTTCAGGGTTATTTATCTGTCATTCAGATCGTTGAGCCCACCTTCAAATCCCTATAAACGCACAAATACTGCCATTTTAGTAACCACTTTTCCAGCAACTCATTTCCACACCTGCAGACAGTTTTATGCACATATTTTTGACAGAATCAACAGATCTCAACATGGAAAAACTGGATAAAAGAAGTCTTACAAAAAAGCAGATTAAAGTAACATGTCATGTTTCATAAAAAAAAAATGTTTGCAACATGAAAGAGTTGGATGTTTGCAAAAGATCCATAAAAACACAAAGATGTTTCGAAAACAAAAAACATTAAAGAAGGGATTAAACCAAATTCACATCATGGAAGTCCTTCATTCGCCCACTGCTCTTCTGTGCCTAGCCAGTACATCATTCTTGGCCTCTTTCCCCTTCCAGATATAAAAGAAAATGCACCACCTCCTCTCATCACTGGCCCACCTCCCCTGCCACCATAAGTACCTCTTAAGAAGGATCCATCTAGTCCTGGTATAGGATTTACCTGCATTGAACAACAAGTTAGATATTATAAGGTCATAAGAGACACAAATTGCTAGTTCATTACCAGCAAGAAATTGCAAATTCAAGATAAAAAGTTAAAGCATAAACCTGCACTGGTGTTGGTTTTCTAGTCAGTGTTGGTCCCTCATCCTGTAGTATTCCAACACTTACAATTCTCCCATTTCTTCTGTGCGCTGTATTCCCTCTTGCTCTGCTTCTTGCTCCTCTTCCTCTCAGTGCACCACCCCCAAAATTAGTAGATGAGTTGCCAACACCTCTTCCAAAAGCAATTGTTGTAGATGTTGCAACTTGAACTGGAGCAACAATTGACAGTGGAAATAGTGCAGTAGCACCACCTCTGCCTCCCCTAGTTCCTCTTCCACCACTTCCTCCTCTAGTTCCTCTTCCACTCCTGCCTCTTCCTCTAGTAGTTGGTACTTCTGGTTCATATGTAGGTGGAACTGATGAAGCAGCAGTTGAAGATGGTGCAGCAACATTTGAAGTTGATGCATGAGTAGATCCACCTCTCCTCTTTCTACCACCACTTGTAGTCCTTGGTTTGTTCCTTGTAGCTGGTGTTGTAGTAGTTTCATCTGCAGATGGTGAAGGTGGTGGTGGCCCAGTACCTGGATCAGGCCTTACATGAGGCCCTGTGTAAGTTTCTGGAGCTGAAACATAAATAAATGAACAAATAAGCCCAATGAACAAATATGCCAAACAACTAAGCCCAATAAAGCATAACATACACAAATGTGGCCAATAGCTTTACCTTGATGTTGATCTTCAACTGAAGCTCCTTTACAAGTGCTCATGTTATGACCGTACACATAACATCTCCCACACATGTATTTTCTGCTATTGCCACCTTCATCCCTGTCCCTTCTTCTTAGGCATCTAGGTCTACCTGGTGGTCTACCTAGTGGTCTACCACATTTAGGAGGCTTTACCTCCCTTGAATTCTGCATAAGTCAGAGGTTACTACAAGTCTAGGTGATCATACAGTAAGATTCAAAGAAATGAAAGTTAAGATTACCTTGGCCCATAAAGCTTGGTGATTTAGAGGTTCAATTGAAGGAGCATACAAGTCTCTGTATGTGTCAACATGCATGTAAGAGTGCACATACCTGCAAACAAATGTACATACAATGTAAGAGCATACATATCCAAGTGTAATTAAGTAGTTGAAATGACAAAGAATTATAACAAGAATGTAACTTACTTCTTATAACTCTTTGGTCTTGCACGTAAACTTGCACAGATAGCATGCACACATGGTATTCCACATACTTGCCATGAATTGCAGGTGCAAGTATGCCGTTCCAGGTTCACCACCCATGATATGTCCTTCTTTCTGTCAAAAACTTGCCAAATATTCACAGATGAAGGTTGTGTGGTGAATTCATGGCAGAAATACAAGTGACTGTTAACAATTTGTGTCACTCTAGGGACCACTTCATCATCAGGCATTTTTTTACCCACTTGCTCTCTATCATAGAAAATTCTCATCATAAGCAAATGAAACTTCTGAACTAACTTACATACATGAAGCTTCCTTAAATCAAGAATCCATGAATTAAAAGCTTCACAAAAATTTGATGTCACATGCTCACACTTTGATGACCTATCAAAGTAAGCTCTTGCCCATGTCTCAACTGGTTCTCTGTCAAACCACTCTGGTGCAGATGTCTTGTACTCTTTGAGTTTGTCCATCCAAATTTTATGACCTACCTCACTAAATGACCTTGCTGCTCGCCATGTCATAAACTCAAGGTTCTTGCCAGGATGAAGCTTCTTAAAGTTCTTGTAAAGATGTCTAAAGCAGTACCTATGATAGTGATTTCTATCACTAAAATTTACAGCAACACCTTCAATCAAACCCTTTTGCCTGTCGCTAATGAAAGTCAAAGCCCTGGGATGTGCCTTCAATTCCTCAGCCACTAAACTTAGAAAATGTATCCATTCTTCCTTGCACTCTGACTCGCAGATGTATATAGTAATGGGGAAAATGACATTGTTGCCATCAAGACATGTGATGGCCAACAAAGTACCACCATATTTTCCAAACAAGTGGCATCCATCTAGTCCTAGAATAGGTCTTGCAGACTTAACAAAACCATCTAATGACACCCTATATGACACACACAGTGACTTAAACTTCTTAGTCAAAGGGTCAGTTGTTAATTTAACAATGTTTGTGGGATTGTCCTTCAGAAGTTGGTCACATAATGCAGGCAGCAATGAATACCCTTCCTCATAACTACCCAAAATTTTCTCATTACACAGATGATAAGCATGCCAAGAAGTATAATATGAAATTTCAACCTTGTGATTCTTCTTTACCTCAGTCATGAAGTCCCTGGGCTTGTAGTTTGTATGTGCTTTGAAAGATTCAAGCATCACCTTGGATACCCATCTCGCATTGGCCAATGGATGCTTGAGACCATGAATTGCCTCACAAGTATGGATAAAATGACCTGAAAATTCAACGACAAATATAAAATTTAGTTAATACACAAGTTAAATTGACCTGGACATCTTACATTAAACATATATAACTGGACATCTTACATTAAACAAATTACTAACCTTCTTTGCATTCAAATGTTTGCTTATCAGAAAGTACAGAGCAGTAAACCCTCCATGGACAATTCTCATCTTTGCATTTGTATTCTTGCTGATTTTTCTTGTTTCTCACTTGAACAATGGAATGGTTCAAATAAAGTGCTAGATCCTTCAAATACTCCCTACAATGTTCTTTACTCAACCATTGCTTCCCAACAAACAGTTTCTCCACAAATTCTTGACCTTCAGACAACTTGTGATCTTCATCTATGTTGTCAGTTTCTAAAAAATATTCTTTGAATTCTTCAGTTGACTCTAGTGTTGCTTGAATCTGACAAGTGAGGTTGATCTCTTCATCGTAATCAATCTCAGGTTCATAAAGAAGTTCTTCATCATCACTCTCATCGGGTTTATCAGGAAAGTCATTTATATTTACTGTCTCATTTGCTGAGTTGCTTTCATTGTACATACTTTCAAATATATCTTCATCATCTAGCTGTGAGATCACTTCATTAGGGTCAACAACTGTAAATGCTTGACTTTCAGATGTGCTTGACTCAACTTGAATGGCCTTTGTAGAAGTTTTCTTTGGGTCCAAAATGGGCAGAAAATCCAAGTCTTCTTCAGGTCTATAGTCAGGCATCTTCTCCATGTCAGGATGCTCAGCCCTTGCACTTTTTCCAACAACATAACCACCTTTAGTGGGATAGTATCTAAATAAATCATTCATTGTACCTGCATTTAAATACACACAACCACCAAGATTAAAACCTTACATACCCACTTGTCTCCAAGAAATTACTCCAATAAATGTACGCAAACTAAACATGAAAATCGGCTAGAACAGTAGTCTAAAAGGCCAGCTACTTGGGTGTATGAGTTAGCATAAGGGTGTAAACTATAAGCAGATTAAACACGCCAGAATACGTACTAATGCTTCTCCTGTCTATTTCGGTATAACAAATTATTCAACCATCTAAAATTAATTAAACATTTAAATTCTAGTATGTATTATATATGTACCAACCAAAAATGGTTGATTGTTTCTTATCAAACCAGTAGTACAAATTTTTGAAAAGGACATCATCATTGAATACTTCCAGTTTTGGCTATATATACCTTTTCATACATATTTTAAGTATGGAAGGTGAGAACCACTGCAACTTGATTTTACCAAGACTAAACACTTAAGAATACTTCTATTGACAACAATCACAGTTCCTAAACTGTTCATACAATTATATATTTTAAGCCATCACTAGGACCATAATATCTCTCACCCACTTGTACCAATTTTTATCATAAAGCACCACTCGACAAAAGTAAAAAAGGAATCAAAAAGAAAACCTAAAAAAATTCCAGAACAGAACAAAACCCTAAAAAACAAAGGAAAAACAAAATTTATCCATTAAATTACTATTTCTGCAACGAATAACACTCATAGGTATCATTAAAAAGCAGATAAACGAAAACCTCCAAATTAAATTAACAGATTATGAAAAATTTTGTACTTAACTCAACTGAAACACAACTTTTACCACGAAATCCTTGTAGATTGGCAATAATAAGAACTAATACTAACTGAAATCAACCATTTCCACAATAACACGATACACACTCTCAGATTTTAGGCAAAATCTCCTCTGCAGTCACAACAGGAAAGAGAAGTGAAACCCTAGAACTAAAAGATCGATTTTGGTTAAGTGAGAAAAGAGAATCTGGTTACTTCTTTTATCCACACACGTTTTAAATCTCAACCGTGCATTTGTTAATTATTAGGAACCATACAACTGTCAAACGGAATATTTGATGGCTTGGTTAGTAAATAAATGAAACTCTAATTTTTTTCTGGTCATTTTAGTATTTAACTAACTTTCCAAACGGTCAAGACGGTCAACGATGGTCTCGTGACACAAACTCTAATTAAAATTTTGGCATGACCCAAACGCAAAGCTGGTCACTTTTATGTGACCCAAAGTCAAAATATCCCTTAAAAGAAAGGTTAATGTGGGTTCTGACCCTGAGTTTGAATCAGACACTTATCAGAACATACTAGTACAACCGCGGTTACAGTGGGAGGGACGACCGAAGAAGAATCTAAAGATGGGGTATGTCTGCGACAACTTTCGCCCCGTTTTAGAAAAAGTGATATTTTCGCCTTATTTCAGAAAAAGTGATATTTTCGCTCAGTTTCAGAAAAAAATGAAACTTTCGCCCCGTTTGAAAAAAAATGATACTTTCACCTTGTTTCAGGAAAAGTGATACTTTCGCCCCGTTTCAGATGCAAAGCGAAAGTATCACTTTTGCTGAAACGGAGTGAAAGTATCACTTTTCCTGAAACGAAATGTGAAAGCATCACTTTTCCAGAAACAGAAAATTAGTTGATCTATAAATCAAAATATGGTTGCATGATGTGTTATGCATCCTTTGTGGTGGTTTACATTATGACTATGTATTCAATTTTCGAAAATTGTGTCTAAAGTGAAAATATCATTTTTCTTGAAACGGAGGGAATACATACATTTTTTTTTGAAGCATGTACATACATTTTATTAGTTGCAACCGAAAATTAGTTGATGTATAAACCAAAATATGGCTACATAAAGTATTATGTTTCCTTTGTGGTGGTTTGCATAATGGATATATACATTTAATTTTCTAAAATTGTGCCTAAAGTGATGAACATTTCCAAATTTTTCGTGAGAACTCTAAATTTGATATTGTTGTTTGTGCTCATTACGTAGATGTTTTTATAACCTTTCCAACGAGATAAAATTTGTAAAATTCCAAGGCACGAATTTTTAGATATGTTATATTAAAGTTTGTTTTCCAATTATACTCCTAAAAGAATAGGATACATAAGGAAAACTAGGATACATAAGGAATTATGTGAAAAGGCTTCACCAAAAAAAGCCTCACCAAATTCAATGTTTTTATTAAATTGAACATTTTTGTTAGGATTCAATTTACAAAAAAATGGTCATAAAAGGGACTAGGGACTCCCTCCCTTCGGGCCCTCCGGTCGGTCGGCCCAATTATTGTTATCGTAGAAATCGTATACTTGCACATGTCCGAAATTCGAAATGCTAATCCCCATCGAAATGACGATAAAATTCATTGTTCAATCCACTGAATTCTGTGATTTTACTCTTGATTCTCGATAAGTTTTGATCACTCTCGGAATTAGAAACTCCTAAACCTCAGGTCCTCAACCAGAAGATTTGCATGGCCTGGTTACTAATGGGTGTTGATATCAATCATTGGATTAATCAGGGTATTTAGAAACTCATTACAAGGAAATTGCTCACCGTTCAAGACCAAGTTTGTTTTAGCTTAGGCAAGTGTTAATATTGGGGTAGATCGAAATTGTTATTCAAAACCTAAATAAAACTGATATTTGCTGATGAAAATAGGACAATTCGGATTGACCTAGGTGTGAATTTGATATTTCTTTGATCAATAAACGTATTGTTTATTGAAGAAAAAATAAAAGACAAACGTAATTAAGAGCTAACTAAAATTACAAACATGAAGTGCCCATGAAGAAAACAAATCTGTTGTAGAATCATCATGCATGAAAGGGATACCGATATTAGCGGATGGGTTCCAATCCATATAACACGAAATGATTCTGATCATTGGATCCTAGTACCCGTATTTGGAAAATGTGGTACGTCATGAACTTTATTATGAGTCCCAGCGTCGAAGCCGGGACTATTGATTAGATGGGGCTTTTTGGAAGAAAAAAAAACTTCCACCTTAACTAGTCTCACTTTTTCATAAACAAGTTATAACGTCGTAAGCTAGGATCTAAATGGGGATATACAACCATATACAGTACATCTAATCACTTACTCAATTCATTAAAGAAAAAATGACTTCGTTTAACAAGAATTGGGTAAACCATGTCCAATGTTATTTACGTGTGTGTACGTAGGATAAAGAGTAGGTGATTATTCTATGCCTATTTATGTTCGTAATTCTATTTAAAAACAAAAAACCCTAGTGGCTTAGTATGACCTGAAAGTTTAGTAACCGGCCAAGATGGCGCGTTACAACATAGCCGACCTAATCAGTGAACAACCAAGATGGCGCTATACTGTATAGACTGTTAAGCGCTAAGATAACGGGATCATGCATGACTGTTAACCGTTAAGATATCGGGACCGTATACTTGGTCTTAACTATACGAAGATGACATTAGATTTTGTATAACGGCTTAATTCTGAGAGTATTTAAACTGGACTAGGTCCCGAGATTTTTCTGCATTTGTGGTTTCCTCGTTAACAAAATCTTGTGTTGTGTTATTTACTTTACTTCCGCATTATAATTGTTTTATATTATAATAAAGTAAATAATACTATTGTACGTTAATCCGAAGTACTTTACATTGATTCTAATAGTCAATCGGTTTTATTACCGTAACTATTGCCAAGTAAATATCTTGTTTGTCGTATTGTATCGACTTCGTCCATGGACAATCATACAAGGTATAAGATTTATAGGTTGATATTCGAAAGATTATGGTGTATTTGGGTACCCTCGTCTTTTTAATTGGTATCAGAGCAGCCAAACACGAAAAGATATAACAATCTGTGTTTGGTGCGATCCTTTGAATCAAATGACTGATTCAATTACGTATTGCAAGATTGTGAATACTCAAAAGTTGAAAATGCTGCTACTTCCTTGACTCATGATCCAGGAGTTAAGATGATTAATATCACATTTGTTATCCCTGACTCCGATGTCAAATAAGATGCTGAGAAAGAGTTGGTAAAACTCCTAAATCCTATTAAACGTTTGTCTTCTAAAATTTTGATATTAAAGACAAAATCTAATATTCTTAGACAAGAGATCATAGAAAAATACATACAACTAAATATTCTAGCCAAACGAAATATGGATCTCTATGTCAAAGTACGTAGAATCTCTTGATAAATCTCTTACTCAAGAACAAGGGGTTCATTTTAAGACTCTGACTAATGATTCTGTTGTAATTTATTCTGATGAAGAAACCAAAAGTCCTTGCTCGACTTTTACGGATCGTAATAACAAGACTTGTTTGATCACATCTGAAACAGATCATGATGATGGAGGTAGTCTGTCTGACTACATCAAGTCAAAAGATAATGAAAAACCTTCTTCTACAACTAATAATGATCAAACGAAATCTAGTTCAAAGGAAACTTTGAATCGGTTCAGCGAAAAGGATCATAAGGAATATAACTTTCAGTCACTTGACAAGAAACTTGACTTCTTCAAAATACTCTTGTGAAAGTGTTAAAAGAAGTATTTTGTCTTAAAAAACTGAAAGATCACTCCTCAGTAGAAAGACCGAATATACCTCAAACCGATAAAATAACTCAAATGGTTCAGACGAAAGAGTTGATAATCATTTCTGGAAAAAGGTTTCATCACATTCATATCGAAACGTTTTCGGTTCACATGAAGGTAGTTTACCTACTGAATATTTCCAGAAGAAAGGGAATGAGACAATTTCTGCCAAGAAAATCAATCAGATATGGGTTCCAAAAAATCCTACAATTATTTATGATGATCAAACTGATGTGAATGAGAAGGAAATTGTTAGAATGGTGAGATCATACGAAAATCTCACTAACAGAATTAAGAGAGATTTATCTATCTCTGAAAATTCTCACATCGGCTCATTTTATCCTCATGATCCAAACCTCATCACAATTGGGAAATATCGGCTTTTTGGGAGAAAATATGTTGTGCGGAAATCTTCAAAAAAGAACATGAACTATGGTTCTGATATTCATTGTAAGCATGACAAGGCTTACTCCGATACAACTTAGTTGTATGGAGTTTGTGCACCCTCATCCAAATTTGTGCTCATAATTGTCAGGATGAGGAAGCCCATAAAACGAGAGCACATGTATTTTGTTTTTATCAGAAAAAAATTCAGGAAAAAAATGGATAACTGCGAATCCATATTGTCTAAAAAGGTTCATGCCAACACCGGTTTTCGGTAGTTAGGGTTTGATTAAGATTTTCGGTTTTTAATATTACCTTATGAAAAAATTATAATCTTCCTAGCATGAGGATTTCATACAATATTATGGAAATAAAATATACGATGTATACTTTTTAAGTAACAAAAATCTCTTTGGTATTTCCATTCTGGAAGTTATTTTCTTCTAAGAAAATCCCTCTTGCTTTTATTGTGAAATTCTGATTCATTCTTATTTAAATCTTTGAGCATGTGTCCAATAACTCGCAGTATTACAAAGGATAATAAATAGGAAGCTCTTAAAGTTGAGAATTGTCTGGGAATCAATACAGAAAGAAATAAGAAGATCATCTCAAAAGTCATGTCTGATTATAAGTATGATAGTTCTACGGGATCCCAAGATGAGTCATGTCTTATGGATTTCAACTTTCAAGATCCGAAAGAAACCAAGTAGATACCTACTGATAGTATGGTAAACTTTATTAATGATTTTGAAGAACTAAGAACCAATCTCATATTAACAGTTCGAAATCAAGATTGGTTAAAGGAGAGAACTAAAGAGACAATAGCTAATCTTGCAGAATGAAGGAGCAAGAGGTGGTTGCTGAAAAGTCTCTTGAGACGTGCTTCAAGAGTTTGATGTGGTGATCTACACTAAAAAACTTGCATTAAGGGACAAAAATTCCATATCTAGAATATGATATGAGGAGAGAAAGAATAATTGAGGGAGAAGATAAGTCCTATTTCATTAGCTGACTAAGAACAGAGAGTAGAAAGACAATAAATATACCTAACGTACACTCTCGCATGATTCATGCACACACGCACCAACTTAACAACTATTACAGCACCCAAATAACAGATAAAAGGAACCTTACAGGTCTGCTCTTAAGAGAAGTTATACTACTTTCACTACATAGCCCACTACTTCTCGAGATCTTTGACCTCATTAAGGATCGGCTTAGGGAATTAATTCTCCATAAGGTGTTTGTCTTCCAAGGTAACATCCTTGTCAGATGAGTTCTCCCAGACAACTAAAACTTGAGATACCTTCTGATTGTTTTTCATAATCACCCTGGTGTCTAATATCTTATGTGGTGTAACCTTCATCTCCCTGTCTTTAGTCAAGGCTGACAGTATGATTTGTGGAAGCATACCCGCACCAATCTTAGGTTTGAGTTGAGAGACATGAAAGGTAGTATGTATCTTAGATCCTGGAGGTAATTGGAGTTTCTAGGCTACCTTACCTACCTTGGAGATGATCTGATAGGGCCCAAAGAATTTTGCAGCCAACTTTAAATTCCTTCTCAGTTGAATAGAGGATTATCTATATGGTTACAAACGTAAGTAGACCCAATTCCCCACTTCAAAAGACCTCTTTATACGCTTATTGTATGTTGAGCCTCCTCTAATACACCTTTGAGTAACTGAGTCATAACCTGTCTTTGTTGTAGATATTCTTCAGCTGTAGCATTTACTACTTCATAGGGAAACTCCACTCCAAACTGAGGAGGAGGATAACCATAGATTACTTCAAATGGAGTGAGTTTCAGGCTTGAATGATAACATGTGTTGAAACCATCATTCATCCAAAGATATCCAGGATACCCATTGAGTTGGCTTGTAGCTGGTCATGTATCTAAGGTAAGTCTCCAAGCAAGCATTTACCCTCTCTGTTTGGCCATCATTTTGAGGGTAATAGGTTGTACTCATGTTTAAAGAAATACCCAACTTGGTAAACAAGGCTTGCCAAAAGTTACTCAGGAACACACTATCTCTGTCTGATACAATGCTTTTAGGTAATCCATGTAATTTGAAAATGGTGTCAAGGAATACCTTTACAACTGACACTGCAGTGTAAGGATGGCTCAAGACTATAAAGTGGCTAGATGTGGTGAATATGTCCACCACCATTAGGATCACTTCTCTTCCTTATGACTTTGGTAGTCCAGTGATGAAGTCCATACTTACATGTTGCCAAGCCTGCTCAAGTATGGGTAATGGCTGTAAAAGACCAGCTGGTAATGCTGAATCTCCTTTGTGTTGCTGGCATATGTCACATTCCTGCATAAAATTTATGATCTGTGCTTGCATACCATCCTAATAAAAATACAACTTAGATTTCTGGTAGCTATCTTGAATTCCTAAATGCCCACCTACAGATGAAGAATGTATTTCTGTAACTATCTTCTATCTTATATCTCCATGAGTACCAATGTAGATTCTGCCTTTAAATTTGAGTGAAACTTGATCATAAGTATATCCAGGTGTGACTTCAGTCTGAGCTAAAAATCTTGGAATTAATCCTTGAGCTAATGGGTCATCCTTGTAACTGTCTTTGAATTTCTTCCATCCAGGCTGGCCTAACCTTTGATATCCTATGACAAGAGGATTAGTTTTCCAAGTGTACCCTGGAAATATCATCTTCTACCTTGTTGTCAGCACCCTTCCTATACCTTAGCTCATAATTGTACCCCAACAGCTTTGACAACCATTTTTGCTGCAACATAGTATGTATTCTTTGCTTCATAAAATATATAATGCTTTGGTGGTCTGTAAAGATAATGAACTTATTACCTAGTAGATATGATCTCCACTTAGTTACTGCCATAACTATACTCTTTAGCTCTTTTTCATAAGTAGATAAACATAAAAACCTTATTCACATGCCTTTGCTGAAATAATCCAAGGGTCTCTTCTCTTGCATGAGGACAACTCCCACTCCAGTGTCACAACCATCAATGGCTATTTCAAATGGTTTATTGAAGTCAGGAAGTGCTAAAACCGGGGTAGTAGCCATAGATTTTTTTAGGAGATCAAATGCATCTCGTGTTGTTGAACTCCATTGGAAGTTGTTCTTCTTCAGCAGGTCAGTAAGAGGTTTGCATATCATCCCATAATTCTGCACAAACTTCCTATAATACCCAGTAAGTCCTAAAAAAAACCTCAAGTCCTTTAAGGTTGCTGGTGTTTCCCATCTTTGCATACATTCAACCTTGGAAGGATCAACTGCTACTCCCTCACCAGGAATAATGTGTCCTAGGTAATCAATTTGATTCTGCCCAAAGGAGCACTTGCTCAATTTAGCAAACAAAGAATGCTGCTTCAAAAGTTCCAAAGTAATCTTCATATGCTGAATGTGTGTCTCTTCATCTGGACTATACACCAATATATAATCAAAAACATACCAATATGAATTTCCTTAAATAAGGCTTAAATACATCATTCATAGGGGCTTGAAATCTTGCAGGAGCATTAGTCATTCCTTTTGAACTTATAGTGGCTTTGATGTGTTTTGAAGGCAGTTTTATGAATATCAAAAGGATATACCCTTATTTGGTGGTATCCAACTCAAATCAATCTTTGAGAAGACCTTGGACCCTTTGAGATCATCTAATAACTCTTATATCATTGGAATGGGTTACTTGTCCTTAATATTTATCTCATTCAACCTTCCGTAATCAACACAGAACGTCCAACTGCCATCCTTGTTCTTTACTAACAGAATTGGAGCAGAGAACAGACTGTGACTAGGCCTGATCACTCCAGCTTTGAGCATCTCTTGAACCAATTGTTCCACAATCTCCTTTTGGACATAGGGTATTATGTAAGGCTTTTGATTTTGTGGTGATGCTGAGGGTTTGGGAGGAATATGATGGTCATGATATCTGATGGGTGGAAGGGAACTTGGCTATTGAAATAGAGATTGAAAATCTTCTAATATGTTCTTGATGTTTGGAGGAGTTGGTTTGTTCTCAGCACAGACTGATATTGAATATAAATGGCCCATAATTCTATGTTTATTCTTTTGAAAGTATTTATGGCAGGATTCCTCAGACATCATGGTTACACTGGATGGCTCAATCTTCCCTATTAGCTCAATTTTCTATCATTCTCTACAGAAAGTGATCTCCATTTGTTTAAAATCAAACTTCACTGGGCTAATCTCCTTCATCCAATCTACTCCTAGAACCATGTCACACCCTCCAAGAGCAAGTAGCCTGACATCAAATTTGAATGTATGTCATTGTATTTCCCAACTGAATTGTGGGAATTTAGCCTCACTTACCAATTTATTACCATAAGCTACTGCCACTTGAAATGTTGTTGTAAGTTCTATATGGCTGCCACTGTACCTAGCAATTTCAGGGTCAAGGAAGCTGTGTGTGCTTCCACTATATACTAGAATGGTGAAACTTCTCTTCTTTTTAGTGACCCTCTGAACCTTGATGGTTTTGTGAGAAATGTTACCTGAGAGAGCATGTGGAGATATCTCCACTTCTTATTCTAGCTCTTGTATGATAGGAGAACTGGATTGAGAGCCTTCTTCTGAAGTGAGTAAGTCTTCATCTTCTCCAACAAGCATAAAAAGTTGTTGTTTCACATATTTATAACCCTTCTGGTATACTTCATCACAATTATAACACACACCTTTTTCCCTCATTGCTCTCATTTCAGTATATGAGTGTTTTTTAATTGGTGGTATTTTTGGGCTAGTGGAACTGATGTGTTTAGGAGAGGGTGTATTTGATTTAATAAGTGTAACAAAGTTTCTGGAGTTTGTTCTTGGAATAGATAGTGGTGGTAATTTGGTGGTGATGGATGGCTTATTCCTTTGAGCTATATTTTCCAGTAACACTTCTTACATTTTTGCAAGGTGGATGGCTTGTTGCAGGGAAGTTGGAGAAAACATTTGAACACCTATCCTGAGATCCTTATCAAGTCCACTGATGAAACTAGAAGTGAAGTATTCCTCAGTGAGGTACCTTTTCTTGGTAATCATCAAGGCATTGAGCTCCTCAAATAATACTTGATACTCTACCGCATTACCAACTTGGCTGAGTTTATTGAACTTACCTACCACATCATCATGACCTAACTCCTGGAACATAGAGGTGATGTCTCTACTGAAAACATCCCATGATATCATTTCACGGCCCTCTTGGTAATCCCGGTACCAAACATCAGCTTCACCCTCTAAATATAACGACGCCATCATAACTCGTCGTTCTTCATCCACAGGATGGAGTTGGAAAAACTTTTTATACTTCTTTATCTAAGACCTTGGATTATTACCATCAAACTTAGGGAAATCGACCTTGGGATTATGAGAATTCGAAAACTGGCTAGTTATCAATAAGAAGTTACCTCTGGATTGTCCATCACGGGTAGATCTTTGATGGCTACCTGAATCTGGAGGAGGCTGCAGTATTTTGTCACCTCCATGGTTCGCCGATCTCCTCAGACGATCTTCCATAGCCTGAAACTCGTTTGTCAGTTGAAGGGATAGGGTTTTAGTTACTGCTTCCGCTATTTTGGTTTGTTCTTCTTCATTTGAACCTTCTGCTTCATCCAATATTTTCATCACCAGGTTCAACTTCTTGTTGATTTCGTCTATATCCTTTTGATTAACCATTGTAACAGGTCACCAGAAAAGCTGCTCTGATACCACTTGTAGTGATCTACACTACAAAAATGGCATTAAGCGACAAAAATTCCATATCTATAATATGAGATGGGGAGAGAAAGAATAATTGAGGGAGAATATAATTTCTATTTCATTAGCTGACTGAAAACAGAGAGTACAAAGACAATAAATAGAGACCTAACATACACTCTCACACGAGTCATGAAAACACACACCAACCTAACAACTATTACAAACCCCGAATAACAGATAAAAGGCACCTTGCGGGTCTGCCCTTAAGAGAAGTTATACTACTTTCACTACATTTGAACACTGAAGAAACCTCTGTAAACAATCAAAGCACCACTAAGGATTGATTCATATGTTGTAATACTTAATCCAGGCAATAGACTATTCAAAATTGTTGATTTATTTTGATATTTTGTATAAGGTCTATTTAAACTATCGATTATTATGAATAACTAAATTTTATTTTATAACTTTTGTATTTCATTCTTTGATTGCATAAGCCTGTGTTGAATGATTATATTTTATGTTATTGATTTCGGTTTATGAGATGTTAGTTTCATTAACCAAATTTTCGATTTCATATGATGGTATCCCTTATGGTTTTTGTGGCTTTTTGATTTAGCGGGTTTAAGTTCTAGCCTTTTTAGGTAGGATTTATCAAAGGAACATAAGGTGATACGATTAAAAATCATGTGTGAAAAGTCACAATATGTTGATATCAATTTATGTTTACATAAGTTTCCTTAGCAAAACATATGAGTTTTGGGTTTAAAATTTTGCTATTGCTCACATTAGTTTAAACCGATTCAACCTTTCTATGGTAAAGGTTGCTCTTGTTGTTGTTCTTTTGTTCTTGCGAGAGGATGACAACAAATAGGGGGAGATTTCTTATTGAACTTGCGCTTAAACGGTATATCTTTATGGGGTAAAGTGGTTGCGGAAATCGAGGTAATGATATATTTTGTTAGTTAATCATTTTCCTGTTTAAGAAAAGCTTCATTTTATTGCATATATTTTGCTTTTGCTTAACAAAATTTCTGTACGATTGATATGTTCCATTATTTTGTATGGATTGATTATTGCGATTCAGTTGTTTCCGGTTAAGAAAAATTGTGTCAATTCTATTGACTTAATGATTTGGTATCTTCTTTATTATTTGGTATTAATTGTTTTTGCTTAACGAAATTCGGTGCAATTTTTGATGTCCTTACATTGGATTATCTTTGTTTCAATTGCTTGTGGTTGAGAGAGATTATGACAAGCGAATGATTTGATTTGTGTCCACTGGTTTTTCTTAACGAAATTACGGGGTCATTTGTTTAGTCCATTTGATTCCGGATAAGAGAAACTAAATCAATTATGATATTAGTTATACTTATAAAATGAAGGATTTGGTTATTTAAGTCTAATCGAAATCCTAGACAAGAAAAAATAGTTAACTAACCTAGTGTTTGTCTTGTTTTAAAGAAAAAAGTGTAAGTTATTTTACGGAATAATTAGTCTCTGATAAGAGAAATGGAATTAATTGTGATCTCTATTTGTGTCTTGTCAAAACAAGCGATTGTACATACACAATCGGTTCCATTAATAACTAAGTTATCTTAGTTGATTTATCGGACTAAGGGAAAATTGCTTCGGGCAATTGTTTCCTTGATAACATACTAAAGCTAGATAACTTTTGTAATTTCGGTTTTAGTATTGGTTATCTAAAATGGTATATAAAACCTTCGTTCTTACTCTTATAGGTTGTACAAGTCTTATATATTTGTAAGATCCTTTCGGTTTTCTCTTTTGTTTGTTCGTTTCTTTGTCATTTTTGTGACAAAAAGCGGAGAAATATATGGAGTAAACAAGTGATTTTTAATCACTAGGAAAGGGTATATGTGCTTAAATGTTATATCTAATGAAAGAGTAAAACATAGACTAAGGGGGAGAAACATATCATCTTGTTGTGTAGTATTTCATACTACAAAAGGGGAATAACAAAGATGTTTGGATTTAATATTTACCTAGCTTTCCTTTACGGGGAGTAAATCTTTTATTATTCAAATGTCAACATCGACAATTATTTTCTTGAATATATGCAGGATATTGTGATGATGAAACTTGGAATCAAGCGTTTGAAGAATGAGTTATTTTATAATTTATTTATCTAAATATGTAATAGAGTTTTGTCACTAAAATTGACAAAGGTGGAGATTGTTAGAGCATAGCTCGGTTGAACCCACCAAGCGTTGGTATGTAAAGTTTGGTTGTCATATTTTAGTATCAAAACTCATATATAGTCGCTTGATTAAATACTAGAGTCAACTTCGTTTAGGTTAGACTAAAAAGTCTAGGAATGTTGAGACATACAAGTATTACTCTGAAGACCTAAAGAATGTGAAGAAGTAATGACTACAACGAAGACATCATCCTTCCACTTGAGGTTAGTAATACTGACTTGACTTGTTTTCATTCCTAACGTATCTTTCTAGTCATATTATATTGAAAACATATCATGCGAAGCTGTATATATATAATATTCTAGTGATTAGACTTGGTCATATCATTATGATTAAAGTGTCAAGGAATTATATTGAATTACGAAGTATAATGCTTATCTTTTGAACTTCGTAAATACGACATCGGCATAATCTATGTATTTAGTTACTTGATTATGTGTAGGATATAGGTGTGATTTCATCCCAGAAAGCTATGTATTATTACATTGGCTTAAGGAAGTAGATGTATGAACTTGTTTCATAATCGAAAGGGAAATCATGAATGTGCTGGTACGGTTTTTCATTGAATATATGTTGAGAATTGAGGTATAAACGGTCATAGTCTTAGTGTGTAGCAAGTTGTAATCAGTCACAAGCTACTTTGTGAAGCAAGGTGTAACCGGTCACAAGCTACATTGGGAAGTTAGTTGTAATCGGTCCCAAACTACTTTGGGAAGCAAGGTGTAACCGATCACAATCTAATTTGGGAAGTAAGGTGTAACCGATCACAAGCTACTTTGGGAAGCATGGTGTAACCGGTCACAACCTATTTTTGGAAGCATGGTATAACCGGTCATAACTTATATTGTGAGTCATGGTATAACCGATCCCAAGAAGCAAAATCGAGTTTCCAATATTCACATATCTCTTTATGTTTTGTGTGATTTTGGAATTATGGTTTGCTTAGATGAGAAACTTCTATATGTCGACATTATTTGAACATGTACATAACTCTTATCATTAATTGTTCAAAGATATTCCTTGATGCTCAAGGTGATCCCAAACTTAAATATTGAAAAACATTTAATTATGATTTTCAAATATATATGTTTTAATTACCAGCAATTAAAGCATATCCTCTGGAAAAGGTTTATTAGTTAATGTACAAAACTAATAATAGAAGTTTTCTAAGAGAGATTTCGGAAAATATTGTTTGACATTAATTGGAAATAGGAAAACCGAAATTAGGTACTTCAATGAATATCTTGAGAATATTCTCGGTTTTGGAATTTCGTTGTTGTCCAAACAACCTTGGTCTATAAATACTTGAGTTTGCATTTCTTGCAAACTATCCTAAGAGCCATACAAACTTCATTCGTGTTTTTTCTAGTGGAGCCGTCTATCCGTAGAGGAAAGTACCCTAATTAGGCGAAATATCTCATAATTGCTCGTTTAAAGACTGTTATGGGATCAAGAATCTCTACGAGTGTTGTTGGTGGGAAACTAGATATTTGCATTGTTATTTTAGTTTTCGATTATTGATTTGATTGAATAATGGTTGTTGAAACTTTGATTGCACTTAGTTTGATTATTCTTGAGAACCTTCTCTTCTGATGTAAGGGTCACTCAAACTAGATCAAAGTACCGACGAGATCTTTAGAACCATTTGCGGATTTCAAGACATCTTGTGATAATCTATTGTTAACAGACTCATTCTATGTGTGATTGATGACAAAAGGATTCAAGTTTGTGTGTGCAGGTTATTGAGAAGGAAATTGAAGATTCGAAGACGAAGAAGATTTTCTTATTAGTTTTCGTATCTTGTGAATTTGTGCACAAACCTTGATCGGTTGGGATCCGACTTAGATTAGATTTATCTAAGTCGTCGGTAACTATCATTTGGTGGTACTCTTCAGTATCTGAATCTGATAGTTGTGAATCTGAATCTAAGATTGATTATATTTTACCAAAGATTGATTACCAAAAAAATTCATTCTTTTGTTGTTTGGAATACGATCCAAAGGAGTAGCTATTCATGTGCGTGACTCTAAAAGTAGAAGGCGCGGGGATACTTAGGAAACTAAGTAGCTAGGGATATTCTACTTGATCTCAACTGTACGAAGTTGGCATTAGATTTTGTATAGCGGATTAATTCTGAGAGTATTCAAAACTGGACTAACTCTCGGGGTTTTTCTGCATTTTCGGTTTCCTCGTTAATAAAATCTTGTGTTGTGTTATTTATTTTACTTCCGCATTATAATTGTTTTATATTGTAATAAAGTAAATAATACTATTGTACGTTAATCTGAATTACTTGACATTGATCCTAATAGTCAATCGGATTTATTACTGTAACTATTGTCAAGTAAATATCTTGTTGTCATATTGTCTCGACCTCGTCCATAGACAATCACACAAGGTATAGAACTTATAGGTTGATATTCGAAAGATTGTGGTGTATTTGGGTACCTTCGTCTTTTCATACTTATTAATCAAGTATGTTATGTCAAATGTATCCACTTCACTGAATTCATTGTAAGCTTCCTTGCATTTAATTAGCATCGGCCGAAATAACATTCTTCAAACGATTTTCTTCGTCCACATCTATGGGGTAAAAGGAATCAATATTCGGGTTTTGCATTCTTGCAAAATGTCTTTGAAGTGCTGCAGCATCTCCCTCACCAAGCTCCAAATGCCTCTCGTTCGTGACCATGTTTCTTACACCCTTATCATCATGTGTAATATTTTAGCGACCGCCAGGTTCAACTGTTTGAATGTTAAAATGCTTGCACAGTCTAATTCCTGCTTTGTCATATAGTAAGATCTTTCTTTTTGCAGCTTTTTTAATTAACTTGTTACATCTCATGAATCGAGCTTTATTGGGACATATTAGATGGTTGTGATCGGGAACAAAGACAGTGATCATCCGTTTGCCGTATAAATTCAATAATGCGGTTATTCTAGCCTTGCACCCACACTTTTCTGATTAATTCATATAACAAATATGAATACTTGCCTTCTCGGGTACAACTATAACAAATATGTCTTAATATCCCATATTCTTTCTTTGATGAGCGAATCTTACATGCAAATCCCGTTCTAATTGCATAACATATATATAATTCATATATTTCATCGACATCGTCGAATATCATTCCAACCTTTGGCACCAATATTTCACCATTATCAGTTAAACCATTATTTGTATTTCCATGGTGTACTATCTTAACCATGATTGCACAGAAAAACGATTATCAATATGTTAGATTCAGTGATGAAAATGTCATATTTATCAATTACACATTTCAATAAAGAAGGTATGTCAAAGAAAATAGTTAACGAAATGTCAGAGAACGTTTTAATGGTATCAAAAATAGTTGGATCTATCTAACTAATAGTTTACTTAGAAATGATCCTAAGGTAATGAATAACCCCCATTAACATCTCAAAAAAAAGTATTTGGTCTAAGCATATAAAGATGAGTGTACTTGAAAAATCTACCAGAAAAGATTGCAAAAAAGTTTGATTTTAAAAGAAAGAATCAAACATATGATTTTAGTTTTGATTATAAAACCTTATGGATGGGGAAACACGGTTTGCTGGTTTTTTAGGGAATGAGGGAATCATCGTGCGATGGAGATTCCTCGAACCGTCCAAACTGTTCAACCTCATACAGATGCACTGCAAAGGGAGTGCTTAGATTCGAGAGATCAATCTGTAGGACTCCGGCCTAAACCAAGTCAATGGCCGTTCCAGAGTCAATTCGGTCGCAAAGAGGGAGATGGGTTGATCTGTAGGAGGGAAGATGAGAATTGTGTGGGATCAGTGATGATCAAGGATTGTGGATGTGTTGAAGGTTTCTGCAATAATGGTGAACTTCTGAAGTTAAGTTCTGTGAATAAGTTTTTATCGAGTTGTTGATGATTGATGATCGATGATAATGTTGTTTATTGTCCTCGATTTTGGACTTACTTATGTTGCAAGAATGATGAACACCCTGATCCCTGTAAGCGTGACGGTTTCTTGAGTGAAAGAGTGGGAAAGTGAGAGATCGTGGTGAAACCAGTTTCAGGTTGTGCGGAGACTTGGTTGATCACTCACCCACTACTTTGCTAACTCCTTAAACTGTTGATACGACTTACTCACATTTCTCGTTGTGGATGAATCCACGTGTTGTAGGCCGCCAGACCAAAACCCTAAGTGATATCCCCCATTTGTGACGTGATTGATGTCTCACAAATCGTGGAGTCTGCATGACAGACATGCATTTAATTAGTCATGTTGACTGATTTAGACAATGAGTCTAGGTTTTGTTAAATTGAGCATGAATGACGAAGTGCTTAGTGGAAAATTCGAGTAACTGAGCAAGTATTGCTCGACGAATTACTGGGTGTTGATGGTTGGATCAATATTCGACCAATTGAGCAAGTATTGTGAAATACTGAATATTGATATCTGGGCAATTGAGCAAGTATTGCTCAATTCGAAGAATTACTGAATATTGATAGTTGGATCAATATTCGAGCAATTGAGTGATTTCTCAATTCGACGGATTACTGATAAATCACTGAATATTGATAGTTGGGCGATTGAGAAAGTATTGCTCACTTCGACGAATTACTGAATATTGATAGTTGGGTCAATATTCGAGCAATTGAATGATTACTCAATTCGACGGATTATTTATTGGTGTCGTGACCCAATAAAATATTAGTAGATTACCAAATATTATATAATTAATCTGTGTGTTGTTTGATGGATCAATATAAATTTATTTAGTGTTTGAACTTCCCAGAATGATGATTTGTTGAGCGTTTGTTCAAAACCCTAATTTTTGATTGATTGCTCATTAATTGACGAATTTCTGAAAATAGGTCATGAGCGAAGGAGGGACCGACCACATGGGACTATGGACGTCCATGTGATTCCCAATTGCTCGAGTGAGCGTATGCCAGGTTCTTGAGTTGACCGGTTGGTGAAGGAATGACGATTAAATGTCAGATTCATCATTTATTGAAATAGTGCTCGATTGAGCATTAGGTGATAAAACCTAATTATAGAAAAGTGGGGGACCGACCAAGATGAGACTTAGTGGTTGTGGGACCGTTGATGGGTATTTTCACAAACTCTGAGTTGGTTGTGAAGAGTTTGGACCCAATATGAGCAATTGCGCAAATTAGGTCAAAAATGTGAAAACGTGTGGGACCGGATCGTTGCAAGCCTTAGAGCCGCCCTTGGTCAGTCAAGGGAGCGTGCCCGTATCTCCATAATGCTCGTGTCTCAGTCATGAGGGTTTCAGCATTTTCTGATGTGTGTTTGAGCAATATTTCGGATTTTCAGAAGAGTTCGATCTTTGACAAAAATCCTCGATTTTGCTCGAATGAGCAAGTATGCTTGTTTGATCAATATTTTATGAACATAAAAATAATAATATTTTAATATATTTTTCGTGAGTAACGTATTCGGTCGTGTGACCATGTTGACTTTTGGCGTTTTCATGGTTTGCGCAATATTTGAGAAAATATGGAGAAACCATGATTTTTGCAAACAGGGGAGTTTCACAAGATGAGAAAAATAACAATTCATGAAAAATTAGGGATTGCAAGGTGTGGGGCCGACCGACCGGCCAAGTTTCCCGGTCCCGAAACACCTTTCCCTATTTTTTATTATTATTTTTCGTGAAACTACACAAAATTGGGGAAACCACAAAATATGGAGAAACCATGAGTTTTGCTCAAACAAGGAAAGTTGCTGAGATGGAGGAGTCTTCATGAGTTTATGAAAACAACAAAAATAAGGAAAAATAATGGAGGAAGCATGGTACCGGGCACGGCTAAGGCACGGCAGGCCGGCCAGTAGGCCCGGCCCATGGGCGCTTCTCCATTATTTTAATATTGTTACTTTCTCTCTCATGTTTTGTGCGGGATTCCTCATTTGTCCATATTTTGGATGCGCGTTCGCGCATTTGGGTGCTCGTTCGTGCATCATTGTCGAGTACACTTGCACTATTTTATGGGGCTTACTCAGTGGTAGTCCAGATGCCCGATTGTTGAGTATCTATCACTAATTTATGAAATTCAGTGGAGAATGATTCATAAAATTGTGTAATAAAACTGAGTATCTTTTTATTATCAATTCACAGGATCAGCCGTGGATTCGACCATGAATTCGGAATAATAAAATAGGTATTACCATTGCATGGGATCGTGAATTCAACCATGAAATCGGAGTAATAAAATAAGTGGTGATATTACCATTTCATGAGACCAACCGTGGGTTCGACCATGGAATCGGAGTAATATCTATTACCATTTCATGAGATCAGCCCTGGATTCGATCATGAAATCGGATTAATAGATTTATCTATTACCATTTCGATCATGAAATATGAGTAATGAGATAAGATAGATTATCTTCTAGGAATTCAGTGGTGAATGTCACGGTAGAATTTAATCTCTTGCGCATAGTCAGTGAATCAGTGAGTGTTGCCGACGTCCTGAAGACGTTATTGCTCTCAGTCTTACGGAGAACCGTCTGGGTCTATACACGGTCTCTCTACATAGTCAGAGAACAGTGAGTATCATCGACGTTCTGAAGGCGTTATTGCTCTCAATCTTACGGAGAACCGCCCAATCGTTCTTCTATGTAGAGGCAGGTACCTCTATGTAGTCAGGGAACGACGAGTGTCACCGACGTCCTGAAGGCGTTTTTTCCTCTCAACAAACAATTATGTATGGAGGACCACCCAATCTTTCTTCTACATAGATGGAAGCGATGAAATGCACATCATCGATCGCTCAGCAAGTGGGAGGCCTTTCGAGAATCATATTCATCATGGCTCTGAGAGGTACTCGATCAAAGATCGTGAAAACGGTTCACGGATCGTAAAATATGGATCGTCACATGCGTTCCTGAAGCCGGATCAGAAACATGCAGTATCATGATTTTACGGTTTTTCCATTTGTTGAAAATTCACCATCTACATTAAGTCCCCTGCTTAGTGAGGGACAGTCATGTTCCGCAGTAAGCATGAAATGATGATTTTCAGTCGACGAGATCAGTGGTTGAACTCGGTCTAAAAAGGTTTTATCAGAATCCTCGATTTGCTCCAGTGGTATCATGTACGAGCAAATGTTTGGGTGAGGACCTTGATGATATGATAGAGTGTGATTCCGTGAGCACGGAGAGATGAAGCATTGCTGATTTGGTCGGTTGAAAGTCCAGTTTTGGTCAGTTTAGAGTTTACGGGCTCGGCCCAAAAAAGGAAATCCTTGTTTTAGGAACAGACGTTCGTTAGTTTAAGAAACAAACAAAATAGACCTGAGTCTAATGACATAAAATTTTGTCTATGAGATTTCATGAAAACCAAATTTTATTTTTTAAATATGTGATATTTCACAAAGTGGAATAAACTCTCGTTTCAAAGGTGGATGCTTATACGAGAGAAAAGTTTTTTTTTGTTTTAGACGTGTCTGTTAGTTATAAAAATTTTGTCCATGAGCTTTCATGAAAAAATTTATTTTTGAAAATATGCTCTTGTTTCAAAGACGGATGCTCGCACGAGGGAGCAAAATATATATTTTCAAATTTACATGAGTTTCACGTTAAAAATATTTTCTGTAAAATCAATGTTTTGATTTTGAACAACTGTTGAAAGTAGACAATTATACATGGTGAAATAATATACGTATGTGAGTTTTCACAATTGTAGAATGGACGTCTATCCAATTTTTGAAAAACCAGTGAATGTTCACATAGTGAAAACTTATGTGAAATTAAGTTGTTCATTTTCAGCAATTGCTAGAAGTAAACAATTTTTGATGAAATATTGTTTGCTTAGATTTTGTGATCTGGTAATGTATGCACAAAACCAATGAGTGTTCACTCGATGGAAGTTGCTCACACGGTGAAAATAATGTGAATTGTTCACATGATGGAAGTTTCATGAATTGTTCACAGTTTTATGAAAATCACGTTATGGTTGTGAATAACAAATTTTGTTCGTCTTTGCAGGTCTGAAAGAGCGAACAAATTCTCGAGATTGTAATCACTATAGCTAGTGAAATTGTAAATAGGTAAGAGTTGGATAGTTACCATTTTTGTAGACGCTGTTGTGAGCACCTTTATTCCATGATTCATTGTTTTGTTGAATCCTGCGCTTTGTATGAATGATGTGCCGAAATAACCAATTTGCAAGAATGACCGACTCCCATGATGATAATTCCAAAGATGGTGTTTCCAGAGATGACATCTCTACGAATGCAACTTTAAGAAATGGTACTTCTGGGACCTCTGAGTGATGGTGAGAGGTCCTTCATACTGAGTTGTACTTCTGGTTATATCATTAGTTTTACCACAGGATGATCGAATAGTGAGATCCCGAATCAATGTAGACTCCACGAAAATGGAAGAAAGTCTACGGGAGCGGAGAACCCAGCAGTAAGTACTACAGGATGACGTGCAGTCCCCAGCCGTTTCTTTGGTGAGTTGTTAGCGCTCCTTGTGTCATGAATTTTCCCTGCCCGTGCAATTAGGATCACGAGACCAAGGTTTGTTATTTATTATCAGACTTTTGCTCCATAACGGTCTTCAACTTGTTCCCGGACAAACAATTCAGGAATCCAGCACTGACGAAGAAGTCGATGTAAGTATCTCTTTCGTGCAGGTGATCGTGGCATCTCATTGAATGAAATAATAATAATTGTTGTCGATGTACCCAGGAGGAAATCAATGTAGATAAGCAGCATGTTGACGAAGCGTGCTCTTCTTCTTTGGGACATGAGAATATGGAGGATTCCCGAAATCCCGAACCGAATGAAGATAGTGGAGTTTCCAGTGTAGATTCCGGCGAGCCTTCAAATGATTTAGAGACTACTCCAGTAAGTACATCTCCTATAATTTCTTCATAGAAGTATGAAATCGTTGGTTTGTGAAGGAATGAATGAGAATCCATGTAAATTTACTGATAACTTTGCCGAAATACGTCACTAGAAAATTTCAGACTTCAGATTTTACTAGAAACGCTGTAGAATCCTCGTCTGAAGTCGGATTTTCACGGTATGCATATGTATCTTCAAGCCCAGGAAATTCCCAAGATTTTGTAAAAGAAGCTTTTTGAACCTTGAGCATGTTTATGGCCTGTAAAAGGCGAAATAGTGAACTTCCAGGAGACCTTCAGAACTTTTTCAGATTGCATGTTGTCTGATGTTTTGGCTACATATCCTTGCTCGTCCATCCGATTGTTATGAAATTTTGATATGTTTTAGAGAACATCCATACGAAGAGAATGGTATATGACTAAAGCTTAGATTACTTACCAATTGCTCCCAGTTCATCGTTTTCTATAGGGAAGTGCAGAATTTCTTCAGATGTGCTTGTTTGAAAACGTGTTTCATGACTTCTCACTATTTGCTCATGTCTTGGATGCATAGTAGAGAACTTAGATAGTGATAGTTCACTTACGTGATGGGTTTTATGATTGTGTTGGGTTTCCATGTTTAAGACGCTCTAATCCCATGTAATCTTCCGCATTAGGTGCCAAATGCCGAAGTTGGGAATGATATAACCAACAATGATGAATTGAGCAATACTGGGGATGTTGATGATGAGACACACATCCATGCACATAAAGACCATAAAATGCTTGCGGTTGATGCTGCAGAGGTGACTGAAACTCCAGTTATGCCCGAGATGGTGAAACCCGAGTCGAGAATGGAAGAACTACTCAGACGGAAGTTGTTTCTATGGCTGCTGATGCTGCTCCAGTGACGGAGAACCGCATGATAGTGCATGAATATCTTCATGCAGTGATTGATTTTACTCTTCCGTTTAGTAAGACACTCCAGGGCCAGAAGTATTGCTACTCGAGATGTACTCTTTGATTGGGAGTACAACTTGAAGAATGCTGAAGAACCCGACTTTAATCTGATGTGGTTTCGTCAAAAGGTTGATGCTATCAAGGAAGCAGTTGAAGGAAACACACCTTTCACCAGTGAGGCCGTGATGAAGAAGATGACTGAAGTTGCTGAGTTGACCAGGAAGCTGGAGTCGGAGAGAGCAACTTTGCAAGTCTTGGAGGATGCAACAAAGCATAAATCATATTTCACTGACTTTATTTAGTTTTCTTTCCATAGTCTCTCGAACTTTGAACTTCTGAGAGATGTGAGTCTTTTAGATTTCGGTTTTGGTTTTGATTTCTTGATTGGTGAGTGATTGAGGATTTTCTTTTGGGTTTTGGATCTGATAGATATTTTTTCTTAAATAAAAAACTTTGATAAATTCCCGAATTCAAATACTGGATGCGAGTATTGCAAACATTTTGGAGGAATCGAAAATACATGTGAAAGAAAATCCTAAAAGCAAACCAAATATTTCTGTGTCTGGTAGGAAACGTCTGAATTGCCGAATACCTCAGACATCAAAAGCTTTGAGCCAATTCTCATGAATTACTGGTATGGTCCTGCCATCCATGTTGATTAGCTTGTAGTATCCTCTAATTATGGATCTTGCAACCATAAAAGGTTCTTCCCAATTGGAGCTCCTTGCAGAATGGAGATCACGTTTAGCTGCCTTAAGAACTAAATCTCCTTCCTAGAATTTGTTAGGCTTGGTTGTACGCGCTTTGAATATCTTCTGCTGATTTGGGATTCCCCGAGCAGTGGAGTTCCATGGTTGTGGTACATATGGACACTCGCGCAAAGGGAAGCATCTATGATACTGTTTATCAAACTCAGCCATTATCCTGGAGATGACCGTGTCGGTGGAGTGCTGAATTTTGAGAGGTTCTGCATCTAACCACTTGGTGAAGTATCGCTGAGGCAAAACTAACCATTCATAACGTTTGTCTATAGATAGGTTTTGAGCAGAACTGAGTCCCGGGACTAGGGTAGCATATTTGAAAAGTTGGTAATACATATGCATCAGGGGGAATAAGACTTGCCTGGGTGCGGAACCTTCTAACGAATTCATGGGAGATTTCCCCAGGTTTTTGTGTGAGTTCCATCAAGGCTTCGACTTTTCCAAAATGCTCGAACGGTTGATCATCTTCCAAGTCAAAGCTTTCTTCAACGGAGAAATGTGTAACTAAAGATGAAGATACCGCAACAAATTTTTCATCATGAATCCATGCTCGCCCAAGAACCATGTCATATCCTGGATCCTCCTTAATTATGAAGAATTTAGTTTCTGTCCAGATTGAATCATTTCTTATATTGAGAATGATGTAACCGTAAGCATCCCTAGATATTCCTTCATGATCTCTGACTGAGATTGGAGCATGAGTTGCTTCTTGTCGAGTGATTCCATCAGCTCTGAGGGTTTTTAAGGAGATGATGTTAATAGCAGTGCCAACGTCGACCCATGCTCGCTTGAATTCATTTTCTTTGAGATGGACTGTAATGAGAAATTCCCAGTCATACATCTATTTGTATGTTTCCGGAGGTTCAGTGAGTGTCTCCTGAATTGTTAATCGTTTCTCTGACGCAATATGGTTCAGTGCAGCGAACATGTCATCTCTTTGGGCCTTTTACAAGTACAACAACTCTCATACATGATCAATTAAGGATTGAACTGCTTTCTTGACCGGATGTTCGGAGAGTGCAAACGTTCTGATCAGGAGAGGATTCCTGTGTACTCCTCCAGTCCCCAATTCCCCTGAATCAGCCTTTTCTTTGAATATGCGCATCATAGTTCTGCAATCACTTGTTGGATGACTGACATATATAAGGAAGCGACAATAGCATGGATTTTCCACTTATTCTTCTGTTGGCTCTCTTCTGATGGGAGGTAGTTTGATCGCACCGTCTTGAATCCAGACTTCCAATAACTCGATCACCTCTTCAATGGGAAAACTGGCTCTTCTTGGTCGTTCTGCTGACGCTGAGCCGGTGGTTGTGCATTCTAGCCTGGTTGTCCTTCCTTGGTGCTTTTGCGGGATGGGATGCTGGAGGAGCATTCTTATGTTGTTGCGCCTCAGCTTTCCTTTTGCCTCCTTCAGAAACATGCATGGAAGGTTGAATATTGTATTGTTTATTGACTAGGCGTCTGATGTTGCTTCGGTTGTCTCGCGTCTCCTCGGTTTTGACAGTTTTTGTTCTTTCCAGTAAGTCTGGAGCATTAGTTGCTGATCTCTTAGTCGCTTCATGGAGTTCTGAGAAAGTTTGGAACCGGAGATTTTCCAGCAAGGCTCTGTAGACAGGGATCATCCCGTGGATGCACAAGTCCACCAATTGTTGTTCAGTAATATTAGGATCATGACAATCAAAGGCTTGAATTCTGAACCTCTTAACATATTCGTTCGGATGTTCGGTGTTTTTCTGAGCCATTCCCCTAAGTCAGAAAGAGTAATCTGCTCTGAAATGAAAAAAGTATTTCCTGTAGAAGGCATTAACCATTCTCCCCAATTAGCGATGCTCCTTGGTGCAATGTTGTTGTACCAAGTATATGCTCGGCTGGTCAGAGACTTTGAGAACTCTTTCAGTCGGATAACATCATTGTGTCATGTTCTCCTAATGCCTCCAGGAATCGAGAAACATGCTCTCGGGCGTTCCCCGTTCCATTGTAACGTGTGAACATTGGAGAAGCATAGCCCTTCGGGAGAGAAATCCTCTGTACAGCAGAGGAATAGGGAGGTTGATGATGATGGACATATGGTGCCTTGCCCTTTCCTCGATCCTTCATGAATCGCTCTAGATCTTCACGAGTGATGAAACCGGCAGACTCCTTTGTTGGTGGGTTTTCCGCAGCTTTATGGACTTCATCATCGTCAACTGTGTGGACTGGAACAACTTCAAGATCAGATGTTTCCTTGGCTTTTCCTTTCTCCTGAATCTTCTCTGACACCTTGTCAGTGAGAGTTTTGAGATAATTGCACAACTCTTTCTGTGTTGCATCCATGTCAGTCTGATTTTTAGCGAGAACTTCCTGGACCTTCATGAGATCGGCTATGGTAGGTGGATTTTCTATGACCTCTTCGGGATGCCGGCCGAAGAGAGGATGATTTTCAACGTTGGTTTGAGAAGGAGTGGTACCACCATCGTTGGAAGCAAGAATGGTTTCTGGAATACCATCATTGTTATTGTTGCTAGTGCTAGTGTCGTTTACATTTGTAACTAACCCAGACCTAAGACCAGCCATTTTGTGAGAATGTGAGATTGCAACCGAGAAATTAACCTCCCACTGTGGTCGCCAATCTGTGGATGGGGAAAAACGGTTTGCTGGTTTTTTAGGGAATGAGGGAATCACCGTGCAATGGAGATTCCTCGAACCGGCCAAACTGCTCAACCTCACACATATGCACTGCAAAGGGAGTGCTTAGATTCGAGAGATAAATCTGTAGGACTACGGCCTAAACCAAGTCAATGGCCGTTCCAGAGTCAATTCGGTCGCAAAGAGGGAGATGGGTTGATCTGTAGGAGGGAAGCTGAGAATTGTGTGGGATCAGTGATGATCAAGGATTGTGGATGTGTTGAAGGTTTCTACAATAATGGTGAACTGCTGAAGTTGAGTTCTGTGAATAAGTTTTTATCGAGTTGTTGACGAATGATGATCGAAGATAATGTTGTTTGTTGTCCTCGATTTTGGACTTATTTATGTTGCAAGAATGATGAACACCCTGATCCCTGTAAGCGTGACGGTTTCTTGAGTGAAAGAGTGGGAAAGTGGGAGATCATGGTGAAACCAGTTCTAGGTCGTGCGGAGACTTGGTTGATCACTCACCCATTACTTTTCTAACTCCTTCAACCGTTGACACGACTTACTCACATTTCTGGTTGTGGATGAATCCACGTGTTGTAGGCCTCCAGACCAAAACCCTAAGTGATATCCCCCATTTGTGACGTGATCGATGTCTCACAAGTCATGGAGTCTGCATGACAGACTTGCATTTAATTAGTCATGTTGACTGATTTAGACAATGAGTCTAGGTTTTGTTGAATTGAGCATGAATGACGAAGTGCTTAGTGGAAAATTCGAGTAACTGAGCAAGTATTGCTCGACGAATTACTGGGTGTTGATGGTTGGATCAATATTCGAGCAATTGAGCAAGTATTGTGAATTACTGAATATTGATAGCTGGAAAATTGAGCAAGTATTGCTCAATTCGACGAATTACTAAATATTGATAGTTGGATCAATATTCGAGCAATTGAGTGATTGCTCAATTCGACGGATTACTGATAAATCACTGAATAATTATAGTTGGGCAATTGAGAAAGTATTTCTCAATTCGACGAATTACTGAATATTGATAGTTGGGTCAATATTTGAGCAATTGAGTGATTACTCAATTCGACGGATTATTTATTGGTGCCATGATCCAATAAAATATTAATTAAAATACTGGTAGATTACCAAATATTATATAATTAATCCGCGTGTTGTTTGCTGGATCAATATGAATTTATTTAGTGTTAGAACTTCCTAGAATGATGATTTGTTGAGTGTTTGTTCAAAACCCTAATTTTTGATCGATTGCTCATTAATTGACGGATTGCTGAAAATAGGTCATGAGCGAAGGATGGACCGACCACATGGGACTATGGACGTCCATGTGATGCCCAATTTCTTGAGTGAGCGTATGCCAGGGTCTTGAGTTGACTGGTTGGTGAAGGAATGAAGATTAAATGTCAGATTCATCATTTATTGAAATAGTGCTCGATTGAGCATTAGGTGATAAAACCTAATTATAGAAAAGTGGGGGACCGACCAAGATGAGACTTGGTGGTCGTGGGACCGTTGATGGGTGTTTTCACAAACTCTGAGTTGGTTGTGAAGAGTTTGGACCCAATATGAGCAATTGCACAAATTAGGTCAAAAGTGTGAAAACGTGTGGGACCGGCTCGTTGCAAGCCTTAGAGCCGCCCTTGGTCGGTCAAGGGAGCGTGCCCGTGTCCCCATAATGCTCGTGTCTCAGTAATGAGAGTTTCAGCATTTTCTGATGTGTGTTTGAGCAATATTTCGGATTTTCAGAAGAGTTCGATCTTTGACTGAAATCCTCGATTTTGCTCGAATGAGCAAGTATGCTCGTTTGATCAATATTTTGTGAACATTAAAATAATAATATTTTAATATATTTTCCGTGAGTAGCCTATTCGGTCGTGTGACCATGTTGACTTTTGGCGTTTTCATGGTTTGCGCAATATTTGAGAAAATATGGAGAAACCATGATTTTTGCAAACAGGGGAGTTTCACAAGATGAGAAAAATAACAATTTATGAAAAATTAGGGATTGCAAGGTGTGGGACCGGCCACGGCTAGGGCATGGCCGACCGGCCAAGTGGCCCGGTCCCCCAACACCTTTCCTTATTTTTTATTACTATTTTTCGTGAAACTACACAAAATTGGGGAAACCACAAAATATGGAGAAACCATGAGTTTTGCTCAAACAAGAAAAGTTGCTGAGATGGAGGAGTCTTCATGAGTTTATGAAAACAGCAAAAATAAGGAAAAATAATGGAGGTAGCATGGGACCGGCCACGGCTAAGGCACGGCCGGCCGGGCGCTTCTCCATTATTCTAATATGGTTACTTTCTCTCTCCTGTTTTGTGCGGGATTCCTCATTTGTCCATATTTCGGATGCGCGTTCGCACATGTCCATAGGATCGGTTCCCCACATATATATGATATCTAACTTGTACTTGATGCACATGTGCATAGGATCGGTTCCCCTTTGCCTAAAAACGTGTTGCACATGTCCATAGGATCGGTTACCCTTTCTGCTATAAACTTGTTGCACCTCATACAAGGTTCAATTCCCCTTTGTGATGTACTGCACCTCTTACTAGGATCAGTTCCCCTTTACCCATATTTAGTCAGACATAAAATCACAAACTCGATCATACCATCTCAGGTGATTACTTAAGATTGGTTTCACTAATAAAAGTCATACCAATACATAAGTCAGGCCTTTGTGAATAGTTTTACCAAGAACAGAAACAACTCATAAACGGTTATACTAATCACACATATTGGTTGTTCACAAGATATGCAATGAATAAAAATACCGATAACACCTGGCGTTTTTTTTCAATTCACAAACCAAGTTCATGAATTTACTTCCTTAGAACACATGTAAAAAATTGTTCCCTAGGATGAAATCCTCACCTCATACCCATACATAATAACAATAGCATTTAAACGATTATGTCGATGTCCTATCTACAAATTTTAATGGTTAAGCAATAAACCTCGTATTGTATTCCTTAATACTATGTCTATCTAGGGTTCAATCATGCTTCGCAGTTTTGTTTTCAATATGCACGACTTGAAAGATATGTTAGGGAATAATACAGTTCAAGTCAAATATCACTAACCTCAAGTGGAAGGATGATGTTGTCGTTGTAGCTCCTTGCTTCTTCACATCTTCAAGTCTTCGCAATAATTGTAAAGTCTAATTATCATAATACTTTCAAGCTAACCTATACGAAGTTGACTCTAGTACATAATCAAGCGACTCTTAACATGAGTTTTGATTCACTAAAATATGACAACCAAACTTGACATACCAACGCTTGGTGGGTTCAACCGAGCTATGCTCTAACAATCTCCCCCTTTTTCAATTTTAGTGAAAAAACTCTTACATCATATAGATAAACAAATTACAGGATTTCATTACACATATGCTTGATTCCCGAATTCAACAACACAGTAATCTGCATACATTCAATCCTTAAAAATGTCGTTGTTGACATTATAATAACAAAGATAATACTCCCCCTAAAAGAATATAGGTAGATTTTCAATCTGCACGTCTTTATTATACCAATTAATGATATGTTACTCCCCCTTAGTCTATGCTTTCACTCTTTCATTAGATAAACGTTTAAGCACCAATGTTCTTTTCCTTAATGATACAAATCAATATAAAATCAATGCTAGTATCACTTGTTTACTCCATATATTTCTCCCCCTTTTTGTCACAAAATGACAAAGAAACGAAAAAAGTAAAGGACAAACCGAAAAGAATCTTACAAATCTCAAAATAGACTTGCAACCTATAGAGTTAAGCACGAGGGTTCACACACCATTTTCTGATAACCAATATCAAAAACCAAAACTGCAAGTAGTTTTATTTTGATATGTTACCAAGGAAACAATTGTCCGAAACTATTTTTCCTCTTTAGTTTAACAAACCAAAAATCAACTAAGCACCTTAGTTCCTTTGTTAAACTGATTGTATAAATACAATCTCTTATTCGATAAGACCAAAATAAAGATCTATTTTTCTCATCAGGTTTTAATTATCCATAAACTTAGGCCTTTCAATTTTAAACAAGACAAGTACTAGGCTAGTTAACTAGCATTTCTTGTTAAGGCATTTGATTAGATTTGAATAAACGAAACCTCACTTTGATAAGTCTAAATAAGATCATAATTAACTTAGTTTCTCTTATCCGGAATTGAATTGGACTAAACGACTCATCCCGTAAACTTTTTCTTTCGTTAAGCCATAAATAATTCATACAAACCAAATAACTTGCATAATTATTCGCCTCAACCGGAAGCAATTGAAACAACATAGACATTAAAGCACCGCAATTGCGCCGAAATTTTGTAAGCCTAAACAATTGATACCACACAATAAAGCAAGATAACAACAGTTTTTCTTAACCAGAACCAACTGAATCACACATACATCCATACACACATAATGGAATAAACATCAATTGTACCAAAATTTTGTTAAGCAAAAAGCAATAAATATGTATGAAATAAACTCAGGCTTTTCTTAAACAGGTAAAGGATTAACTAACAAACTCGTTACCTCAAATTTCGCATCCGCTTCTCCAATATGATTGCATCTTCGTCCAGGGAGAATTGATATCGAAATATCATCATGTTGTCATCCTTATGCAAAACAAATGAATAACAACAACCAACCTTTACCATAGAAAGGTTGAAAATCGGTTTTAAAAATTGCAAGCAAAAGTTGAAAACCGCCGAAACACATATCCTTTTATGCTAAACCAAAACCGATTCAACATATTATGACTTTTTCACATATTGTTTCTACCAAAACCCCTCATGATTCTTTGATAAAGCCTACCAACATGGGCTAGAACTTAATCCTGCTAAATCAAAAAGTCACCCAAACCACAAGGGTTCACAACATTATGAGATCGAATATCAAAGTTAGAAAACCAAAATCAAACATCCCATAAACATACATAGGAATAAGATAAAAGCATTCAAGCACAGGCTATATAATCAAAAACTATCACAAGAAAAATTATTAATCAAATAATTTTATTCATAATAGACTAATACAATCATTGAAAGGAATCAAAAATTGATGTATATTTTTCTTCTTGCAATTCAGTCCTTCATGTCAGTGCTAAATGAAGGCGGATTACTACTCTTCATCTTTTGAATTTCTTCAAGTAGAAAACCTTGTTGCTTGACCAGAATTTCTTGCAGATGAGAATTTTTCGTGAAGGATTCTTCAAGAGCATGTAATTATGTCTTTGATTGAACACAAAAGTGTGTCAATGCTTCAATACACTGATCTTTCTTCAACGTATTCTCTCTTTCCTTCTTGCTAAGTGTTTGAGGGTAAAAATTGATTCTGGTGTTTTTGGTAATTTGGGGTGTGTTGATAAGAAACGATTTCAAACCCTAAATAAATGCACTGCACGGGAATGTTTTTAGGTTCGAGAAATCAATTTGTAAGACTCTGGCCTAAACCAAGAAATGGTCGTTCCAGATTCAATTCGGTCACAAGGTGAAGGAGAAGGGTTGATCTTAGGGAGGGAAGCAGAGAAGGTGTTTGAGATCAGAGTGTTGAATTATGAAGGTGTGTCTATTTATGACCTGTGTATCAGAAAGTGGTTTCTGGATACTTATGTGTTGATAACACTTGTGTTCCCCCCTTTTGAAATAGGTTGAAAATCTATTTATACAAGTCATTGAGCGCACCATGATCTCTTAGGAAGTGGAGGAAGTAAAGTAGTGGAGAAGTGGATTTGTGCGGAAGGTAGTGATTATCGTGTTTCCGTTATGAAGGAAAAATGATCACACGTCCTTCCACTACTCTCACTACTGTTAACCGTATGTCTTTCCTGTCACGTTCTCGTAATGGACGTGTTGCACGCCGCACGCTGTAAACCGCCAGACCAATACCCCAGTAAGCATCACCCAGTTTGCGACATGTTTGATGTCTCGAATAAGCGGGTCAAGTCGTGGAACCTGCCGCGGAGAATAGCATGGTGCTATTAGGTAAAACAACCAAGTTGTTAATGAGGCCCACATAAAATATAGTATGTATTTGATGCATGTGAAGCATCGTGTTTAAGAAGCTCAATTTAATCGATGTGTATGAAGCATCATTGTTTTAGAGCCTGATTGAATAAGTCGCGGATAAGCGTCTTAAAAGGGTAGCGGGGTCGACCACTTTGGGTGATCGTTCGAGTATCTCATGGGCAAACTACCATCTGGTCGATCACTCCCTGTGAAGGAGTGAGGTCCGGTGTTTACAACGCCACTTTGTTAATTTTCTGAGAATAAATATACACCTTCCTACTAAGCTGACGAAGTTGGATGGCCGTGATTGATTTGCGGAAGTTGTTCAACGCCGTTGACGCGATTTTTAGGGTTTGGAGGCCGATCAACCAACTCCCTCTTGAGCGAGCGATTCGAGGTATTGCATTTGGATTTGAGTAGGTCGATCGACCATGTACAAAGGTGGGTTGCCAGCGAGTACGCTGACATCCCCTGGGTCACCTAAAACTAAATCTAAGCCACTCAATTCGGCTGGCGAAGTTGGATGGTTGTGATCGATTTGCGGCAGTAGTGTGTTGCCGCAAACGTAATTTAGGGTTTCTAAAGCAGTGCGTTCACCCTACTTTGGGTGAACGATTCTATACGTTATCGTCTTGCCGTGAGCAAGTCGATCAAACATGGGTGTAGCTGGGTCGCCGGTGGACATATCAGCGCTTCTTTGATTGCTCAAGATGCAATCTAAGCCGTCCAACTAGGACGGCAAAGTAGGACGGACGTGATGCGTTCTGAGACCTTCTTTGCCGGTCTCAATTCGTTTGAGATATTTTACAAAGCGTGAATTCCCATGTATGGGTAAGCGATTGATCACTCTATAGGTTTTCCACATTCAAGTTGATCGACTAGGACACTAATGGGCCCACTGATGATCATGCTTGTGCTTCCTTAATTGTTCGTAGGAGAATCCAAGCCGTCCCACCAGGCTGGAAAAGTTGTACGTTCGTGATGCTTCTAAGACCGTTTTTAATGGTCTTAGATCGTTTGAGCTTGCGCGAACACCCATCTTAGAGTTGACGTTTGGGGCGCTTCGGAGTTAATTTAATAGAACTTGATCAACTAGGGTTTTAGTGGGCCCACTGGTGGCCATCATAATGATTTTCTAATTCCGTTAGGAGCAGGCTAGGTCTATTAAATCGCGCGGCCAAATCGTACGGCCGTGATTATTTTTGAGACTGATATTAACAATCCTGATTTTCCTTAAGGAATTTAAGCGTGTTCGATCATGCCAACTTTTAGTTAAAAGGTGTTCGAACACGGTGATCTCTTTGTCAGAGGGTGGTCTTTCCTATGTGGGTGTTTTCATGCAGGTCTCAATACTGACACTTCGGGAGATTCATGCTACTCCTTTGCGAGTGAACATTAATCGTCATGTCATGCCAATATTGAGAGTTCGGCTGGGGAATATAGCATAGGAAAGCACTAGGCAGGCTATGCATTAGTGAATAATGCTGGTGCAAGATAAAATTTATAGAATATTTGGGATTGTTGCTACATGCACCATTCTGAGTAAATTTTATATACATAAATATATTGAATTGCTCAATACATATATGAGAGAAGAGGCTTTAGGCACTCAACACTTTTAAATGGATTCATGTCATTAGTGAATAATGCAACTAGGAGCTTAAATACTCATTAGGCTCTATACTAGTGAACAATTCATCTAGGAGCTTGAGTTTCAATACAATATGAAGAGCATAGGCACTCATCGGATTTTGATATATTCTTCAAATTCCTTGCGTAATAGAGACATATCAATGTCTATGTCGGGTCAGGTAGATATACTTTTACAAGTTTCTCCCTAAACTAAAAACCACCATCAACACTAAGCCAATCTTCCTTTTTGATTTTACTCTTAATATCAAGAGACGGTCTAGGCTTATTCTTTAAGTGATCTTTCTGATCTAGCATCTTTTCCAGAGAAGCCATTTGATCCAGACCCATAGTTCGGACAAGGAATGACCAAATTAGGAGAAAGATCTTTTTATAATTTTCACACTACCTGTTTGTACCCAAAATAAATTCTAGGCACTAAACACGATGAATTGATGATGATTATGATGAATTAGGGTTAGAAAACAAACTAAAGATAAACAATATAGACAAAGATTTAACATGGTTCGGAAAGTGATGCCTACATACACGGAGGAATCCCATAGGGAGTGTATTGTATTGATATGAGATTACAATAGTTGTGGTATGGTTATCTAACCTAGGATTACATATCCCTTTAGGGTTTAGGATACATGTATTTATATAGTTTACGCAACCCTAATTAGGTAAACTTTATGTGCAAGCAACTTGGGCAACAAGACTTCTAGAAACATCTGGAATCTTCACGAGTAGACGGGCTTGAAAATAAGTAATGTGCAAAGATATTCCTTAATAGCTAAAGGAAAAAACCCCGGATCGAAAAATAAATTGAGAATCTTTTAATTAAGGTTTTTAATTTTATTTTTGGGAATTGAAAATTAGTAATGTGCATTTACTAGTTGGAGATTTTTTAAGAGATTTTCGGTCAATGTTTGGACAAAGAATTTCAGGAATTATGGAAACCGAATTTGGAATATATTATATATCTTGAGAATATTTTCGTTTTTGGAAATTCCTTGGTGTCCAAACTTCCTTGGTCTATAAATATCAAAGCTTTCATTTCGAGCAAACTAATCCTCAGAGCCAGCAAAACTACCTAGTTGTGTTGTTGCTGGTAGAGCCGACTATTGGGAGAGGAAAGTAACCTAATTAGGCGAAATCTCTTACGGCCGCTCAGTTTACTTTGGTATTGAGAAGCTCTGTTAGTACCGTTGGTGGGAAACATTATAATTGCAGTTTATTATTAGTTTTCGATTGATTTTATTGACTAACGGTTGTTGAACTTTGATTGCACCTAGTTTGTTTATGCTTGAGAATCTTCTCTTCTGATATAAGATTCACTCAAACTAGATCGAAGTCTCGACGGGGATCTTTAGACTGTTTGTAGATCTAAAGACGTCTTGTGATAATCCATTGTTAACAGACTCCATTATGTACGTGATTGATCACAAGAGATTCAAGTTGATTGTGTGCAGGTATTTATTGAAGATCTAAGAATATTTGAAGACGAAGAAGATTTCTGATTTGGGTTCATAATCTTTGGAGTGCACAATACTTCTTTTGGTTAAAGAGGATCCAACTATAATCGGTTTATCCTTGTGGTAGATTGGATTGATTAGTTGAGTATATCATCATCAATACAATTATTTGTGATTCAAAGTATTGATTGCAATATCTTGAAAATTACTTAAGTAGTTGTTATTAGATAGATCTAAGAACCTGACAAAGGAGTTTATTGGGATAAACGGAAGAGCCTTTTATCAAACTCACGTCACTTGGTTGAAAAGATTTGCTACCAAAAAAATTTGTTGTTCCTTTACTGTGTTTGGAATATGAACCAAAGGAATTGTTCCAAGTACGTGACTTATTACAAGTTGGAGGCGTGGGAATACAGACGAAACTAGGTGAACTATAGGTTTAGTTGCTTGGTCTCAACTATACGAAGTTGGTTTGATTTTGTATAACGGCTTAATCCTGAGAGTATTCAATTATGGACAAGGTCCTGGGGTTTTTATGCATTTGTGATTTCCACGTTAACAAAATCTTGCTGTGTCTTTTACTTTTCTATTTCCGCAATTATAATTTTTTTTATTATAATTAGAAGTAAAATACACAAACGTTAATTCCTATTTACTTGATAGTAATCCTATTGTGTTTGGTTAAGTCCAAACCCTTTATCAAGTAAACATACTTCGCTTTTGTATTATCTCGATCTCGTATCCATAGACGATCACACGAAGTGTGAACCGATTATTTGTATTGTCTCGACTCAGTCCATGGAAAATCACTTTCAGAGAAAGGACTTATAGGTGGAAAAGTTTTAGATTGAGGTATATTTGGGTACCCTCGTCTTTTCAATTGGCAGGTAAACACGAAAAGATATAACAATCTGTGTTTGGTGCGATCCAACCTATAATAAATTGAATTCATGTCCGGTTCAGTTAACGTTATGCAAGAGTATGAATACTCAAAAGTTGAAGATGTTACCTCTTCGTTAACTCATGATCCAGGAGTTGCGAGAATATCTATGTCGTTCTCTGATGGAAAAGAGGATGCTGATAAAGAGTTGATAAAACTCCTAAAGCCTATAAAATCTTTGTCTTCTAAGGTGCTAATATTAAAGGCAGAGTCAAATCTTCTTAAACAGAAGATCAGATATAAAGACATTCAACTGAATAGTATGACCAAAGAGAATGTGTATCCCACTGTCAATTAGAAGCTCTTGGTAAAGCTCTTACTCAAGAAAAAGAGGCACGTCCTATGACTCTAACTAATGATGTTGTTGTGATTTCTTCTGATGTTGAGGAAACTAAAATTCCTTGCTCGACTTTTATGGATTGTGATAAAACCGGTTTAGTCACATCTGAAACAGATCAAGATGATGGTAGTTTTCTTAACTACATCGAGTCAGAAAATGATAAGAAACCAGCTTCTAGATCTACTAATGATCAAACGAAAGCTTGTACAAAGGAAACTTTGAACCGATACCGTGTAAGAGATCTTGAGGAATACAACTTTCAGTCACTTGACATGAAACTTATACTTCTTCAACATACGGTGGTAAAATGGCGATTTTCTTTTCGATTCACAAACCAAGTTCATGAATTTACTTCTTTAGAACACAGGTAAAAAATTGTTCCCTAGGATGAAATCCTCACCTCATACCTATACATAATCACAATAGCATTTAAATGATTATGTTGATATCTTATCTACAAAGTTTAATGGTTAAGCAATAAACCTCGTATTGTATTCCTTAATACTATGTCTATTTAGAGTTCAATCATGCTTTGCAGTTTTCAATATGCACGACTTGAAAGATACGTTAGGGAATGAAACAGTTCAAGTCAAATATCACTAACCTCAAGTGGAAGGATGATGTTGTCGTTGTAGCTCCTTGCATCTTCACATCTTCAAGTCTTCGCAATAATTTTAAAGTCTCATTATCCTAATACTTTCAAGCTAACCTATACGAAGTTGACCCTAGTACATAATCAAGCGACTCTTAACATGAGTTTTGATTCACTAAAATATGACAACCAAACTAGACATACCAACGCTTGGTGGGTTCAATCGAGCTATGCTCTAACAATCTCCCCCTTCGTCAATTTTAGTGACAAAACTCTTACATCATATGGATAAACAAATTACAAGAATTCATTACACATACGCTTGATTCCTGAATTCAACAACACAGTAATATGCATACATTCAATCCTTAAAAATGTCATTGTTGACATTATAATAACAAAGCTAATACTCCCTCTAAAAGAAGATAGGTAGATTTTCAATCCGCACGACTTTGTTATACCAATTAATGATATGTCACTCCCCCTTAGTCTACGCTTTCCCTATTTCGTTAGATAAACGTTTAAGCACCAATGTTCTTTTCCTTAGTGATACCAATCAATATAAAATCAATGCCAGTATCACTTGTTTACTCCATATATTTCTCCCCCTTTATGTCATAAAATGACAAAGAAACGAAAAAATAAAGGACAAACCGAAAAGAATCTTACAAATCTCAAAATAGACTTGCAACCTATAGAGTTAAGCACGAGGGCTCCACACACCATTTTCTGATAACCAACATCAAAAACCGAAACTAAAAGTAGTTTTATTTTGATATGTTACCAAGGAAACAATTTTCCGAAACGATTTTCCCTCTTTAGTTTAGCAAACCAAAAATCAACTAAGCACCTTAGTTCCTTTGCTAAACCGATTGTATAAATACAATCGCTTATTCGATAAGACCAAAATAAAGATAACTCTATTTTTCTCATCAAGTTCTAATTATCCATAAACTTAGACCTTTCAATTTTAAACAAGACAAGTATTAGGCTAGTTAACTAGCATTTCTTGTTAAGGCATTCGATAAGACTCGAATAACCGAAACCTCACTTTGATAAGTCTAACTAAGATCAGAATTAACTTAGTTTCTCTTATCCGGAATCGAATTGGACTAAACAACTCATCCCGTTAACCTTTTCTTTCGTTAAGCCATAAATAATTCATGCAAACCAAATAAATCAACTTGCATAATTATTCACCTCAACCGGAAGCAATTGAAACAACATATACATTAAAGCACCACAATTGCATCGAAATTTTGTAATCCTAAACAATTGATACCACACAATAAAGCAAGATAACATAAGTTTTTCTTAACAGGAACCAATTAAATCACACATACATCCATACACACATAATGGAATAAACATCAATTGTACCGAAATTTTGTGAAGCAAAAGCAATAAATATAAATGAAATAAACTCAGGATTTTCTTAAACAGGAAAACGATTAACTAACAAACTCGTTACCTCAAATTTCGCATCCACTTCTCCAATATGATTGCATCTTCGTCCAGGGAGAATTGATATCGAAATATCATCATGTTGTCATCCTTATGCAAAACAAAAGAATAACAACAACCAACCTTTACCAGAGAAAGGTTTAAAATCGGTTTTAACAATTGGAAGCAAAAGTTGAAAACCGCCGAAACACATATGCTTTTATGCTAAACCAAAATCGATTCAACATATTGTTTCTACCAAAACCCCTCATGATTCTTTGATAAAGCCTACCAACATGGGCTAGAACTTAATCCTGCTAAATCAAAATGTCATGGAGGCATACATGTGTTTCCATGGTGTCCGTGTTTCCATACTGAGAGTTTCAGTATTTTCTGATGTACGCTCGAGCAATATCGTGAATTTTCAGAAGAGTTTCATCTTGACTGAGAATTCTCGATTTTTGTTGGAATGAGCATGTATGCTCAATTCATCAATATTTTGAAAATATTAAAATAAAAGTGTTTTAATATTTAAAATTGCCGTGAGAGGCTAGCCAGTTGTGTGACTATGTTGGCTTTTGGTTTTTCGTGATTTGAGCAATATTTGAGAAAATATGGAGAAATCATGAATTTTGCTCAAACCCAGGAGTTTCATGAATTGAGGAAAATAATAATTATGCAAGATTAGGGATTGCAAGGTGTGGGACCTACCATGGCTAGGGCATGGACGTCCGGCTAGGTTGCCCGGTCCCGCACACCTTTCCCTATTTTATTATTTTTCATGAATCCTTGAAGTTATGGAGAATCCTTGAAGTTATGGAGAATCCACGAGTTCTTGTTGAAACGGAGGAGTTTCGTGAGATTAGGGAATAATAATTATAAAAATCGAAGGACTGTGAGGTGTGGGACCGGCCACGGCTTAGGCATGGCCGGCCGGTTAGATTGCCCGGTCCCGCACACCTCTCCTTATTTTATAATATTATTTCGTGAATCCACGAAGTTATGGAGAATTCACGAGTTTTGCAAAAACAAGGAAAGTTGCTAAAACCAAGGAGTTTTCGTGAGTTCACGAAATAACAAAAAATAAGGAAAATAATGGGAGAAGCACGGACCGACCATGGCTAGGGCATGGCCGGCCGGCTGGTGGGCCCGGCCCTGGGCGTCTCTTATTATTTTATTAATATTTATTGTTTTCTCCTGTTTTGCGAAGGGTTCCTCATTATTTCATATTTTTGGACACTCGTTCGTGCATCTCGGTGCTCAGTCGTGCATCATTGTCGAGTACACTCGCACCATTTTTGTGGGGCTTACTCAGTGATGGTCCAGATGCCCGGTTGTTGGGTATTTATTACTGATTTATGAAATTCAGTGGAGAATAATTCATGAAACTGAGTAATAAGATGAGTAGTAATTTATTATCAATCCATAAAATCAGCAGCGGATTGGACTATGGATTCAGAATAATAAAATGATAATTTCATCACCATCTCATGGAATTGCAGATTTGACCATAAAATCAGAGTAATGAAATGAGCGGTGATATTACCATTCCATGGGACTGTGGTGATTCGACCATGAAATTGGAGTAATATCTATTACCATTTCATGAGATCAGCCGTGGATTCGATCATGAAATCGGAGTAATAAAATAAGTGGTGATATTACCATTTCATGAGATCAGCCGTGGATTCGACCATGAAATCGGAGTAACATCTATTACCATTTCATTAGATTAGGCGTGGATTCGGTCATGAAATCGGAGTAATACATTTATCTATTACCATTTCGATCATGAAATATGAGTAATGAGATAAGATATATTATCTTCTAGGAATTCAGTGGTGAATATGACCTAGAATTTAATCTCTTGCGTATAGTCAGTAAATCAGCGAGTGTTGCTAATGTCCCGAAGACGTTTTTCCCTCTCAACGTTTCATGTGTGGAGGACCGCCTGAGTCTATACATGGGTCTCTCTACATAGTCAGGAACAGTGAGTATCACCGTCTTGAAGACGTTATTGCTATCAATCTTACGGAGAACCGCCCAATTGTTCTTCTATGTAGAGGCGAATTCCTCTACGTAGTCAGGGAATAGTGAGTGTCACCGGCATCCTGAAGGCGTTAAGATCTCAATCTTACGGAGAACCTCCCAATTACGTTATTCTACATAGAGGCTATGATGAAATGCCCGGTGTCGAACGCTCCGGAGAGGCCTTTCGAGCGACATATGCATCATACTTCGTAAAACACGAATCGTCACATGTATCCCTGAAGCCGTGTCAGAAACATGCAATATCATGATTTTACGGTTTTGACCTTTGTTGAAAATCCACCATCTACACTAGCATTTAATCATCTTTTCACTAACTGGTCTTCAAGAGACTTTGGTATTTTTTCTCACTTGAGCATCTGGGCGTTACATGGTCGACTCATCATCCCATGTAGCCGGTCCCTCCTTCACTTCGTGGTTGATTTTCAATAAATCATCAATTGATCAGCAATTGATCAAAATTAGGGTTTCGAATCCAGAGCTCTGCAAATACGTAATTCTGAGTAGATTCGAATACGAATAATTTTATGTTGATCCCTGATGTATTTCAAATTGTAATTGTAGTAGTGGTAAAAACAGGGTCTTTTCAGACTTGTGAAGAAAACAATTTTTCTAGATTTAAATTAAACAGGAAAATAAATAAAATAGTTCAAACCTTTAGAGAAAATACCAAGACTAGGATTCCACCATTAACCAATTAAATAGTAAATTCTAAATAATATTCATGCAATTCTATCTTTAAAAATAATTCTAATATTTGCCTCAAATATATTTTTGAAGTAATAATTGTAATCACAAAGTATAAAACATCAAAAGTTTTTAAAACCCAGCATGCTTCATCAAAATAATTCACAACTATTCAATAAAAACTAATATTTTAAATTCAATTCCATGCAAATAATCAAATAATAATATTGCAAATAAATAATAAAATTAGAATTATACCAATCAATATGGACCAATGGCTTCCTCCGTCGTCTCGGCTAATGGGTTTAGCTCCTCATCCCAAAGACACACTCACAAGATGAATTCATGGCTAAAATAGGTGTTTTTATTGATGAATATAAGATGAAACAGAAATTTGCAACGCTGTAATGGTGTTACAGCGCCACTGTTACAAAGGGGTATGGTAATTTAAGACTGCTGTAAACGATAACTACCTACTGCTGTGAAACAACAACAGCGGTCTGAAAATAAGTCTGCTGAAGAACGACTGACTCTGCGAGTCTGTTCTTCGTGTTCTTCAGAAGCTTTAATGGCAGCAGCAGCGTTGTCTCCTCTATAATTGCTTCTCCTAGGCTCTCATCGACTCTAAAATCTCTCCTAAAGGTTTCTAACCGTTCTTTGATGTAAACCAACACTTATATAGCCTTCAGATTCCCTAGAAACTCGATCAAATTCGAGAATAAATCTCTTATTCTTCACGTGCAGTTTGAACAATAATTCCATCTGTCGATCTTTGTATGCGTCTGTGAGCTATTCTATTGCTCCCAAAATCTTCTCTGACTTGAACTCAACTGTTTTGAAGTATATCCCACGCAAGAATCTCTCCCAAATCTTTCAAACCAATTCAAAACCCTAAACAGGGACCGTGTGCACTGTCTTGACTTTGTGTGGATTTTATGACTTATCCAGCCCAATTAGATGGGTCTAATCGCTTCTAACAGGTCCCTTATGTCTTGTAGAGTCCATGGGTACCAAATTTTCCCATTGAATCGCCTGCTAGGTCGCTCAAATCCTTGATCCAAAACTGTTGACGCTGCTGCCTTTTTTCCCGCCAAAATTTTCTTTTGAATTTGAGAAGTTGACCTCCCCTTATCTGTGGCTGGTCTCCCTTTAGCAGATGCCTGGAAATGGGTCACCTCTTAGTAATTAGGTTACCCCTTATCCAAAATCAAGGGTCCGTATAGCAAGTGTCCTCTGGGGCATTTTCCGCATTTTTTTTCGGGGTTCCTCCGGGGTATTTCTGGGATACTTCCGGTACACTTCTGAGGCGCTTACGGTACGTTATCAACGGAGGTCCAAATGCCACATTTTTAGCCAAATTCGCCGCAAGAGATTATTTTCCAAAAACACCTACAAATACATAAAATAACCAAATAAGTACAATATCGAGTACTAACAATATATACAAATGAGCTATATTAGACACATAAATGCGTCTATCAAATACCCCCAAACTTATTATTTGCTAGTCCCGAGCAAATCAAAACTACAAAATAAAATCCTAACTCACTGTCGCAGGCATCGTCGATTGCATTTAGCGTATGCAATAAGCCTTTAAACCCCTAGGTGGCCCTAGTGGCCGAGTTATAGTCTCGGGAGGGCTTACCAGAGATATACCCACAAAACCTGTACTCCAGACCTTAGCTATCTACGCAGAACCTTGGAAGGCACTAAAGAATCTCCTTGGTTGGCATACTTATTGACTACAGGAAGAAGTACCCTGATGCGAAATTCCAATTGCTGTACACGAGTTTGCACTCAAGCATACTAAAATTCATATAAAGGGACAGAGCTCTACTCAGATAGTTGCACTATGGACATCATATTCGGAGTCAAACTAATCACATGGAAAGATTAAGAGATGGATATAGAAAAACATAGATGGTTTTGATGTTTACTAAGTGAACGGCGTTTCCCATATCTGTCTGAAGGCCTCCGCCAAAATGATCCTATCCTAATGGATTGAGATACTAGTCTGACTAATATCAATACACTGGCATATACAAGGGTACCAGTGGTCGACTTTATTGAATTTATTCCTTTTGGTCAAATGGTCTGGTCTCAATTTCTTTCTTTCTTTCTTTTTTTTTTTTTTTTTTTTTTTTTCATCTTTTTTTTTTTTTTTTTTTTTTTTTTTTCATCTCTTTTTTTTCAACTTTTTTTTTTTTCATTTTTTCATGGTATCTCAATCACTCTAATTCACCCTAGCATTGGTAACAACTTGAATCGTGGGCCCCACCTATCACTTAGAGAAACATAGTTTAAAAACAAAATAAAATAAAAATAGAAGTGAAAAGGACTCAACGAGATATGGTGAAACTATCATGTTATTTCTAACATCTGAGCTCTGTGCTTTTATGAATAGACTCTTTAGATGTTTCCATCTAATCAGATTGGTTCCTCAAACTCCTACAATCAAAATGCTTCCATCCACTTAGATTAGTTAGTGCAATCCTCAATAGGCATAAATTTCTAGGCTCTGGAGTTTATTTATTGCAACTAAAAGCTAACAAAAAGTGTTTCTTCCCCACCCCCAAACTTAAATCTTACATTGTCCTCAATGTTCTAAGGATGAAAATAAAAGCATGAACAAGGAGAAACTATTACCACTGGAGGGAAAAGAAATAAGGAAGGATATTACCGTATCACATGAACGCGGGAGCCTCCCAGTAAATGCTAAATTTATAGTCATTAGCTAGACATCAAATACCTCAAAAAGAATTTTCACCTTCCAAAGTCGTATACCAATAGTCGAAATAATTGTGGGTCCATAAGACCAAATAGAACTGCCACAAATAGGAGACAAATGCTCAAGATCAGAAAAATGAGCAGATAGAGCAAACCTGATCTAAAGTTTCTCGCAAGACAACTGGATTTATCTGAGGTGCCCACTTGGGCTTCATATGAGTGTCTCGGCAAACAGATTCATCCGAAAAACGGGTCTCTAACATTTGGATTTTCTCCTGGACATTATCAGGCGGATCAGGTTGTGGAGTCTGAATACACTCAAGCGATACCTCAGATGCACTAGGCTTGAGTCCCAAGTTAGGGACTTCTATTGGGGATAATTGACAATCTCTACCCCCAAACTTAGAATTTTGGGTGCCTCTACAATGACTAGTCACAATGTTCCTAATTTCTAGACCATCGGGTTCTTGAAAAAGGTCAATTGCTTTCTCTAAGTCATAATCAGGTGGTTCATCCTCAGCTTGCTTCATATCTTCTATGGTCCACTCTAAGGCTTCCTTATTTTCTTGAAGCACGGTCTCTGGACTACTTTCCTGATCACTATCCAAATCGGAGGCTATAATCACAGGGAAAGACTCGGGTGGGCCTAAAAATGTATAATTAGACTCCAACTCAGGAGGCTCTTTTAAATAAGGTATTAAGATAGACTCAGAAGCTAGTAATGGTTCGAACCTATCTTTCCATATATCAATATCTAACATAGGAACAGAATCCAACAGAGCATTTACTTGTTCAATGTTACTATCATCGTCGAAATCCAGGCTAAAATGGGATAAACAACTCTCCAATGTATTTTCCGGTACGATGTTTGGTAATGACTCCTGAACTAAGGTTCCTATCATGTTCACCTCTTCAATACATGTGCTATCTAGCTCAGAATGTAGCTTGTTTACATTAAAAATATTCAGCTCAATAGTCATATTACCAAAAGATAGATTCATAATACCATTTCGACAGTTTATGATCGCATTAGACGTAGCTAAGAATGGGCGACCTAAAATCACAGGTATTTGGTTCTCTGGGTCGGGGACAGGTTGGGTATCTAGGACCACGAAATCCACTGGATAAATAAACTTGTCGACCTCAATAAGAACATCCTCGATCACACCACGAGGGATTTTAACGGACCTATCAGCTAACTGGAGTGTTATCTGGGTAGGTTTCATCTCACCAAGTCCTAGCTTAAGGTACACATGGTATGGCAGTAAGTTCACACTGGCTCCTAAGTCAAGCAACGCTTTCTCAACACGGTACTTACCTATTGTACAAGAAATGGTAGGGGACCCTGGGTCTTTATACTTAGGAGTAGTGGTATTCTGAATAATAGAACTCACATGACTAGCTATGAAGGCTTTCTTCTGGACACTGAGCTTACGCTTTCGCGTACACAAGTCCTTAAGGAACTTGGCATAAGAGGGAATCTGCCTAATTGCATCTAATAATGGAAGGTTGATATTAACCTGCTTAAAAACCTCCAATATATCATTAAAGTTGGACTCCCTCTTAGTCGGAACTAGCAGCTGGGGAAACGGGGCTCTGGGAACAAAGTGAGGCTCAACAGGACCCTCATTGGTCTCTTTGGAGACTCTATCAGTCTCCTCATTTTCTGGCTCAGCAGGGTGAACTACAGCATGTTCACTATCAGGCATGGCGACCTTGTTGTCAACTTTCTTTCCACTTCTTAGGGTTGTGACAGCATTCACATGATTGTACGATTTCTCTCCTCTAGGGTTAGGATCAGTATGACTAGGGAACCTTCCATTCTCTCTCACTTATAAACTTAGCTATTTGTCCTACTTGAAGTTCTAACTTGGCAAGACTCTGGGAATTATTCTTCAATTCTTGCCTAGTTTCTTGTTGAAAGCTCATGTGGTTCTTTGTTAGCATTTCATGGTTATTTGCTAACATAGTGAGAGTATCCTCTAAGGTAGAGATCTTTTTCTCGGAAGTGTTCTGAAACTGGGTTTGACCTGAAGAGTTCTTAAAACCAAAACCTGGGGGAGGCTGAGAATTGCTAGACTGGCCTTGATTCTGGCCCTTAGACCAAGAGAAATTAGGATGGTTTCTCCAACCAGGGTTGTAGGTTTCTGAGTATGGGTCAAACTTCTGACGGTTCTCAAACCTAGAGTTGTTATAGACAGCATGGGCTTGTTCTTCACTAACTGACCTTCCCAAAATGAATTATCGGGCTCTATTCCACAACTAGAGACTTGAGAGGCTCTATTAGGTTCAACAAGGGGCCTATTTTTAGACTGACCCATTTCTAAAGCTTCTAACCTTCTGGACAAAGCAGCAAACTTAGCATCTGACGCAAAACTCGTATCTACCATATTGGTGCTACTTCTATTGACCAAGAGTCTTTTAGGGGGTTCAACACAAGATTCCCACTGTTGGGATTTTTCAGCGATAGCTCCTAAGAAGGTAAAAGCATCATCAGCATTTTTACTAGTGAACTCACCAGCGCACATAGACTCAACCATGGCTTTGGTCGAATAGTCTAAACCATCATAAATAATCTGTACAAGTTTCATATTATCAAATCCATGGTGAGGACACTGAGATAGGAGATCATTGAATCGCTCTAAAAACCTATAAAGAGACTCTCCCTCTTGTTGCACACTAGCACTAATTTTCTGCCTAACAGCTGCAGTTTTATGCTTAGGGTAGAATTTCATATAGAAGGCAGCGATAAGTTCCTGCCATGTTTCAATGGATTCAGATGGTAGGTTGTTAGCCAGGTCTTGGCTTTATCTCTCAAGGAAAAGGGAAACATCTTAAGTTTCAAGACTTCATCAGTAAGGTCTTTTATTCTAATTGTCCCACAGATTTCCTCAAAGTCCCTAATATGAAAATAAGGGTTCTCATCATCTTTTCCTAAGAATATAGGGATCATTTGAAGAATACTAGGTTTTATCTCGAAATTAGCCGTAGTGGCTGGCAATTTAATGCATGAAGCTCGGTTGGTCCTAGTTGGGAACATGTAATCTTTCAAAGTTGCCATCGCTGGCACAACAGAGTACTAGGGGTACTTTCCTCACAGAGACAATTCTCAAAACTGAAGTTTCCAAAAACAGGGCTCTCCAAAGAGTCTTCGAGCTCCCTGCTTAAATCAGAAGAACTACTAGGTTTTTCGCTAATCAATCGACCTAGAGTATCTCTTTTCCAAGCCCTAACAAAATCGGGCATACACTAAAAAAATTCAAAAAGAAATAAAAATCCTAACAGGAAGGTTCTAGCAATCACACAGCAGGCTGACTCGACTTTACCACAGCAAACCTAAAGATTTCTAGCAAACAACAAGCATGATGGCTCCACTTAGATTGTTTCTAGACCAGCTTCTAATCCTTCGAAAGGGAATTCGTTACAATTTGAGCAAACCCCTCTGGAATCAATCCGAGTTTAAGCAAGTTGAATCGAGGCGAGGGAAGCTCAGTGGAGCTTTGATACCCAAAACCTCACCGATCCAATGCGGCGCAGTCACGCATTCAACTCGCAGAAACCGTCAAGAACTTCGAGGTGTGCTTAAAAGAGTAACCAATATTTTTCGAATGATTGTCCTGTTAAGCTCGATACCCTATAGGTCTCTTTCTAGTCCAAATTTTAGGCTTAGGTTCGCTTTAGGTTTCGTTTTCCTAAGGCGGGCAAGAAGGGAGCGGTGATGAAATCCGAACCCTTATCTTATATGGTCCAGTCCTTGCCCTTTACTAGGAATTTAAAAACAGTCCATATTCAAGTCCTCAGCATATATTCACCTTAAGGAGTCCAGTAACCCGCTTGCAGGAGATTCGCGGGTGTTTAGAATTTTACCTCCCGTACCAGACGGGCGAAGAACCGCTGAAGTCGACTCGGGCCACGACTCCTATCGTGTGCGAACCCGAGGGGCCGAGTGATATTGTAATCACCGTCCTTCCCTGCAAACAGTTTGTATTTAAGGGTACCCTTCCGTAGGGTTTAAAAATAAAAATAAAAATGTCCCAAAATTAATGTCCAAAGTCCATAAAAAAAAACAAAAAAAGAAAAGAAAGTCTAAAAAAAAAATTACAAAAATAAAAATGTCTCTTTTTTTTTCTCTCTTTTACAAAATAAAAAAATCTTCTTCTTTCGCTCCTTTAGCTTTGCTTTTCGCTCCCAAACTTTAAGTAAATCACCACAAGCTTTGGCAAATTATCTTCGCTCCAATCTTCAAAAATCTGCAAGGAAACAAAAAACCAAAAAACGTAAAGAAGAAGAAAAATAATAAAAAAAAATCTAAAAAAAATGCTAACTAAACACAGGTCCGCGTCGGCGGCGCCAAAAATTTGATGGTTTTCAAATGTGATTGTAGTAGTGGTAAAAACAGGGTCTTTTCAGACTTGTGAAGAAAACAATTTTTCTAGATTTAAATTAAACAGGCAAATAAATAAAATAGTTCAAACCTTTAGAGAAAATACCAAGACTAGGATTCCACCATTAACCAATTAATAGTAAATTCTAATAATATTCATGCAATTTATCTTTAAAATAATTCTAATATTTGCCTCAAATATATTTTTGAAGTAATAATTGTAATCAAAGTATAAAACATCAAAAGTTTTAAAACCCAGCATGCTTCATCAAAATAATTCACAACTATTCAATAAAAACTAATTTTAAATTCAATTCCATGCAAATAATCAAATAATAATATTGCAAATAAATAATAAATTAGAATTATACCAATCAATTGGACCAATGGCTTCCTCCGTCGTCTCGGCTAATGGGTTTAGCTCCTCATCCCAAAGACACTCACAAGATGAATTCATGGCTAAAATAGGTGTTTTTATTGATGATATAAGATGAAACAGAATTTGCAACGCTGTATGGTGTTACAGCGCCACTGTTACAAAGGGGTATGGTAATTTAAGACTGCTGTAAACGATAACTACCTACTGCTGTGAAACAACAACAGCGGTCTGAAAATAAGTCTGCTGAAGAACGACTGACTCTGCGAGTCTGTTCTTCGTGTTCTTCAGAAGCTTTAATGGCAGCAGCAGCGTTGTCTCCTCTATAATTGCTTCTCCTAGGCTCTCATCGACTCTAAACTCTCTCCTAAAGGTTTCTAACCTTTCTTTGATGTAAACCAACACTTATATAGCCTTCAGATTCCCTAGAAACTCGATCAAATTCGAGAATAAATCTCTTATTCTTCACGTGCAGTTTGAACAATAATTCCATCTGTCGATCTTTGTATGCGTCTGTGAGCTATTCTATTGCTCCCAAAATCTTCTCTGACTTGAACTCAACTGTTTTGAAGTATATCCCACGCAAGAATCTCTCCCAAATCTTTCAAACCAATTCAAAACCCTAAACAGGGACCGTGTGCACTGTCTTGACTTTGTGTGGATTTTATGACTTATCCAGCCCAATTAGATGGGTCTAATCGCTTCTAACAAGTCCCTTATGTCTTGTAGAGTCCATGGGTACCAAATTTTCCCATTGAATCGCCTGCTAGGTCGCTCAAATCCTTGATCCAAAACTGTTGACGCTGCTGCCTTTTTTCCCGCCAAAATTTTCTTTTGAATTTGAGAAGTTGACCTCCCCTTATCTGTGGCTGGTCTCCCTTTAGAAGATGCCTGGAAATGGGTCACCTCTTAGTAATTAGGTTACCCCTTATCCAAAATCAAGGGTCCGTATAGCAAGTGTCCTCTGGGGCATTTTCCGCATTTTTTTTCGGGGTTCCTCCGGGGTATTTCTGGGATACTTCCGGTACACTTCTGAGGCGCTTCCGGTACGTTATCAACGGAGGTCCAAATGCCACATTTTTAGCCAAATTCGCCGCAAGAGATTATTTTCCAAAAACACCTACAAATACATAAAATGACCAAATAAGTACAATATCGAGTACTAACAATATATACAAATGAGCTATATTAGACACATAAATGCGTCTATCAATCCCATGATCAAAACTTTCATTATTATACTCGGCCTAGCAGTCAGTATCTTAAATTAATATTTTGTTTGGTCCTACCACTAAAAATTCATCAGACGAGCAACAGTCGCTCAGATGATCAATATTTGCTCAGACTAAGGAATATTGGTTCAACTATCAATATTCAACGATTCAGCAGAACAGTTTGCTCAGGTTATAAATATTTATTTGGCAATGATACCTGTGTATCAATAGAAATGTTCAATTCATGAGTCTTAGAACATTTGCAAATCACGTTCGACTCAGCAATACAAGGACTCATCGTCCCATGAAGTCAACAACTGACTCCACAACCACGAGATGTCAATCGTGTCACATGGGGGATATTAACTAGGGTTTTGGTCTGGCGGTCTACTGCACGTGTGTTCATGCACACGATGAGAATGTGAGCAAGTCGTGCAATCAGTTGGAGGAGTTAACAAAGAAGTGGATGGAAAATCAACCAAGTCTCCGCATGATGAGCAACTGGTTTTGACACAATTTTCCACTTCCCCACTCTTTGACTCCAACAACTGTCACACTTCATGGGATCAAGGTGTTTACAATTCAGCAATATAAAAAGGCCTCTGAATCCTGATTGAAACAGACAAGAATTTCTCGACAAGTTCATACAGATAATCTTTCGTCTACACGAACTCATCGTCTGAGCAATCACTCTCAACTGATCAAATTCAATCATTTAGAACTTTCTTACGCAGAATACACAACACACCTACAATCTCGATCACCATTGATCTCACACATTTCTCAGCTTCCCTCCTACAGATCAACTAATCCTCTCTTGTGACCGAATTGACTCTGGAACGTCTATTGTCTTGGTTTAGGCCGGAGTCCTACATATTGATCTCTCAAACTTAAAGCACTCCCTTCTTGAAGTGCATATGTGTTAGGTTGGGCATTTGATCAGTTCAAGGAGTCTCTGCATGGTCATCTCCTCAATTCCGTAAAAACCAGCCAATCGTTTTTCCCCATCTACAGGAGGTAGAACCGAAACTTGGTTTGATAGAACCGTGAAACCCATGTTTGGTGATTGAGTGTTATTGATCAATCACGTAGTTCTTGAAAGTCAGATGAACCAATTCTAAACTTGTTTGGAAGTGTGGCAAATCGGTTTCAAGATTGTAAGTATGAAAGAGGACTTACAAAGTAACGATGTCGATGTACTTTGAACATGTGCAATAACGCTTATCTTTAATTGTTTAAAGTTATTCCTTAATAGCTAAAGGATGAAAATCCAGGATCGAATAAAATAAATTGAGAATCTTTTATTTAAGGTTTTTAATTTTATTTTTGGAAAATAAAAATTAATAATGTGCATTTACTAGTTGGAGATTTTCTGAAAGATTTTCGGTCATTATTTGGACAAAGCATTTCCAGGAATTATGGAAACCGAATCTGGAATATATTGCATATCTTGAGAATATTTTCGGTTTTGGAAATTCCTTGGTGTCCAAACTACCTTGGTATATAAATATCAAAGTTTTCATTTCGAGCAAACTAATCCTCGTATAGCAAGAGTTATCTCAGTTGTGCTGCTACTGGTGAAGCCGCCTATTCGGAGAGGAGGGTAACCTAATTAGGAGAAATCTCTTAAGGCCGCTCAGTTTAAAGACTTCTTTGGGATTGAGAAGCTCTATTAGTACCGTTGGTGGGAAACTAGATAATTGCGGTTTATCTTTTGTTTTCGATTGATTTGATTGACTAATGGTGGTTGAACTTTGATTGCACCAAGTTTGTTTATGATTGAGAATCTTCTCTTCTGATATAAGATTCACTCAAACTAGATCGAAGTTTCGACGGGGATCTTTAGATTATTTGTAGATCTAAAGACGTCTTGTGATAATCCATTGTTAACAGACTCCGTCCTGTGCGTGATTGATCACAAGAGATTCAAGTTGATTGTGTGCAGGTGTTTATTGAAGATCTAAGAATATTTGAAGACAAAGAAGACTTTGAAGATTTCTGATTTGGGTTCATAATCTTTGGTTTACACAATATTTGTTTCGGTAAAAGAGGATCCAACTATAATCGGTTTATCCTTGTGGTAGATTAGATTGATTAGTTATGTAGATCTGCATCAATAAAATTCTTTGTGATTAAAAGAATTGATTGCAAAATCTTAACATTTACTTTGGTAGTTGATAATAAGATTGATCTAAGAACCTGAGAAAGGAGTTTATTGAGATAAACAGAAGATCCTTTTGTCGAACTCATATCACTTGGTTGAAAAGAGTTGATACCAAACAGATTTGTTGATTCTTTACTGTTTAGAATACGAACCAAAGGAATTGTTCCAAGTACGTGACCTATTACAGATCGGAGGCGTGGGAATACAGACAGAACTAGGTGAACTATAGGTTTAGTTGCTTGGTCTCAACTATACGAAGTTGTTTTGATTTTGTATAGCGGCTTAATCCTGAGAGTATTCAATTATGGACAAGGTCCCGAGGTTTTTCTGCATTTGCGGTTTCCTCGTTAACGAAATCTTGCTGTGTCATTTGCTTTTATTTTCCGCAATTATAATTGTCGTTATTATAATTTAAAGTAAATTACACAAACGTTAATTCCTATTACTTGATAAGTAATCCTATTGTGTTTGGTTAAGTCCGAACCTTTTATCAAGTAAACATACTTCTTTGTTGTATTGTCTCGATCTCGTATCCATAGACAATCACACGAAGTGTGAACCGATTTGTTGTAATGTCTCGACTCAGTCCATAGACAATCACTTTCGTAGAAAGGACTTATAGGTGGAAAAGTTTTAGTTAGAGGTATATTTGGGTACCCTCGTATTTTCATACTAAGCTTATTGTGAGGTGATTCATAATACTAGGTTGTTCTTCGGGAATATAAGTCCGATTTATCAATTAGTTCATGTTCACCTTGATTTAACAAAAGACGGAACAAAAAATCTTGGGTATTTATGTGGAAGACAAATTTATTGAATCATATAGACTTTTCAGTGTGAGACAGATTTGTTTATCAAGTCATCGACTTTGGGTCGTATCAACTCTTAGTTATGGGTAAGATCAGCTAAGGTAATCAAGTGCATAGTATCCTGCTGGGATCAGAGACGTAAGGAGCGCAACTGTACCTTGAATCAGTGTGAGATTGATTAGGGTTCAACTGCAGTCCAGCCCGAAGTTAATTGGTAGTAAGCTAGTGTCTATAGCGGCTTAATACAGTGCGGTGTTCAAATTGGACTAGGTCCAGGGGTTTTCTGAATTTGCGGTTTCCTCGTTAACAAAATTCTGGTGTCTGTGTTATTTCTTTTTCGCATTATATTTTGTTATATAATTGAAATATCACATGTTGTGCGTTAAGATCAATCAATTAGAATATCCAACATTTGGTTGTTGATTTACATTGATTTACACTTGATTATTGGTCTTTGGTACCGTTCAAGTAATTCCTCTTATATTCAATCAGGATCGCAGATTTCTATTTGCTGATTGCGGATTGAATTAAGAGTTAGAGATATTAAACTCTTTGATATACTTTATTCTAGATTGAGTCTGACTGTCTAGTTGATTCTCTAGAAAGTGTATTGGAGTAAGCCCTCTCAGATTTCCAAACGAATTTTTGGGTGTGGTTATTAGACCCCCGCATTTTCATATATTGCAAATTATTATGGGATATGTTGTTTACGTCCGTGAACCTTGAATGTCCCATATTTTCTCATAAGTTAACTTATTATATGTTGGTATGGAAATATTGTTAAAACATAGAATGAACTTTTGACTACAAAAGTTAAGCCTATTATGTCATTATGCAAATATTGATGGAAGATAGGATGAACTTTTGTTTACAAAGATTAAGTCTATTATATGTCATTGTGCAAATAGCGATGAAAAATAGAATGAATCTTTGATTATTCCGCAATATTGGTCTTTCCATGGTCCACATCTTTGTGTATGTACTGTGCGGCTCCGTAAGTTCTCTTATGTTGAGCACGACCAAGTGAATTGATCACTTCCTTGTGGTTAATTCAATCGAGATTTTTGGATACAAATTCATGTTTCATGTGATCTGTTAATGTCCAAAGAAATCCTTCTTTTCTTGTAAAGTTAAGGTCGCTCTTGTTGTTCCTTCGGGAATGCCATTTTATGGGGGAGAGTTATTAATTGAACTTGTGCTTAATTGCCAAATCTTTGTGGGGAGTGCGGCTGTGGAATACTATAGGATTTTTCTTGTATCTTTATAAACTCCTTGATGAATACAATAAGTTTAGACTATGTGAAATCATAGAAAAAAGTTGATATGTTGTTCTCTTTTGGTCATGAAGTATCTCTATGAAAATTTCATGAGGATTCCACTAGTTTTCGTACCTTTTCCAATTTATATTGACAAAAAGGGGGAGAATTAATGTGTAGTTCACACTCCAAATACATATGGTTCACGGATCAGTATGTAAGGGGGGTGGTTTTCATTGTAAGATGAAGTATTGACTATGGGGGAGTGATACATATCACCATAATATTGTTTTCAAAGTTGTGATACAATTGGACTTTGATGTTGTGTAATAATACTATGACACTGTATAACAATAATTGAGAGCAACTGTTTTCTCATTGTTATAGCTACGGATTTTCAACAACTATGATGCTGATTTGAACATATTTATAATCATTGGAGTACTTGGAAGTGACGAAGATTTCAAGTAATGTTGAAGAACCAAGGAGATCAAGCATTTGGATGAGAAGTTACAAAGTTTATTTATTTTGTAATCCATATGTATTGATAGTTTTGTCACTAAAATTGACAAAGGGGGAGATTGTTAGAGCACTGCTCGGTCAAACTCGCAAGCGTTTCTATCTCAATCTTATTTGTCAATGTTAGTGATCAAAACTATAAGTCTTGATTTCTAGGATACTTAGTAATGTTTCGGACTAGGATAGATTGTGTAGTTGAGCATTAGACTTCACAACGTTCATCATTTGAAGACGGAGAACTACTAAGGAGAGCTTGTGGAACTTCATCAACAAAAGGTATGTGGAGACTAAAACTCATATATCACTTGGAAAGTCTATTTCTACTCTATCTCCTATATTGAGACAAAAGTCGTATTACTATATAGTATTCGATTATGCGCATTTGAGATTTCGAGCTGAGTTTAACTCGCTTATATATTTCTCAAAATATGTGTTGGTAAGCTTTCGCTTCAACCAAGTTCATCTTATATTCTTGACGAAAGTCAAAAGATGATCATGTGAAAATCGCCGAGTAACATCTTACATGGTTTTTGTGATACAATCATTTGGTGTAGACTTGGAATGTTTTGTAATGATTATTTCAATAACTTGAAAATTATATTGATGCTAATAGTTCGTGAAAACATCTATTGTCATCCTCTAAGAATGTTTCAATGATTGAAATAGAGTTTAGAACACTTAACCATCATTGAATTATGAACATAGTATGCGTGCTTGCATATATGTGATCCATGACCGGAACTATAGTATGCATACCCGTATGCGTACCTATTAGTTGTGAAATTACGGGAGCCTAAGTACACATACCCATACGCGTACTGGCGAAGGGTTTGGGTCCAGAAAATTATGTTATGTTTGGAAGTATCCATACCCGTTTGCATACTGGCGAACCCAAAATCAGTCCGGCTACTTTAAGTATGCGTACCCGTTTGCATACTTGAGTGGTAAAAGTTCTAGAATCGGTTTGTTCATGAACTAATACATTTAAATAATGCATTCTATGCAAACCGTGGCTATAATGTTCATGAATTGATTCGACTGAATCAAATCGATATTGCTTCAATTGTGTTCTTGTATACTTCTATGAGAATACAGCAATTGAACAACTCTATAACTAGTTTCATTTGAGTCATTTGAACTAGTTGTGGTTAAGATGAATAAGGTTGATATGAGAATGTTCATATAGCTAACTTCGGTTAACTACTATTGAGCCAACCTAGTGTACACATTTAGGTACGGTTATACAAACCTAAATGAAGGTACATTTCATTTGTGTATAACAAGCTAAGTTTGATCTAACGGTTGAAAGATATTATCTTGAATCTAATCAGGTTTTCATCTAACGGTGAATATTGAATGCTTTGTTACCAAGGTAACTTAGATTGCAAAACCTGATTTGAAAAATATATAAGAGAGAACTCTAGCAAATGGGAAATATAATACCCACACCTTATGTGTGATATTAGCTACGACTAGAGTCGATTATCCTTTAACCTTAGGTTTTTCACGAAGTCTTGTAGGTTAACAACTTGAAGACTTTATTGGGATTGTGAAGCCATACCCAATTATTTTCTCTGTAGTTGCGTGTTTTGATCTCACTTCTACTATCGTGTTTGAGTATTATCTTTGCTAAGATTTGCTTGAGATTTATCTCTGATAGGTAAGATTAAAAGTAGTCACATTTTCGTCTCATCATTTGTGATTCCACAATATCTTGTTTCGCTTTCATACGATTAAGATTATTGTAAGGTGATTGATAATACTAGGATGTTCTTCGGTAATATAAGTCTGATTTATCAATTGGTTCCTGTGCACCTTGATTTATCAAAAGACGGAACAAAACTCATAGGTATTTCTGTGGGAGACAGATTTATCTATTCCAATAGACTTTTATGTGTGAGACAGATTTGTTTATCAATTCTTCGACTTTGGGTCGTAGCAACTCTTAGTTGTGGGTGAGATCTACTAAGGGAATCAAGTATGTAGTACCCTGCTGGGATCAGAGACGTAAGGAATGCAACTGTACCTTGAATCATTGTGAGATTGATTAGGGTATAACTATAGTCCAGTCCGAAGTTAATTGGTAGTAGGCTAGAGTCTGTAGCGGCTTAATACAGTGTGGTGTTCAATCTGGACTAGGTCCCGGGTTTTTTTTCTGCATTTACGGTTTCCCCGTTAACAAAATTTCTGGTATCTGTGTTATTTCTTTTCCGCATTATGTTTTGTTATATAATACAAATATCACAGGTTGTGCGTTAAGTTCAATAAGTTCTTGAATCCGACCTTTGGGTTGTTGATTGAATTGATTGACACTTGTAAATTGGTTTGTGATACCGTCCAAGTTATTTTTCTTATTCAATTGGGCTCGCAAATTCCTGTTTGTTTGATTGCAGATTGAATTGAGAAATTGAGATATAACTCTTTAATGTACATTTCTATAGATTGAGTCTGACTGTCTAGTTGATTCTCTTGAAAGTATATTGGAGTTTTTCTATTCAGATTTCCGAACGAAATATTGGGTGTGGTTGTTAGACCCCCGCTTTTTCAAATATTACTAACCTCAAGTGGAAGGATGATTTCTTCGTTGTAGTCGTTACTTCTTCACATTCTTTAGGTCTTCAGAGTAATACTGGTATGTCTCAACATTCCTAGACTTTCTAGTCTAACCTAAACGAAGTTGACTTTAGTAATTAATTAAGTGACTCTAGATGAGTTTTGATACTAAAATATGACAATCAACCTTGACATACCAACGCTTGGTGGGTTCAACCAAGCTATGCTCTAACACTACCCACTTGTTAATCTATATTAGTTGGTTATTCTTGCTTTTGTGAAGCTTTTTTTTCCTTGTTATTTATATTTTCAAACTCCTTTTGATTTAGGGTTTTTTTATTGGATTTCTTTTCTGGTTTCTATGATGATGATATTTAAGAGATGGGATTTGGGTTTTTACAAAAGAAACTCATCTACAATTTCAACAGAAACAACAACTCCAACAACTTCGACTTTTTCACCAGCAACAACAACAACAACTGCAAAAGATACTACAACCACAACTCGAATTGTTACAAAGATAACGATCAGCTTCCGACCGATTCTGACCAGATTCAGACCAACTCAACTCGCTTCAGAAACCAGATGCTATTTTAGTTTAGTTTGTTACTTTAGTTTAGATAGATTGATTGTCTTACAAAACCTTGAGTAATGGTTGGATTACTTGGTGATTCTAATAAATATGCTTCATGTAGGGTTGTTACTTTGCTTAGTTTTCTCAGAAAAAAAACTAGCAAAGCCATTTAAACTTGTTTGGTTACTTAGATTTTGGTTTATTGATATGTTACGGTTGGGTTGATTGAAAATTTGGAATTAGTGAATCTGTATTCATGGAAAAATCGTGGAGCTGGTGCAATCGCCTTGTTGTATGTTTATAATTTATTTGCCTGTTTAACAAACAAGTCATGTAAAATCCAATGTAACAATTCCGATCTCGCATCGGTGCTATCAATATCACTAATATTTTCCTAAAAAAATAAAAAATTGATAAATTTCATTTCTCATTAACTTTCACCAGTTTTATTTTTCAAAATTTTTCTTTTAATCGATGATCATGATTCTTTTTTTATGACATTGAAGCATAAAAACATATTTGGAATAGTTATCAAGGAAGGATCTGTTGACACCTTTTCTATTTTTAACAAGATCAACCAATGAACCTTGGTTGTCCAAATCCAATACGTTGACGTTTCAGATTTTGTAGATTCCATTTGGTTGATAATTGTGACCCAATTAAAACTCTAGCCTTTTTCTTTATTCACTGATTTCTTATGAGAAGTTTTTTCATATTTCTATCTCTCACTTGAAAATAGGGACAATGAATCAAAAGTGATTTACATCTCAACCAAAAAGGATAAATTGAAATTAACAATAGGATTTCCTTCTCTACTGTTTATCTTATCTTAAACTATAATAAAGAAAACTCATTTTTTCGACCGTCGTACGAAAATCAACCGTTCAGCCATGCGACAGGAAGTTACGATACTACCCCTCCGTGTATTAATAGTTAGTACGATATCAAACATTTTTTTTCGTCCCCAATTATGTCTCTGATCAACTTCGTTCTCAAACCAACTATCACTATAACACAGATTAATGTCAACCCAACCCCAGGTTAGTTCTTAGGATTCCCAAATCTCGGTTCCAATTTTCCCATTCCTAATTTTTTATCCGAGATTTCAATTTTCCCAGACCTAACTTAACATATCAATTTCTAATCTTGAGTTCGAAATCTCGGTTTTAATTTTCCAAGCGCTAATTTTACATCTGAGATTTCAATATTCCAATCCCTAATTTCACATATCAATTTTTCCATCCTAACTTTGCATCGAATGCTTCCATTTTTTGCAGCCCCAAACTTCACATTTATTTTCGGGTTATTTGGTTTTTGGTACTTTTGTCCAGCTTGGTGTTTGGTACCGGTGAAAACGAGGGGGTATAACAACCACACCCAATGTTTCATTGGGCAATCTGTATGGACTAAACTCCAATATAATTCTGAGAGCACCAACTTAAAAGTGAGACTTAATCAAGAAAGATATTAAAGAGCATTATCTATTTCTCAATACAATCAGTAAATCAACTAGATAGAAATTCGTGAGACGGATTTTTATGAGAATAACTCGGATGGTACCAAAGACCAATGGCCGAATGTCAATCAAATCCTATCCAACAAACAAGGTCGGATTTATCAACTATGATTGAACTATGCATAACATGTGATATTTCAATTATATAAACAAATATAATGCGAAAAAGAAATAACACAAACACCAGAAACTTTGTTAACGAGAAAACCGCAAATGCAGAAACCCCGGGGACCTAGTAAATATTTGAACACCACATTGTATTAATCCGTTACATACTCTAGACTACTATAAGTTAACTTCGGACTGGAATGTAGTTGATCCCTAACCAAGTTTCACACTGATTAAGGTACAGTTGCGTTCCTTGCGACCCTTGAATCCCAGCAGGACTCTGCGCACTTGATTACCTTAGTTGATCTCACCCACAACTAATAGTTGTTACGACCCAAAGTCGAAGACTTATAAACAATCTCCCACAGATAAGGTTATACGTAGTTTCCGTTTTAAGGTAAAGATCAAGGTGTACAGGAAACTCAACTAATAATCCGTTCTTATACTCCCAAAGAGAAGCCTAGAAATATTAATCACCTCACAATAAACTAACTGATTAACAGAAGAAGTTATTGCAGAATCACAAGAGTCTGAGACGAAGAACTGTTGTGATTACTTTTTATATCCTACCTATCGGAGATAAATATCGAAAAAATCTTAGAGAAGATTAAACTCAACACGATAGAAAAAGTAAGATCATAATACGCAACTAATAATGACATGTCTTAGAGAAAATAGTTTGATCTGGCTTCACGAATCCCAAATGAAGTCTCCAATTCGTTAACCTAATAATGATTTTGGAAAACCTAGGTTAATGGAGAATCGACTCTAGTTTGCAACTAGGACACACGAGAGTGTCGGGATTAGGTTTGCCAGATGCTAGATTTCTCCCTTATATAGTCTTTCAAATCAGGGTTGCTTATAATAAAATCTAAGATAGCTTAGTAACAAAGCATTGATATTCACGGTTAGATGAAAACCTGATTTAAGATTCAAGTTAAGCCTGCTTAGAGAATAAGCAATCAATCTCCACCGTTAGATGGTATTATCTTGATACACACAAATGAAATACACTTATATTTAGAAACGGATGAACCATACCTAAACGTGTATAACCGTTGGCTCAATAATAGTTAACCGAAGTTAGCCAACATGAATACTTAATTTTTAGGCATATTCATCTAACACTTCTAGACCAAATATGATGATCAATAAATCATCATAGATAATCAAATGACTTTAAACATGTTTCAAGAGAGTTGTTCAAATGTTCATCATCTCATAGAAATACATATGAACCATTTGAAAATATTCGGTTTGGTTTGTATTGGGATAAAGTACTTATACAATAACCAATTCATGAAAATAATGTTGCGTTTTATAAAACAAGTTTGCATACCTTAAATCATTAAAGTTCCAGGGACTTTAGTTCACAAAATGAGTTCGGAAACGAACCTGAGTTCGTGAGTATGAATGTCGTACTTACCTATTTTAGCACCTAACCACTGTGTTCGCAAACAGGATACGTGAACCACAGTTCCGGACTTGGCCTAGTCTTAGCCGTTCTCAAACGTTGTTCGCAAACCACAACTCCGGTTCTGGCCTAGTATAGTCGTTTGCAAACACAGTTCGCAAACAAGAGTTCCGAACCTGAACTACCATTTACAGTTCGCATACTAGGTATGCATACTGTGTTATATCCAGACATTGGTAGTAGTTATAAAACTCTCATTTAATCACTGAAACATCCTTAGAAGACAACAATGGTAATCTTACACATACCATCAGCTTCAAGTAATTTTCAAGTGATTAATCGATTAATACGAAACTTCCCAAGTTAACTTCAAATGATTGTCTCACACAAATCATGTAAGATGTTCAAGGTAATTTTCACATGATCATCTTGACCTAATATCTAGTTTCCAACAAATAAATTGTCTACAACTAAACTTATCAAGTGGACGATGAAGTTTAGCTAAATCTAAAAAGCTCCCAACACGTATTTTGAGAAATATATAAACTATAGAAACTCGGCTCGAAATTTCAAATGTGCATGTATAATGTAAAAGTCTATATAACTATACGACTTAGCCTCTTTAGAAGATAGAATAGAATAGACTTCTGAGTGATAGATAAGTTTTAGTCTCCACATACCTTTTGTTGATGAAGTTCCTCCAAGATCTTCAGTGGATCTTCTTCTTCAATTGGTGAACGACGTGAAGTCTAATGCTCAACTACACACTTCTATCCTAATCCGAGACATGGCTATAAGTAGACTAAAAATAAAGTATATAGTTTTGATCAACTAAACTTGAAAAACAAGCTTGAGATAGCAACGCTTGGGAGTTCGACCGAGCAGTGCTATAGCAATCTCCATCTTTGTCAATTTTAGTGAAAAACTATCAATACATATGGATTACAAAATAAATAAACTTTGTAGCTTCTGATCCATCATGCTTGATTTCCTTGGCTCTTCAACTTCCTTGAATTCTTCGTTACTTCAAGTTCTCTATCGATTCTGAATGTGTTCAACTCAGCATCATTGTTGTTGAACATCTGTAGCAATAAAAATATGAAAACTAAAGTTCTCAATCATTGTTATTCAGTGTCATAATTATTATATAGAATCAAAGTCCAATTGCATCACAATTTTGAAATAATACTACGGTGATATGTATCACTACCCCTTAGTCAATATTTCCATATTAGAATGGAATCCGATGCCCCTTGCATAATCATCCGTACACCATATGTATGTAGTGTGAACTACTAAATAATTATCCCCCTTTTTATCAATATAAATCGGCAAAGGTACGAAAACTATGGGATCATAATGAATTCTAAAAAGATAATTCATGACTAAAAGGAAACATATCAACTTTCTTTCGATGATTTCACATAGTAGAAACTTAGTGTATACATCAAGGAGTTTATTAAGATACAATTTAACCCCTTCAAATTCCACAACCGCTCTCCCCACAAAGATATGACAATTAAGCACAAGTTCATTTAAGAACTCTCTCCCATTTGATGTCATTCCCAAGAGAACAACATGGGCGACCTTACTTTTACGAGAAAAGAAAGATTTATTTGGACGCGATTTGTTAATGTCCAAAGTATAATCGAGTAAACTAATCAAAAGAGAAACTTTATGATTAATTTAACCGGAAACACTCAACATAAGAAAAATTACGGAGTAAATACAGTACTTTCACATAATAGTGGATCAAGGAAAGATCAATAATGCGGAATTTCTCAAAAGGTTCATTCTATCTTTTATCAATATACATATAAAGACATAATAGACTTAAATTTTGAGCATATATGAGATAATAACACAATTCATGAACGTACAGGCACATATATATCTCATAAGACAATTGCAATATAAAACCAATAAGATTAAAATACTGCAAGTTCATCTTCCAAAAACTTATAATTTAAATAAATAAGTCTAAAAAAATTGCAAGATGAAAATTGTTGGAAATATCTATGTGTAATCACGATATTTATTATATCAAACCCTAGTTATCCTTCTTAAACATAAGAATGAATTCTCAAAAAGAAGTTTCCTAGACAACGAGCATTGTTTCTTCAAACCTGGTATTTTAAGAATCTTAAACACAAATCAAGTTAGGTACACATGAACGACACACAAGGTACATGTGATTATTAGCCGCATTGGTATGTCTATCATAAGTACTTCACTTCAAATATATTATTTCTTAGATAATTATGAATTATGTACCTAAAATTTATGATTATCATGTTTTGAGAGTTTTACTCAGATCCTCAAGTCATTACAACTTGGACTGACAAGTGGAGTAAAAGAAGCGCGACGAAGCAGAGCAAAAATGCTCAAAAAAAAGAGATGGGACAAATACAAAAATAACTTATTTAAATTAAGTACTTTTCATCACCATATTGAAGATAATTGAAAGACAAAGGGAATGCAAAAAGAATGAGGTCATTCCAAGTTCGGATGAAGATGTTATGGCCAAAACAAGTTTACCGAATATTGACGTCTACAGGCCAGTTCGCAAACTGGGTTTGCAAACTGGCGTAACTGGAAATTTCGTGAATTGGAGGAGTTTGCAAACTGGGTTCGCAAACAAAATTCCCTGGATTTTATTTTAAGCATGGTATGCATACCCGGTATGTGAACCATGAGGACAGAAATTCACGAACTCTTTTACGTCCTTTTTGACGTTAAATCATCTATTTGGAGCGTGGGCTCAAAAAGGTAGAGATAAAAATTCTTGTCTTCAAAAAGATTGGGTATTGAACTTCAAGGCATTTATTTTTCAACCAATCAAGACGATACTCGGGTTTCCACTAAAACACTTAGCGAAAAATAAGAGTACGAATGCCAAATAGAAAGATGTTTGATATAAATAGATCATGGCATCAAGCAAATGAAATCATAAAACTTGGTCAAGTTTATAGACATACCTTTTAGAAGAATGCAATCGTGAATCCTATGGCTTTACCAAACATTCAATATTTTACCTAACACAATATGTGGGACCTAATTCTTGTGCTTCCCTCACCGTATACATAACAGTGAATTCCTTGATGATGATGCACTTACAACAAACTCAAGTTGTGTTGAGGTGAACAATGTCTTGCTCACCACAAGTGACTGAAACAGACTTTTCCGCAACTATGGATTTTTCACCATCTATAGTTTTTGTCTTATACCGTTTCTTCTTCCACCAATTCTTGTGTTTCACTTTTGGATTATCATGAAAGAGATTGCTTTTAGAACCTTTCATATCCAAATCCATCTTTATAAAGAGATTTTTAACCTCCAACATCATGGATACTGCCTTCTCCATAGTCATGGAATTTTCTGGAAGATTATTCCTTTTCACACTCAAAGTATCATTGACTTTCTTTGGTACCCACTTATGAGTGCGTTTCGGAACAATCAGAACCTTCTTTCCATTACTCTCTTCTAGATCTCTCGAAACAGAATTGTATTGACTATTCTTTTGCAAGTTAGTCTTTCTCCAATTGGGAGTATCCGATCTTGTCTTCGTCTTTACAAAGTTATCCTTTTGATAATCATTACAATTATGAAAAGACTTCGTATGATGTTTATAGGCAAATCTAGGTTTATCACAGCACTGATTCCTTTGCCTAAAGGTTGGACGTTCACAACCCGTAATTTCAAGGGTGTTAGCCTTAATACATGATCTAGGTTTAATCACTTCTTTTGACACCCAAACAAGAATATCATGAAGTTTTTCATTCCTTAATACAAAAACGACATCTCCTTTCTAGGTGACCTTTGTTTCCGAAATAATGACAAATATAAGGAACGTTCTTACCCAGATTCATGTGTGCTGGTTTTGGAGGTTGATATACTTTGGTCTTTCGAACCTTAATTGCCGGCGAAGGAATTTCAGTTTTGCCATCAGTGGAAATATTTTGTTGAGAAGAGTCACTAGCCTTGACAAATTTTACCTCTTTGCTAGAAATTGGATCATATATTCCCTTATATCCCAACCCTCGTGTATCACGATGATTTTTACTTTCTCATAGCATAGTGGTTAATTTGTTTGAGCTCGTATTGAACTTTTTCAAGTCCTCTTCCAACATCTTGATTTTATCAAGAGCAGCAGCTAAATCAGCCTCAAGGCGTTTTTCTCGAGCGAGACAAGCGCTTTCCCTGTCATCAAAAATTATTTGCTGGAAGTTAATCCTTGCTTTAGTTGCTGCAAATTTTCTTCCAACTTATATAAATCTTGACGAAGATTATCACATTCAAGTGACTTTTTACTTAGGTTATTCACACGATCTTTGAGCATCAAATCGTTAATGTTATTCCAAGAATAAAGACTTGAATAAATTCTTCTCAATTACTTATTTTCTCGACGAAGATGGTTTAGAAAAGGAGCGACAAAAGAAGTCGCTAACGTTTCCACCGGTTTCAACAACTTAACATACTCTGAGATTTCCTCATCAACATCTCTATCAATATCTGAGTCACCTTCTCAGAAAGTTCATCCAACTGTTCTTCTAGGCATGTTTCCTAGTTATCAAAAGTTTTTACATCACGAGGATGTTTAGATATTGACCTAGATGTGACAATTCTCTCAGGTGATTTTAAGATTTGAAAAACATCTAGTAATTTCTGAACCGGTACGTTACTAGAGATAGACTCGTCCATAAAAATCAGATTGCTTCAAACACGGACTTATTAGGTCTTAGCGTGTTTGCCTGCTCTGATACCAATTAAAAACGTGGGGGCATAACAACCACACCCAATATTTCGTTCGGCAATCCGTATGGACTAAACTCCAATGCAATTCTGAAAGCACCAACGTAAAAGTGAGATTTAATCAAGCAAGATATCAAAGAGCACTATTTATTTCTCAATACAATCGGTAAATCAACTAGATAGAAATCCGTGTATTAGAGCATTGCTCGGTCGAACTCGCAAGCGTTGCTATCTCAAGTTTGTTTGTCAAGCTTAGTTGCCAAAACTATAAGTCTTGATTTCTATTCTACTTATAGCTAAGTCTCAGATTAGTATAGAAAGTGTAGTTCAGCATTAGACTTCACGGCGTTCATCGATTGAAGACGAAGAACTACTAATGGGATCTTGTGGAACTTCATCAACAAAAGGTATATGGATACTTGAACTCATCTATCACTCAAAAGTTTATCTACTCTATCTCCTATTTGAGACAAAAGTTGTATAGCTATATAGACTTCAATTATGCACATTTGATATTTCGATCTGAGTTTAACTCGCTTACATATTTCTCGAAATATGTGTTGGTAAGCTTTCGCTTTAACCAAGTTCATCTTATATTCTTGACGAAAGTCAAAATATGATCATGTGAAAATCTCCTTGTAACACTTACATGATTTGAGTGAGACAGTCATTTGATGTAGACTCGGAATGTTTCGTATTGATCAGTCGATCACTTGAAAAATGTTTTGAAGTTAATAGTTTGTGTGAGACAACTATTGTCGTCTTCCGAGAATGTTTCAATGGTTAAAATGAGAGTTTAGAAAAATTGGATATAAACACAGTATGCGTACTTGCATATGTGTGATCCAAGTCCGGGAACCATGGTATGCATACCCATATGCGTACTGATTGGTTTAGTAGAGGTCCGGGAACTAAGTACGCATACTTGTACGCGTACTGGCGTGAGGTTCAAGTTTCGGGACTTTACTGAGTTTGGTGGTATGCGTACCCGTTCGCATACTGGCGAACCCAAACTTAGTCCGACCACTAAGGTATGCGTACCCGTTTGCATACTTGAGTGGATAATGTTCTAAAACCGGTTTGTTCATGAACTAATACATTTATATAATAAGGAATGCAATCTTTTGCAAACCGTGGATATAATGTTCATGACTTGATTCGAGTGAATCAAAATCGATTTTGCTTCAATTGTGTCTTGTATACTTCTTTGAAAATATAAACAATTGAACAACTCTAGAACTAGTTTCATTTGAGTCATTTGAACTAGTTACAGTTAAGATGAATGAGGTTGATATGAAAGTGTTCATATGGCTAACTTCGGTTAACTATTGTTGAGCTAACAAAGGTGTACACGTTTAGGTACGGTTACTCATATCTAAATGAAGTCACTTTTCATTTGTGTGTGACAATATAAGTACGACCTAACGGTTTAAAGATATTAGCTCGAGTCTAATCAGGTTTTCATCTAAAAATGAATATTGAATGCTTTGTTACCAAGGTAACATTGATTGCAAACCCTGATTTGAAGATTATATAAGGGGGAACTCTAGCAACTGGGAAACCTAATCCACACACTTCCTGTGTGATACTAGTTGCGACTAGAGTCGATTCTCCTTTAACCTTAGGTTTTTACAAAACCCTGTAGGTTAACGACTTGAAGACTTCATTGGGATTGTGAAGCCAGACCCAACTATTTTCTCTGTAGTTGTGTGTTCTGATCTTGCTGTTTTCTATCGTGATTGAGTACTAACTTCTCTAAGATTTGCTCGATATTTAATCTCCGATAGGCAAGATAAAAAAGTAGTCACAAATATTTTCGTATCATCGTTTGTGATTCCACAATATCTTGTTTCGCTACCGTACGATTAAGATTATTTTGAGGTACTTGATATTTCTAGTTGTTCTTCGGGAATATCAGTCTGGTATATCAATTGGTTCATGTTCACCTTGATATAACAAAACTAATAGGTTTGTCTGTGGGTGAGATCATCTAAGGGAATCAAGTGCGTAGAGTCCTACTGGGATTCAGAGACGTAAGGAACACAACTGTACCTTGATAAGTGTGAGATTGGTTAGGGCTCAACTACATTCCAGTCCGAAGTAGGCTAGTGTCTGTAGCGGCTTAATACAGCGTGGTGTTCAAATAGGTCCCAGGGTTTTTCTGCATTTGCGGTTTCCTCGTTAACAGAACTTCTGGTGTCTGTGTTATTTCTTTTCCGCATTATATTTGTTTATATAATTGAAATATCACAGGTTTTGCGTAAGTTCAATCAATTGTGAATCCAACCTTTGGTTTTTACTTAAATTTATTGACACTTGGATATTGGTTTTTGATACCGTCCAAGTTATTTCTTATATTCAATCGGGCTCGCAAATTCCTATTTGTTTGATTGCAGATTGAATTAAGAAATTGGGATATAACTCTTTGATATACTTTTCTTAAGATTGAGTATGACTGTTTAGTTGATTCTCTTGAAAGTATATTGGAGTTAGTCCATACAGATTGCTAAGCGAAATATTGTGTGTGGTTGTTAAACCCCCGCTTTTTTCAATTGGTATCAGAGCAGGCAAACACGTTTAAGACATCATAAGTCTGTGTTTGTAGCGATCTAACTCTGTGGACAGTAGTGTTATCTCAGATAAACGCATCATGAGAAATAAAAGTTCCGTTTCCATGAAATCTATTAAAGAGAAAGATTCGTTTATCTCGAATTTAGCTGAACATTGTGTTCCAACGAAACATGGCTGCACTGATAAGTATTACCCCGATTACCTTTCGAACGAGTATGATTATGTTGAAGAAAGGAAAGCATCCAAAGATTGTGATTTTAAAAATTATTAGAATCTAGGCTGATAAAATCAATCGGTTGAAACACAAAGTCAGTGTGCTTAATGGTATAGTAAATGATCGTGACTCTCAATTAAAGGTTTTCCATGAAGAAAACGCCTTAGTCAGTTCTTTACGAACCTTAATAGAGGCTAAACTCAAAGAGAATGCCTTGGATATTGAACGTATTATGAGTAAACTCTCTATTCAAGGATGTTCTAAAGACTCCACTATACCAATCACTTCTAACTCAACTGATACTTCAGTTCCAGAAGCTAAATCGCAATCCCTTCCTATTGGAAAAGATGTGCCTGGTTCTTCCTCTAATCAAGGAATCTCCACATCATACGGAAGGAAGAAATCTCCTAACAATGGTGTTAATATTGTTCATTCTAATCACTTCGTGATCAGAAAGTCTGTCTCTTTTGTGATTCAAAAGGACATCTTGAACGTAAGAGAAAATCTAGGTTGAATGACAATTCTATTGTTCAACTTCAACACACCTTAGATTCAATTCTCAAAGGTGTAACTGACATTCATATGTCTAAACCAATTGGTTTTAGTACTCACCCTGTGAATCCTTCCAGGAAAGTCAGTTTTATTTGTTCCTCGAATGTTCAAGATTGCAAAAGCCATCTTAATTAACACAAATCGTCCAAGAAGAATTCAAGGATCTTCTCCGGTTAAAAATGGATATGTTATTGTTCTTGATGTGAAAAAGGTACCAGAAGAAAGAAAAAATGGAGATATGAAGGACAACCTGAATTTGATAATTGAAGGATACAAAGAGCTCATCAGCAGGCTGTCGAATCCCTCTAGACAAAATTCTTCAGGTAAGAATCCATACTATGCGTCGTATCTTGATGATTGTAAGTTTAATGAAAACTTTTCACATTAAAAAACTTTTTCTCAAAAATTTAGGAAAAAGAGGTTTCACTATGAACAACATTCATTTGATGAGTGAAAAGCTCATACTTGTGCTAATTAATCACAAGGGTTGAATGCTTACTCATAAAAATCCCGTTGAGTAAGATTTGCCAATAATCAGGTATATTTTTGGCAAAATGCTTTATGATTAGTTGAGCTATTTTCTTATCATCCATAGCTAAACTATTGTCTATAGACAGCGCTGCCTAAAGTATTGTTTGTCTCTCAAGAATCTCTTCGTGTGTTTTTTTCTTGTTTTTAGTTTCGAAGAAGTTTTTGTTGAAACCAAGTTTCCTGCTTCTCTTGTGCTCTAAATTCTTTCTCTGTGGAGATATAAAATGAAAATGCGAGGTTCTAACAACCACACCCAACAATTCGTTTGGAAATCTGAGAGGACTTACTCAAATACACTTTCTAGAGAATCAACTAGATAGTCATACTCAATCTAGAGTAAAGTATATCAAAGAGTTTAATATCTCTAACTCTTAATTCAATCCGCAATCAACAAATAGAAATCTGCGAGCCCGATTGAATATAAGAGGAGTTACTTGAACGGTACCAAAGACCAATATTCAAGTATCAATCAATGTAAATCAACAACCAAAGGTTGGATATTCTAATTGATTGATCATAACGCACAACCAAGGTAGTTAATATCGCGTATCGGTATCGTATCGGTCCGGTCCTATACACCTATACAAATGATAATATCTGTTTTTACTGGCGATACATCATTTAATGTAGAATTTCAAATAATTATAAAACCATAGTAAAAAATAATAAGAATCATACACATATCTCAAATTTCCAAAATACAGGGTGGTTTATTAGAGCTTCTCCAATGGTCATTGTGTGTGTTCCTATGAGACAACACAAATAAGACATCCTCAATCTAGGGAGAGAAAAAAATCCATCTCCAACAATATTGCATGTGACATCTTCTTTTAATTAGTATAAATTTTATTTTCCATAATAAAGATTTTATTAGAGCTAAGAATAGTTAGTTAATATATTAAAGTCAATTCAATTAAGTAAAAGCTGACTAGGATGGTAGACAATGTCAAGGGGAATGTCTAAAACTAGATGGATTTTAACATTTATCTAGACACATAGACATTTATCTAGACATATGTCTAAAACTAGGCATTCACCTTGACAATGTCTACCCAAAGTCATCTATACATTGGTTTAAGACATCAGGGTTGGAGAATGGTTTTAGAAAAAATGGATGTGTATCCTAGGTGGATTTTTACATTTATCTCCACACACATGCCATTGGAGAAGCTCTTAGACAACGTTGTGTTTGTTGTCCCATTATGCCAGTAAATCTTTTTTGTTATCCTTCATATTTATCTTTTATATTTCTATGCCTTGCAATCGAAATATGGTTTCCATCTTATATCCTACCATATAGTCATTGATTTTATATTATAAGTATATTAGGTCTTTTTACCTTCTCCAATTGACATTGTACTTGTCTGTAAAGACTATATGCATGTTGATGAAAAATTTATTCACGAAGCCGATATTATCGGTGTACAAGTAAAACCGATATATCGGTATGTACCGGCCAGTACAACCGATAATATCATTTCGTCTTTGTATCGCCGATATTTTCGATATCGTATAGGTATTTTCCGATATCCGATAAAAACCTGTAATATCGGCCTGTACAACCGATATTGACTACCTTGCGCACAACCTGTGATATTTCAATTATATAACAAAATATAATGCCGAAGAGAAATAACACAAACACCAGAATTTTTTTAACGAGGAAACCGCAAATGCAGAAAAACCCCGAGACCTAGTCCAGATTGAACACCACACTGTATTAAGCCGCTACAGACTCTAGCCTACTACCAATTAACTTCGTACTGGACTGTAGTTATACCCTAATAAATCTCACAATGATTCAAGGTACAGTTGCGTTCCTTACATCTCTGATCCCAGCAGGATACCACGTACTTGATTCCCTTAGTAGATCTCACCCACAACCAAGAGTTGCTACGACCCAAAGTCGAAGAATTGATAAACAAATCTGTCTCACACAGAAAAGTCTATAGATAGAATAAATCTGTCTCCCACAGAATTAGCCAAGAGTTTTTGTTCCGTCTTTTGATAAATCAAGGTGAACAGGAACCAATTGATAATCCAGACTTATATTCCCGAAGAACAGCCAAGTATTATCAATCACCTTACAATAATCTTAATCGACTAGCGAAACAAGATCTTGCGGAATCACAAACGATGAGACGAATATGTTTGTGATTACTTTTATCTTGCATATCGGGAAAATTAATCTCGAGTCAATTATTTCAATTGTACTCAATATGATAGAATTGAGCAAGATCAGAACGCGCAACTACAAAGAAAATAGTTGGGTCTGGCTTCAAAATCCCAATGAAGTCTTTGAAGTCGTTAACCTACAGGGTCTCGATAGAAACCTAAGGTTAAAGGAGAATCGACTCTAGTTATGCAACTAATAACACACATGAGGTGTGGGGATTAAGTTTCCCAGTTGCTAGAGTTCTCCTTTATATAGTTTTCAAATCAGGGTTTGCAATCCAAGTTACCTTAGTAAAAAAGTATTAAATATTCACCGTTAGATGAAAAACCTGATTCAACCAAGCTAATATCTTTCAACCGTTAGATCGAACTTAGCTTGTGTTGATGGTGGTTTTTAGCTTAGGGTTAAAATCGTAAAACCTTAGTCAGACAGTGACGTCACACTTGAGTAATAATGTCGCCACTAGCACATTTATTGAACCATTCAACAATATCTGCGTCAAATTACCGGGGTACCTTTTTTATATGCCATGCTCCACGGCAGAGCCCTGGGTACTGACTGACATCATCTCTGCACATGCCAGTCGCGCATGCTATCCAAACATGCCAATCACGCGTGCCACATATTTTAAACTAGGTTTCGACACGCTAAATCCTAATAGCCATATCTCCGCGCCTAAGGCATCCCAACCATGCCAGCCGCATCATCGTGCCAACGGCATGCCATGCCAGCCACATCTCCACGCCAAAGGCATGTCAACCATGCCAGCCGCACCACCGTGCAATTGGCATGCCATGCCAGCCACATCTCCGCACCAAAGGCATGCCAACCATGCCAGCCGCACCGCCGTGCCAATGGCATGCCATGCCAGCCACATCTCCGCGCCAAAGGCATGCCAACCATGCCAGCCGCACCACCATGCCAATAACATGCCATGCCAGCCACATCTTCGTGCCAAAGGCATGCCAACCATGCCAGCTGCCCCACCGTGCCAATGGCATGCCATGCCAGCCACATCTCTGTGCCAATGGCATGCCATGCCAGCCACATCTCCGTGCCAAAGGCATGCCAACCATGCCAGCCACACCACCGTGCCAATGGCATTCCATGCCAGCCACATCTCCGTGCCAAAGGCATGCAAACCATGTCAGCCGCACCACCGTGCCAATGGCATGCCATGCCAGCCACATCTCCGCGCCAAAGGCATGCCAACCATGCAAGCTGCACCACCGTGCCAATGGAATGCCATGCCAGCCACATCTCCGCGCCAAAGGCATAACAACCATTCCAGCCGCACCATTGTGCCAATGGCATGCCATGCCAGCCACACCTTCGCACCAAAGCCATGCCGACCATGCCTCCATGTCGCTGGCTGCCAAAAGAAGGGTTGCAACAATCGACGGTCACTCTTCCTTCTGAGATGCAAATCTCAGTCGTCCAAGTCCGCCACCAAACGCGTGGCAACTTTTGTCCCAATACCAAGCCCTAATTTTGGACGCACCTAAACTATGCAAAACCCTAATTTTGGCCGCGCCTAAAACTATGCCAAACTCCTAGCTTGGCCGCCCCTAAACCACGCCAAAGCCATGATGATCATGCCTCGATGCCGCTGGCTTCCAAACGAAGGGTTGCAATAATCAACGGCCACCCTTCCTTCTGAGATGCAAATCTCAGCCGTCCAAGTTCACCACCAAACGCGTGGCAACTTTTGGCCCAATGCCAAGCCCTAATTTTGGACGCACCTAAACTATGCCAAAACCCTAATTTTGGACGCGCCTAAAACCATGCCAAAATCTTAGCTTGGCCGCGCCTAAACCATGCCAAAGCCATGCCGGCCGTGCCTCCATGCCGCTGGATGCCAAACGGAAGGTTGCAATAATCAACGGCTATCCTTCCACCTGAGATGTAGATCTCAGCCGTAAAACTTGCCATCAAACACTTGTGGCAATCTCTTGGATACGGTGCCAACTCTTGGCCACGGTGCCAAAGCCCTAATTTGGCCACGCCAAAGCCATGCCGTCCATGCCGCTGGCGGCCAAACGGAAGGTTACAGCAATCAACGACTGTCCTTCCTCCTGAGATGCAGATCTCAGCCGTACAAACTTGCCACCAAACGACTTGTGGTAATCTCTTGGATATGGTGCCAACTCTTGGTCAGGGTTCCAAAGCCCTAATTTTGCCACGCCAAATCCATGCCGGCCATGCCTCCATGTCGCTGGCTGCCAAACGGAAGGTTGCAACAATCAACGGTTGTCCTTCCTCCAGAGATGCAGATCTCAGCCGTACAAACTTGCCACCAAAAGACTTGTGGCAATCTCTTGGATACAGTTCCAACTCTTGGCCACGGTACCAAAGCCCTAATTTGGCCATGTTAAAGCCATGTCGGCCATGCCTCCATGCCGCTGGCTGCCAAACGGAAGGTTGCAACAATCAACAGCTATCCTTCCTCCTGAGATGCAGATCTCAGCCGTACAAACTTGCTACCAAGCGACTTGTGGAAATCTCTTGGCTACGGTGCCAACTCTTGTCCATGGTTCCAAAGCCCTAATTAGCTACGCCAAGAGCATGCGCAAGCCATGCCAGCACCGTGGCCACGCCACTGGCTACCAACGTAAGGTAACCACAACCAACGACTAACCTTCCTCTCAAGATGCAAAATATCGACCGTCGAAGGTCACCACCGAGCCGGCAAGCCTCCCAAGCTCAACTTTACAAACAATAGCAACATGCTACATAAAACACTCGAGACATCAAAGCATGTCACAAACTGGGGGATGCTCATCAGGGTATTGGTCTGGCGGTTTACAGCGTGCGGTGTACACTACGCCCGTTACAAGAAAGTGTCATATGAGTGAGGCGGTTAGTAAATACAATAGGTAATGGTGAAACGTTTCCTTCATTATGGAAACATCAATTCCAGACGTTACCCATTACCGCTTTCTTCCATTTACTCAATCGTTTCCACTTCTTACGAGACCAGGGTACGTTTCTTTGTGACTTGTATAAATAGGTCTCAACTATTTCCACCAAAGGACAAGGTTTTGGTCAGGAGAATACAACACTCAGAAATCACTTGTTAGCTTTCCCATCTGTTAGCTTTCCACTTTCTGATACAAGGCCAAACAACTACTCTTCCCGAATCAACTATTCTGGTCTCAATACTCTCTTCACTTCCCTCCCTAGACCAACCCTTCTCATTCACTTTGTGACCGAAGCAAGTCTGGAACGGCCATTTCTTGGTTTAGGCCGTATTTGTACAGATTGATCTCTCGAATCAAAGAACTCCCTTGCAGTACATTGTTTAGGGTTTAGACTCGTTTCTCACCCACACACTCGAAATTACCAAAATCAGCAGAAACTGTTTTCACTCTCAAAAAATTGGCGACCACAGTGGGAGATTAATTTCTCGGTTACAATATCAATTTCCAATTCCCGATTTCATTCTTCAACCCATATTCTAAGATGGTGAAAGCAAACGATTCGCTCGGGGATCAATGGCTCAGTCACCAAACGGCTCAGTTACCAGTTATCACACGACAAGGGGTGACTGGGGACTCCTAAGATGGTGAAAGCAAACGATCCGCTTGGTGATCAATGGCTCAGTCACCAAACGGCTCAGTTACCAGTTATCACACGACAAGGAGTGACTGGGGACTTCTCGCGGTCAGGACGGCGTCGCCCATAAAACTATGGAGGACATGCCTATGGCTAGGGTCTGCACCAACAACAGAAGAGAAAACAGAAAGAAGAAACACAGAGATACGTACCTGGAATATGTCCGCCTGCTTTATTGCTACCACTCTTCCACTAGAACCAAGACATAGAAACGAAGCAAATAATATGAGCGCTAACAGCTTACGTTCTTCTAGCGCTGACAGCTTGTAACTTTTCCAGGACTACCAACTTGCGTCCTTCCAGCACCGGCAACTTGCATCTTTTCCAGCGCTAACAGCTTGCGTCCTTCCAGCGCCAGCAGCTTGCATCTTTTCCAGCGCTAACAGCTTGCGTCCTTCCAGCGCCGACACCTTGCATCTTTTCCAGCTAACATCTTGCGTCATTCCATCGCCGACAGATTGCATATCTTCCAGCGCTAACAGCTTGCGTCCTTCCAGCGCCGACAGCTTGCATCTTTTCCAGCGCTAACAACTTACATCTTTCCAGCGCCAACATCTTGCACCCTTCCAGCGCAACTTCTCCGCCCATAGCCGATTGCACCAACAGCTCCGCGTCCCAAGACGATCCAACGACGTTGACGGCTCACCAAGCCAAGATGGCGCACGCCGAGCCAATGCTAGCGGCTCCACTTCAAAACCAACACCGGCGGCTCCATATCAAGCCGACGCCAACATCTCGCGTCTTAGCCAGCAACGCCATGGGACAATCCTTAGCTGGCCGGGCAGCGCCATCCCCCTTTCCATTGGTAGCCAAAGCACCGTCTCACAGAACAAGTTGCAGTGCCACCACTACTGATCAGTAGCCAAAGTTGTAGCGCTGACGCTAACATTCAATGGCCAAACCAAATTTATGCAAAGCCGTGAATGCAAGGATCACATATTCTTCATGTCTCCTAACAAAGTGATATTAATACGCCACTTGTCAACACCAGCGACGGAGAAAATATCCCTTCAGGCGTTACACCTCCGATCACCAGAGCCAGAGCCGCTTTCGCCACCCCCAACGTTTCTTCAATTGTGACATCTCCAGCCTTCACCAGAGACGCTCTTACTCCACCATCAGGACGAGAGATTGGAGGAGCCAGAAGAAGCCGACCTCCTTTTAACGCTGTTGATTTGATGGAAAGATGAAAGGATCTCGTAAGGCTCAGACATACATGGCTACAACTCAGAAAGAGATACCTATTTTCCTCAAGACACTAACGTAACGTCCACCACAAGAGTCACGTCAACCCAAGATGGAGATGGCAAGGAATACTGTTAACATCCGGTGCAGGCACTTCAGCAGGACGTGCATTTATAGACGAAGAGGCTCGCGTTGCTCTTGAACGACAAGTATAAGGGAATCAGCAATCCAATTTCATCACACGTGAATATCAGGAACGACTTCTAAAAATTGAGGCAAAAAAAATCAGCAACCCTCCTGAGTTCACAAAGACTTTCTTCCTGTCAGGAGCTGCATGATTCCCGGGGACTTCTCCCACAAAATCGTGCTGTCTATGATGAAACACTTATATGAGATTCTATATTTCCCCAAGGCGCAACGTCAAGATATATTTACAGCCCTCAACCGCAGTCCACCAGGAAAGCAGCTGTTTCCAGCCAGAGAAGCCGTTCCCAAACCCCAACCTCTCCTGGAAAGCACGATTGATAGATGAAACTGGGGAATCCTAACCACTGTTCGCTTGAAGGGTGTCCAGTTTTACAGCACACTGATTGACGCAGCCGCTCCGCTTCAACGTCCTCCAGCAGCGTCTCCGCTTCAGCGTTCTCTCCAACAGCCACCCCGCTTCAGCGTTCTATCCATAAACTGCTCCAGGATCCGAAGCCGAAGCTTCAGCGTTTGTCTCCTTAAGTTTCAACGTCCTCTCCAAGAGACGAAGCCGCCTCAACGCGGCTCCCTCCTGCCAAGGATCGTACCGTGGCCGCCACTCCTTCCTGCAAAGGGTCGTGCCACCATACTCCCCATGTTAAGGATCATGATCGCAGCCAGCCAATCTTCGTAGTCATGGACACATTTTGATCCATTCCGCTAAAACTTGTGATCATGGACAGTTTGCTCGCTTACACATCCAGCCAATCCTTTTACTTCCATGGATGCCCATACAATTCCAGCCAACCTACTTTGTTCCCACGACAATGTAGTCTCTTCTGATTACATCTGCTACCAATAATTGTTGCCGCTCATTTGTTGATACCAGCCAGAGCTTCACCGCAACATCAATCACTACAAAGGTAACCCGTACTCCTCCATAGTTTAGTTTCATGTGGAAGAAGTAACAAAATCACCAGTACGAACGCACGATGGTGATGTGTTTATCATGGTCAACCCACTGACCACACAAGAGGGAAACATGTAAACCATACTTGGGGACTGAGGATCTACACGGAATCCCTTCACTGTCAAAGCTCAGAAGACACTGTCAACCAAAGGCCATAGCCACAACAAGGTCATCTACTCTTAAAGGGTGTAGCAAGAATATCATCATCTATCTGTCTAGAAGACGCCTTCAATACTTTATGAGGCCGCGGTGGATCCCAAGCCTGCTCACAGGAAAACAACTTCAGAAACTAAAGAAAAATGCAACTGGGGACTGCTCATCGCAGTCCATCCCGATGACCATCAAAGACTTATGAGATAACTCCAGAGACGCAGCTGAAATATTTTATTGAAGAAACAGAGGAAGCGAAGATAAACAACATAACTCTCTCATTCCTACCTCTTTACTATCCAGAATATTTCGTCCATGTGATATCCTGAGCATCCCAGCGTCACATCCAGAAGAGTACAATAAGCTTGTATCAAATCCAGTGTAAATGGATTCAAGGCGATGTAATGAAAATAGGATACACATGGGGACTACCAGCATGGGACGCTTTTACTCCCCTCAACCTGGTTATTTCTGATTTCAACATCATCACTGCCGAAGTTTTACGAGCCGCAAGATTTTTTCAACATGAAGCCGTACATGTGCATCGAAGACTCCAAAATCACGCCACAAAGATACATTCACATATTCGGCCATGCCATCAGATCTAACAGAAATATAACTGGGGACTTCTCACTGCATCCCATTCCTTGCGATAGTCCAAGATTCAGAAGCTGGTTCGAAGGATGTCTCTTGGAACAAAGTCCTTGAAGACTTGATAGCAGCACATCGGCAACATAATGTCTCCCAACTCATCTATTTCATCCTATGGCTTCGGAAGATTTATACCATACAATCATCCACATCATATCATCATCGCGATCAGAAGGTCCAGACACTGAACAACCTAAAGTCAAGGATGGACCGACAACACAACCACAATCCCCAAGATTAGCCCTGACATGATCGTTGCCGAGCATATATTTCATCCATCCATCCCAAGAATGCAATGGAGTTCGGCAAATTTCGGAATCCACTGGAGAGACACTACAGGCCAAAGCACGGATCCAGACGAGGAACAAAAAACAGAAGAGCGTCGATACCTCTTTTCATGCGGACGAAGTTTCTAGAGTTTGAACAGAACAAAGATTCCTTCTTGCTCCATGAACGGGAATAGATGATTGGGCGTGACTATGCCACCTCGTGCCCGCAACATCCCTCCTGAATTCTTCTTGAGTTTTTCTGTCGGACTGTTTTTACCTCCTAAACGAGCTCAAAACCTAAATATTCCTCAAAACGGAGATAGGAAATTCTTTTCCGTTCAGAATGGACTGGCGGACCGTCAAATTACGAGTTCGTACGAGAATTCTACAACGATTTTAGTAAGGAGCGCTAATTAGGGTTTCGGCATGCCAAACCCTAATTTAGAAAAAGTTGCCAGGCGCCATCACCACCGTTTGGTAGCTGAAGTTACGAAATCAGTTCCCATCCTTCTACAGATTTGAAGCCAGTCATCATCCTTCCACGGAACTGAAGACAGTCGTCATCCTTCCACGGAACTGATGCTAGTCGTCATCCTTCCACGGGACTGAAGCCAGTTTCCACCTATACCACTCCGCGGCCTAGCTAGCAGAACCACAAGCAGAATCTACGCAAATCCACCAACACAAAAATCACGAATTCTCCTTACCTCTCGAAAAAGGTTAGCCTGATCTTCCTAACCATTTTTTCATGTCTTGCCGTTTCGATTTTGTCATTGTATGTCACCATCTTATGCTTACCTCGCAACAGTGCCCATGTTCCGAGTTAAGCAGGGACTTAATGTTGATGGTGGTTTTTAGATTAGGGTTAAAATCGTAAAACCTTAGTCAGACAGTGACGTCACACTTGAGTAATAATGTCGCCACTAGCACATTTATTGAACCATTCAACATGTCTGCGTAAAATTACCAGGGTACTTTTTTATATGCCATGCTCCACGGCAGATCCCTCGGTACTAACTGGCATCATCTCTGCACATGCCAGCGGCGCAGGCTATCCAAACGTGCCAATCACGCGTGCCACATATTTTAAACTAGGGTTTCGACACGCTAAACCCTAATAGACATATCTCTGCGCCAAAGGCATCCCAACCATGCCAGCCGCACCACCGTGTCAATGGCATGCCATGCTAGCCACATCTCCGCGCCAAAGGCATTCCAACCATGCCAGCCGCACCACCGTGCCAATGGCATGCCATGCCAGCCACATCTCCGCGCCAAAGGCATTCCAACCATGCCAGCCGCACCACCGTGCCAATGGCATGCCATGCCAGCCACATATCCGCGCCAAAGGCATGCCAACCATGCCAGCCTCACCACCGTGCCAATGGCATTCCATGCCAGCCACATCTCCACGCCAAAGGCATTCCAACCATGCCAGCCGCACCACCGTGCTAATGGCATGCCATGCCAGCCACATCTCCGTGCCAAAGGCATGCCATCCGCACCACCGTGCCAATGGCATGCCATGCCAGCCACATCTCCGCGCCAAAGGCATGCCAACCATGCCAGACGGACCACCGTGCCAATGGAATGCCATGCCAGCCACATCTCCGTGCCAAAGGCATGCCAACCATGCCAGCCGCACCATAGTGCTAATGGCATGCCATGCCAGCCACACCTCCGCACCGAAGCCATGCCGGCCATGCCTCCATGCCACTGGCTGCCAAACGAAGGGTTGCAACAATCAACTGCCATTCTTCCTTCTAAGATGCAAATCCCAGCCGTCCAATTTCGCCAACAAACGCGTGCCAACTTTTGGCCCAATGTCAAGCTCTAATTTTGGTCGCGCCTATAACCATGCCAAAATCCTAGCTTGGCCGCGCCTAAACCATGCCAAAGCCACGCCGGCCATGCTGATGGCTGCCAAACGAAGGGTTGCAACAATCAACGGCCACCCTTCCTTCTGAGATGCAGATCTCAGTCGTCAAAGTACGCCACCAAACGTGTGGTAAATTTTTGCCCAATGCCAAGCCCTAATTATGGCCGCGCCTAAAATATGCCAAAACCCTAATTTTGGTCGCGCCTAAAACTATGCCAAAACCCTAATTTTGGCCGCGCCTAAACCACGCCAAAGCCATGCAAGCCATGCCTCCATGCCGCTGGATGCCAAACGAAGGGTTGCAACAATCAACGACCACCCTTCCTTCTGAGATACAAATCTCAGCCGTCCAAGTTCGCCACCAAACGCGTGCCAACTTTTGGCCCAATGCCAAGCCCTAATTTTGGCCGCGCCTAAACTATGCCAAAACCCTAATTTTGGCCGCGCCTAAAACCATGCCAAAATCCTAGCTTGGCCGCGCCTAAACCATGCCAAAGCTATGCCGGCCATGCCTCCATGCCGCTGGCTTCCAAACGGAAGGTTGCAACAATCAGCGATTATCCTTCCTCCTGAGATGCAGATCTCAGCCGTACAAACTTGCCACCAAACGACTTATGGAAATCTCTTGGCCACGGTGCCAAAGCCATAATTTGGCATCGCCAAAGCCATGCCGGCCACGCCTCCATGCCACTGGCTGCCAAACGGAAGGTTGCAACAATCAACGGTTGTTCTTCCTCATGAGATGCAGATCTCAGCCGTACAAACTTTCCACCAAACGACTTGTGGAAATCTCTTGGATACGGTGCCAACTCTTGGCCATGGTGCCAAAGCCATGCCGTTCATGCCTCCATGCCGCTGTCTGCCAAACGGAAGGTTGCAACAATCAACGTCTATCTTTCCTACTGAGATGCATATCTCAGACGTACAAACTTGCTACCAAACGACTTGTGGAAATCTCTTGGCTACGGTGCCAACTCTTGTCCATAGTGCCAAATCCCTAATTAGCCATGCCAAGAGCATGCGCAAGCCACTGGCTACCAACGGAAGGTAACCACAATCAACGGCTAAACTTCCTCTCAAGATGCAAAATATCGACCGTCAAAGGTCACCACCGAGACGGAAAGCCTCCCAAGCTCAACTTGACAAACAATAGAAACATGCTACACAAAACACTCGAGACATCAAAACATGTCACAAACTGGAGGATGCTCGTCAGGGTATTGGTCTGGCGGTTTACAGCGTGCGGCGTACACTACGCCCGTTACAAGAAAGTGTCAAAAGAGTGAGGCGGTTAGTAAATACAAGAGGTAATGGTGAAACGTTTCCTTCATTATGGAAACATCAATTCCAGTCGTTACCCATTATCGCTTTCTTCCATTTACTCAACCGTTTCCACTTCTTACGAGGCCAGGGTACGTTTCTTTGCGACTTGTATAAATAGGTCTCACCTATTTCCACCAAAGGACAAGGTTTTGGTCAGGAGAATACAACACTCAGAAATCACTTGTTAGCTTTCCCATCTGTTAGCTTTCCACTTTTTGATACAAGTCGTCAAACAACTACTCTTCCCGAATCAACTATTCTGGTCTCAACACTCTCTTAGCTTCCCTCCCTAGACCAACCCTTCTCCTTCACTTTGTGACCAAAGCAAGTCTGGAATGGCCATTTCTTGGTTTAGGCCGGATTTGTACAGATTGATCTCTCGAATCAAAGTACTCCTTTGCAGTACGTTGTTTAGGGTTTAGACTCGTTTCTCACCCGCACACTCGAAATTACCAAAATCAGCAGAAATTGTTTTCACCCTCAAACATCTTGTTACACACAGATGAAATGTACCCTCATTTAGGTTTATGTAACCGTACCTAAACGTGTACACAATGTTGGTTCACAAATAGTTAACCGAGGTTAGCCATATGATTATTCTCATATCAACCTTATTCATCTTAACCATAACTAGTTCAAATGACTCAAATGAAACTAGTTAAAGAGTTGTTCAATTGCTATATTCTCATAGAATTATACAAGAACACAATTGACGCAAAATCGTTTTGATTCACTCGAATCAATCATGAACATTATAGCCACGATTTGCAAAGATTGCATTCCTTATTATATAAATATTTATGTTCATGTTTAAAACCTATTTTTAGAACTTTAACCTTCAAGTATGCAAACGGGTACGCATACTTGAAATACCCGGACTAAGATTGAGTTACGTCAGTACGCAAACGGGTACGCAAACTTCAAATCCCAGTATAAATTCTCGGACATGAACCAGTACGCCAGTATGAAAACGGGTACGCATACTTAGGTTCCCGGATTTCTCAAACCAACAGGTATGCAAACGGGTGCGCATACTATGGTTCCCGGACATGGATTACATATGTGCAAGAGTGCACAACATGACATATCCAATAATGTTTAAGTGTTCTAAACTCTTATTTCAATCATTGAAACTTTCTTAGAGGGTGACAATAGCCGTTTTCACACACTATTAGCATCAAAGCAATTTTTCAAGTTATTGAAATAATCATTATGACACATTCCAAGACAACACCAAATGATTGTATCACACAAACCATGTAAGATGTTACTCGGCAATTTTCACATGATATAAGATGAACTTGGTCGAAGCGAAAGCTTGCCAACACATATTTCGAGAAATATGTAAGCGTGTTAAATTCAGCTCGAAATCTCAAATGTGCATATAGAAAACTATATATATATATATCGTAATACGACTTATGTCTTAATATAGGAGATATAGTATAAATAGACTTTCCAAGTGATAGATGAGTTTAAGTTTCCACATACCTTTTTCCGATGAAGTTCCACAATCTCCCCTTAGTAGTTTTTCGTCTTCAAATGATGAACGCCGTGAAAACTAAACTCAACTATACAATATATGTCCTAGTCCGAGACATCTATAAATAGGCTAGAAATCAAGACTTATAGTTTTGATCACTAACATTGACAAACATGCTTGAAATAGAAATGCATGCGAGTTCGACCGAGCAGTGCTCTAACAATCTCCCCTTTTGTCAATTTTAGTGACAAAACTATCAATACATATGCATAACAAAATAAATAAAAAAATTTGTAGCTTCTCATCCAAATGCTTGATTTCTTTGGCATCTTCAACACGACTCGAAAACTTCGTCACTTCCATGTACTCCATGATTCTAAACGTGTTCAACTCAGCATCATAGTTGTTGAAGATCTGTAGCGATAACAATGAGAAAACAAATGCTCTCAATCATTGTTATACAGTGTCATAGTATTATTACAAAGCATCAAAGTTCAATTGTATCACAACTTTGACAACAATACTATGGTGATATGTATCACTCCCTCTTAGTCAATACTTCATCTCAACATGAAAACCACTCCCCCTTACATAATGATCCGTAAACTATATATATTTGTAGTATGAAACTACACATTAATTCTCTCCCTTTTTGTCAATATAAATTGGCAAAGGTACGAAAACTAGTGGGATCCTCATGAAATTTTCATAGAGATACTTCATGTCCAAAAGAGAATAGCATACCAACTAATTTAGATGCAATCATAAAGCCGAAGCTAAATGCATTCATCAAGGAGTTTATAAAGATACAAGATAACCCCTATAGTATTCCACAGCCGCACTCCCCACAAAGATTTGGCACTTAAGCACAAGTTCAAAAAGAACTCTCCCCCATAAAATGTCATTACCGAAAGAACAACAAAGGAGACCTTGCTTTTACAAGAAAGAAGGATTTCTTTGGACATACCAAATCACATGAAAACATGAATTTGTATCCAAAAATCTCAATTGAATCAACCACAAAAATGATCAACTCAATTGGTCATGCTCGACATAAGAGAACTTACGGAGCAACACAGTATGTGGACAAAAATGTTGATCGGAGATCGACCAATACTGCGGAATACACAAGGATTCATTCTATTTTCCATCATTATTTACACAATGACATACAATAGACATAATCCTTGTAAATAAAAGTTTTATCCTTTCTTCCATAAAAAAAAAGGCTTTAACTTTTGTAAGTCAAAAGTTCATTCTATCATTTATCAATACTTTCATAACGACATAATAGAGATAACTTTTGAACAAGTATGGAACAGTCACAGGTTCACGGACGTAAACAACATATCCCATAGAAATTTGCAATATATAAAATCATAAAGATTAAAATTGCAAAAATCATCTTCCAAAAACTTAGAATTTAAATAAAAAAAATCTAAAAACATGAAGATGAAAAAGTTGGACATAACTATGTGTACTCACAATAATGGTTATTCCAAATTCTAGTTATTCTTCTAAAAATACAAGAAATAAATTCTCATAAGAAGATTTACTAGACATTGAGACCACTGAAGAATTCTTTATCGTCCCCGAACTCCTTGTCGTCAACAACCATAGTAACAACAGGTTCGTGGAGAAAGGAGTCAATTCCAACAAACCTTCTAGGCTGATGATGTCGAACCAGGGCCTTCTGAATTTCGAGAGTTATTAAAACAAAAGCCTTTATTTTTTGAATCTTCTTCCTTGTTTCCTTCAACTCTTCAAGAACACCAGAAAACTTCTGAGAATTTGAAGGAACAACTATTGGCTTCCTCACATTCCTTCTTTTTCTTTTCAAAGTTGGAGGTAACGGAGATTTCTCTTTTTCCTTCATGATTGATGGATTAACAATCATATTAACATCTTTTCCATCAGAAGACATGACGCTTGGAGTTTCCATGAGAGTATGGGTTTGTGAGAGGAAGTGACAATTTAAACTCAACAGGCAGTCTTAAGATGAAAAGAGTTTCAGAGAAAGAAAAGGAATGTACGGTTACGGAACCTTTAACCACACAGGTTCACGCACGCACAATTCACAACCTTAGAGAGAGTCGAATTGTCGAGAATAACCCTTTTTTTATTGATTAAACAGGGAAGTCCCTTCCAATATCAATTAGATACGAAAGAATTCCAAATATCCAAAGCATAGCAAACTTACGAAAATAACACTATTTTTCTTTTCTAAAAGCCTGAGGTATGCACAATCTTGTCTCTTTTGATCAGGCACATGAGACAAGATACACAGAAACAACACAATCAAGTTGTGCTGCGATGAACGACAATCTGTCCACCATAACCCTTTTGAAAGAAATTCATAGTTCCATGTCTATCAAAATGTTTAGACCATACTCTTTTCTCTAGTGGTCTTGACCTATCTTTGGAAACCAACTTTTTTGAAGAGGATTAAATCTTACATACCTCAGCAGTTTTTTGAACAAGTTTAAACTTGTTTGCTAGGCGATTTTCTCTTCGTTGAAGTTTATTGACATATGTCATCTTGTGTTTGTACTTGAAACACTTTGAAAGTTCATGGCCTTTGATTGAACAATAATATCATGTCAATGGATAAGATGATTTAGACTCCCGAGATGTGCAAGCTGCTAGACACAAAGTGGAACCTGAAAAATCAGACAGAGAGTTTCCAACAGAAAGGTTAATTTTTTCTTCCAGATTGGTTGAGTCTTCTTCTGGAAGAATATCAAGATTGATGTATGTATTTCTACAATTATCAAAATCAATATCTTCACTAAGAAGTGCAACACTTGATCTTTCGTCTTCATTAGAATCATAGTGATCATACATTTCATCAATAGTTGCAGCAAGACCTTTGTTCCCAGTGTATTTTCTACGGTTTGGACACTCATTTGTAAAATGACCAAAACCTTTACACTTAAAGCACTGTGGCATATCCTCGTCATCAGCCTCGTCAGCATCCCTATTTTTAGGAGGAATGCGATTGTGAGGTTTAACTGGTGACCTAGGTTTATCTCTAGTAAACTGTTTACTTCTCTTTAATAAGAGATCTCTAAACTGTCTTGTGATCAAGGAGACTGACTTCTCAAGATCTTCGTCTGATGAATCATCCTCAGAAAGATCATCCTCAGAGACATGAACACTTTTACTTTTGTCAAGTAATTTAGTGTTCTTTTGTGCTTTGAAGGCAACATCCTTTATGATTTTGGATATATGCTCATGATCAAATATCTTTAGATTTCCAACCAGCGTGTTTCTGGAGAGAGCATCAAGGTTGTTTCCTTCAACGATGGCATGCTTCTTAGAATCGTATCTAGATGGCAGCGATCTGAGAATTTTCATCACAATGTCCTTTTCAGGAATAGTCTTACTCAATGCAAAGGACACATTAACAATTTCAGACACTTTGTGATTAAACTCATCAAATGAATCTTCATCTTCCATACGAAGGTTTTCCCAATCGGAACTAAGGTTTTGAATCCTAACTTCCTTTTCACTGGTATTACCTTCGAATACGGTTTCTAAGATATCCCAAACATATTTAAACCGAGTACACGTAGTCACATGGTGCTGAAGATCTGGGGTAATGGCATGTATGATGGCATTCAAACTGTCGGAGTTTTGCTTTGCAACAAGAATCTCAGCAGCGTCATATGCACCAATATCCTTAGGAACTATCGCTTTTCCTACTGCCACAAAGGGAGCATCATAGCCATTAACTACATAAACCCATGATTGAAAATCACACGCTTGAAGAAAGGCAGGCATAAGAATTTTCCACCACAAGTAATTTGAGCGATCGAAGACTGGTGGTACATTTATAGAGATAGCACCTCTATCCATATCATATCGCTACAAACACAGACTTATGAGGTCTTTAATGTGTTTTCCTGCTCTGATACTAATTGAAAATACTGGGGTATAACAACCACACCCAACAATTCGTTTGGAAATCTGAGAAAACTTACTCAAATACACTTTCTAGAGAATCAACTAGACAGCCAGACTCAATCTAGAGTAAAGTATATCAAATAGTTTAATATATATTACTCTTAATTCCATCCGCAATCAGCAAATAGAAATCTGTGAGCCCGATTGAATATAAGAGGAGTTACTTGAACGGTACCAAAGACCAATGTTCAAGTGTCAATCAATGTAAATCAACAACCAAAGGTTGGATATTCTAATTGGTTGATATTAACGTATAACCTGTAATTTTCAATTATATAACACAATATAATTCGGGAGAGAAATAACACAGACACCAGAATTTTGTTAACGAGGAAACTCCAGATTGAACACCACACTATATTAAGCCGCTATAGACTCTAGCCTACTACCAATTAACTTCGGACTGGACTGTGGTTGAACCCTAATCAATCTCACACTGATTCAAGGTACAATTGTGTTCCTTACGTCTCTGATCCCAGCAGGATACTACGCACTTGATTCTCTTAGTTGATCTCACCCACAACCAAGAGTTGTTATGACCCAAAGTAGAAGATTTGATAAACAAATCTGTTTCACACAGAAAAGTCTATAGATTGAATAAATCTGTCTCCCACATAAATACCCAAGAGTTTTTGTTCCGTCTTTTGATAAATCAAGGTGAACAGGAACCAATTGATAATCCAGACTTATATTCCCGAAGAACAGCCTAGTATTATGAATCATCTCACAATAATCTTAATCGGCTAGCGAAACAAGATATTGTGGAATCAAAAACGATGAGACGAAGATGTTTGTGATTACTTTTATCTTTCCTATCGGAAGAATTAATCTCGAGTCAATTATTTCAATTGTACCCAATATGATAGATTCGGGCAAGATCAGAACACACAACTATAAAGAAAATAGTTGGGTCTGGCTTCACAATCCCAATGAAGTCTTTGAAGTCGTTAACCTACAGGGTCTCGATAGAAACCTAAGGTTAAAGGAGAACCGACTCTAGTTATGCAACTAGTAACACACAGAAGGTGTGGGGATTAGGTTTCCCAGTTGCTAGAGTTCTCCTTTATATAGTTTTCAAATCAGGGTTTGAATCCAAGTTACCTTGGTAACAAAGCATTCAATATTTAGATGAAAAACCTGATTCAACCAAGCTAATATCTTTCAACCGTTAGATCGAACTTAGCTTGTTACACACAAATGAAATGTACCCTCATTTAGGTTTATGTAACCGTACCTAAACATGTACACAATGTTGGGTCACAAATAGTTAACCGAGGTTAGCCATATGATTACTCTCATATAAAACTTATTCATCTTAACCATAACTAGTTCAATTGACTCAAATGAAACAAGTTAAAGAGTTGTTCAATTGCTATATTTTCATATAATTATACAAGAACACAATTGAAGCATCGTTTTGATTCACTCGAATCAGTCATGAATATTATAGCCACGGTTTGCAAAGATTGCATTTCTTATTATATAAATGTTTATGTTCATGCTTAAAACCGATTTTAGAACTTTAACCTTCAATTATGCAAACGTGTACGCATACTTGAAATACCCGTACTAAGATTGAGTTACGCCAGTACGCAAACTTCAAATCCCAGCAGAAATTCTCGGACATGAACTTGTACGCCAGTATGCAAAAGGGTACGCATACTTAAGTTCCCGGATTTCTCAAACCAACAGGTAAGCAAACGGGTGCGCGGACTTTGGTTCCCGGACATGGATTACATATGTGCAAAAGTGTACAACATGACAATCCAATAATGGTTAAGCGTTCTAAAATCTTGTTTCAATCATTGAAACTTTCTTAGAGGATGACAATAGCCGTTTTCACACACTATTAGCATCAAAGAAATTTTCAAGTTATTAAAATAATCATTAAGAAACATTCCAAGACAACATCAAATGATTGTATCACACAAACCATGTAAGATGTTACTTGGCAATTTTCACGTGATATAAGATGAACTTGGTCGAAGCGAAAGCTTGCCAACACATATTTCTAGAAATATGTAAGCGAGTTAAACTCAACTCGAAATCTCAAATGTGTATATAGAAAACTATATCGTAATACGACTTATGCATCAATATAGGATTTGGAGTAGAAATAGACTTTCCAAGTGATAGATGAGTTTAAGTCTCCACATACCTTTTGCTGATGAAGTTCCACAAGCTCCCCTTAGTAGTTCTTTGTCTTCAAATGATGAACGCCGTGAAAACTAAGCTCAACTACACAATCTATGTCCTAGTCCGAGACATCTATAAATAGGCTAGAAATCAAGACTTATAGTTCTGATCACTAACATTGACAAACATGCTTGAGATATCAACGCATGCGAGTTTGACCGAGCAGTGCTCTAACATAAAATTTATTAAGCCAAAAATTTGTAAAAGAAAATCTTCACGTAGAAAAATTATATTGTTTTGTCTTACCTTGTAAAAAGGTACGTTTCGTTTTGGTTTTGTTTTTCTTTTGGGCTCGGATTGTGTTCGTACGGGTACCCGTGACTTACTTGTCACGAACTGTCTCTAGAAACCCTAAAAGTTACCGTCCCTAAGAAACCATTTATATACCAAACCTACTGAGTTACATATGCATACTCTAGGTTATTTTTTTGTCAAGAATTTCTTCACCTTCTAGCACTGGTGGTTTTGCAAGAGGTTTTATTGATAAAGGTATCGGTTTCGAGTCTAAAGGGAGGAAGAAAAGAACCCTAGTAGAAGATAATGATCAAAATCCTAATGCCTCATGCTACTATGTCTATACTCATCAGGATGTTGAGAATGAGGATATGGTCTCCGCTGAAGTGGTTCATAATTTTCTTAAATACCTTGAGGAAGCAAAACTGCAACTCGTTGATACTATGAAGGGTCTTGATGTGTTAAGAACTGAGTTGAGAAAGGTTAATTCAGACCTTGTTCTCATGAAGGCACATGCTAAAGATCTTCTCAATGAGGATATCTTCTCTGAAGAAGTAGTGAATGCTGTTAATCATAATCTCGAAGGTCTCAAGACTCGTGGAGGTTCCGTATGTGATCCTTGATTTCTGTTCGTGATCGATTTTGTCGGTTTAAGAGTTGTTTTTTTTTTGCTTGATTGTCTAGGAATCTTCTTATGAGAATTTATTCTTGTGTTTTAAGAAGGATAACTAGGATTTGGAATAGCAATTATTGTGAGTACACATAGCTATTTCCAACGATTTTCATCTTGCTATGTTTTTGGGTTTATTTATTTACATTCTAAAGTTTATTTGGAAGATGTTTTTGCAATATTAATCTTTATGGTTTTATATATTGCAACTTGTTATGGGATATGTGTGTTTGCGTCCATGAACTATGATTGTCCCATATATGCTCAAAATTTAAGCCTATTATATATATGTCATTATGCAAATATTGATAAAAGATAGAATGAAATTTTGACAACAAAAGTTAAGCCTATTATGTCATTATGCAAACAATTCATGGAAGATAGGATGAATTTTTTTTTACAAAACCATTATGTAAGGGGGAGTAGTTTTCATGTGAGATGAAGTATTGACTAAGGGGGAGTGATACATATCACCATAGTATTGTTGTCAAAGTTGTGATACAATTGGACTTTGATGCTGTGTAATAATACTACGACACTGTATAACAATGGTTGAGAGCTACTGTTTTCTTGTTATTATAGCTACGGATCAGCAACAACTATGATGCTGGGTTGAACACATTCAGAATCACCGGAGTACTTGGAAGTGACGAAGATTTCGAGTAATGTTGAAGAACCAAGAAAATCAAGTATTTGGATTGAGAGCTACAAAGTTTATTTATTTTGTATGCCATATGTATTGATAGTTTTGTCACTAAAATTGACAAAGGGGGAGATTGTTAGAGCACTGCTCGGTCGAACTAGCAAGCATTGCTATCTCAAGCTTGTTTGTCAAGTTTAGTTGCCAAAACTATAAGTCTTGATTTCTAATCTATTTATAGCTAAGTCTCGGATTAGGATAGAAAGTGTAATTGAGCATTAGACTTCACGGTGTTCATCGATTGAAGACGAAGAACTACTAAGGGGAGCTTGTGGAACTTCATCAACAAAATGTATGTGGAGACTTGAACTCATCTATCACTCAAAAGTCTATCTACTCTATCTCCTATTTGAGACAAAAGTCGTATAGCTATATAGACTTCAATTATTCACATTTGATATTTCGAGCTGAGTTCAACTCGCTTACATATTTCTCGGAATATGTGTTGGTAATGTTTCGCTTTAACCAAGCGAAATATTGGGTGTGGTTGTTAGACCCCCGCTTTTTCACCGTGAGACTGATTGTTATGATGATAATTCGGATGGTACCAAAGACCAATGGAGCTGATAGAGTTTGTGCTTTACAGAAAATCTCCTGTTAGATGATTTTATTTCGTTGGCCACTATTTCTTATATGCTTCATATGTTCTACTTAAGATTCCCAGTGATTTTACTCCTTCGTTTGATTCAATTTTTTTTTTCTTTTCACTAATTCAATAAGTTGGTTAATCATTCCGAACAATAAGTTTTTGTCTAACTCTTGATCTCTTGAAGTCATATATGAAATTCGGTTCCTTTAATTTTACCGTCTACAGATTAGAATAACTACAAAAATGTTGCAGTAATGGAGATTTCGTTTTTTCACCACATACTGAAATTAGTCAGTTTAATTTTATCCAATTACAGATCCTGGAGTATTTATGTAATTAATGAAGTGAAACTGAAGCTCAAACCTGGAACTGCAAACTTTGAGGTAAGCAATGTGTCGGTCATTTTTGATTTCCTATCTTCATACCCCTGTCAAACATGGAGGTATACTCTAGGAAGGATAGAAGTCAAATTGGCTCAGGAAGATAAAACATGCTAAACTTTTGAGTGATGATGCATTTAGATTGAAACTTTGAAACAACCAAAGAACATCGTACTTTGTCGTATATGTTCAAGTTGATACCTATAATGCAGTGCATAATTTAGTAATTAACGTTGTTGTTATGTAAGACTAGCTCATAGAAATTAATAGCCGAATTCAGACACCTAAAGATAACTATTTACACATTAAGCAGTCGATACTTAGTTCATATGCATAGATTCGAAAGAGTATATCAAGACATTTTAACAGGATTCTTATTGAAAATAGAGTTGGTTCATTTATAATGGGTGAATACTGAATAATTATGCAGTGCAAATTTACTTAGTGTTTGGTTATATTTATGCAGTCAGTTAGTAAGAGCAAGCGAATTGTTGTTTTTTGTTGCACGGTACGCTTAAGTAATATACAAAACGTCACTTTGCTTTATTAAGAACGTTATGGTACAAGTGGTAGTTGCACAGTATATTGCAGCACATGGAGTGATTATTGCACAACCTTAGCTATAGCAAAGGGAATACAGAGCTTCTGTATTGGCCTTTATAGAACCAAGGCTCATCAAGTATGCTAATCACCAAGAAATGGAATATTCAAAAGATAAGAGAAAAATACAGGGAAGAGACAGTCGTGTTTACGAAAGAATACAAAACATTTTTGTGTGATAGAATGATAGGGCATTAATGTTGGAACCAAAGCGTATCCGTGATAAAGACAAAAGAAGTTGATTGACTGAAGAAGAAATATAATAAGATCTCGAACATCGTCGTAATGCCGGTAACCAGTGGCAACAAACAATGGCGATAAGATTAAAGATATGAACCAAGAAACAAGTACTACTCATACATATAGTATGTCATATATATCATGTAAAAGAATGCATACAAGAAGGCTTTTTTTCTAATGGATTTGATTGAGAAGATATAATATGAAATTTTTGATTCTGTTTGGAATGAAATAGTAGGTGGATTGCGTGTTCGTCTTGACTAGTACAAATAATAAATATGACCTAAAGTCTTCAGATGCGGGGTAACAATCAAAAGAGTCTCTACCTGCCGTAAATAAAGTCTTCATATACGGGATAACAATCAAATAGATACTTATCTACCTGAAGATAATTGACGTATGCTGAAAAGATACGTATCTTGCTCAAGAACCGAACTAGCCTCTATCCTGGTAATGTACGCCGAACTTCTCTTGTGAATTTCTTCGTCCGTCACCATCTAGTGCTTACCCCACAATAGCGTCACTATTACGTGCTGAGCAGGGGACTTAATGTTGATGGTGGTTTTCGGTTTAGGGCTAAAATCGTGAAACCCTGTATTTTAATACGTTGTCATCCTGCAAAGGAACAAAAGCCATTTGAAAGTGATGAGTGCATAAACCTTTTCATTTACATATGTATTGAGAAATTCAACATATTTACGAAATTTATCCAGAATGGTGCGTGAAGCAACAACCCGGGATATTCTGTGAATTTTAACCTATTGCATTATTCACTAATGCATGACCTGCCTGGTATTTTTCTATGCTATGTTCCTATCCGAACTCTCAATATTGGCATGACATGACGATTAATGTTCACTCGCAGCGGAGTAGCATGAATCTCCCGAAGTGTCAGTATTGAGACCTGCATGAACACTCACACAGGCTACACCACCCTCTGACAAAGAGGTCGACGTGTCGACACACTTTTAATTAAAAGTTAGCACGATCGACGCATTTAAATTCCGTAAGGAAAACCTAGACTGTCCATGTCAGTCTTAAAAAAGATCATGGCCACACGATTTGGCCACGTAATTCAACAAGCCTAGCCTACTCCTAGCGGAACTAGGCGATCATCATGATAAACACCGTAGGGCCCACTAACATCCGGACCGGTCGAAATTCCTTTAGCTCATCCACTACACCCTTGAACGCTCGCCAAAACATGGGTGATCACACTGTTTTAAAAAGAGCTCAAACGAGCTAAAACCGACAAAAATGGTCTCAAAAAAATCACGACCGCCCAACTTAGCTAGCCTAGTTGAATGTCTTAGGTTTTCCTTTGAACGATCAAATAAGTGCTAGCGTGTTAACCGACGACCCAGCTACACCCATGGTCGATCGACTTGACCACGACAAGTCAAGAGTGTATAGAATCGCTCGCCCAAGGTAGGGTGAACACGCTGCTTTAGAAACCCTAAATTGTGTTTGCGGCAACGAGATACTTTCACAAATCGATCACAATCGTCCATATTTTCCAGCCAAAGTGACTATCTTAGATTCAATTTTAGGTGGCCCAAAAGATGTCAACGCGCTCACTGGCGACCCGCCTTTGCATAAGTCCGATCGGCCTGCTCAAATTAGCGCCCAACGCTTTCCATCAATCAGCCAAAATAGGGTTGGCCGCACGGCTTCTAAACCCTAAATTACATCAATGGCAATATACAACTGCCACAAATCATCTCATCCTTCTAACTTCGCTAGCCTAGTTGAATGGTATAGATTTGTTTTCAGACGTCATACAAGGTAACACTATGATCATCGTCCACCCTCTTCCACAGGAAGCGATCGACCAAGTGGTAGCTCACCCATAGGGTTCCCAAACGGTCACCCAAAGGTGGTCGGTCATGATACTATTTTAAGACATTCAATTCTCGACTAATTTGAACAAGCTCTAAAACAACGATGTTTCCTGCACATCGATTATTTTCAGCTGCTTGTTTAAAAGCGATGCTTTATATACATCGATCATAAGCGATGTTTTATAAATATTGATTTCATAAATAATTTATTGTTTGACCTAAAAGCACTATGTGCTGCTTTTGGAGGAGAGTCTCATGACTTCACCCATTTACTCGAGACATCAAACATGTCACAAACTAGGGGATGCTCACTGGGGTATTGTTCTGGCGGTTTACAGCGTGCGGCGTGCAACGCGCCCATTACGAGAAAGTGTCAGGAAGGGACGGACAGCTAACAGTGATAGGAGTAGTGGGTGAAAGTGTGCCCAGTTTTCCCTCGTAACGGAAACGTGGTGATCACCACTTTTTACACAACCCCACTACTTAACTGCCTCCACTTCCTACGAGATCAGGAGTGCGCTCAATGACTTGTATAAATAGGATTTCAACCTATTTCAACACAGAACACAAGTGTTATCAACACAAGTATCCAGAAACCATATTCTGATACAAGTCATAAAACAGCCACACCTTCATAATTAAACATTCTGATCTCAAACACCTTCTTCGATTCCCTCCCTAAGATCAACCCTTCTCCTTCACTTTGTGACCGAATTGAATATGGAACGTCCATTTCTTGGTTTAGGCCAGAGTGTTACAGATTGATATCTCGAATCTAAAGTACTACCGTGAAGTGCATTTTTTAGGGTTTGAATTCGTTTCTCATCAACACATCCAAATTTACCAAAAACAACTTTTACCCCAAAAAAGCAACATATCAACCCATTTGTACACAAGGTGTCCTCAAGATAAAGATATCAAAATGAAGTAAATAAGCTATTGAGCGGAACACAAGTCCGAAAGAATATTCCATTCATCTAAAACAACAATATGAAATCTTAACAAGTTAACTAATATGAGCAGATTTTTTGTTGTGATGGGCCTATTACACTAACGAGAGACATGAAAGGTGTAAAAATGGAAAGAAGTGTACCTCTATCAATTATGATCCATGAACTTCCTTTATTGTATAAAATTTCAGACTCCATTGTTGCATAACGATAAAATGTTAGAATTTTGAATTGCGTCACTTGCATTTTTGAACTCCTGTTTCTTATGAAAGTATGTTTAGATGTTCTAATTACAACACTCTATTTGGATATGAGTTCTTATGGGCCTATAAGTGAATTACACCACTAACTTCTAGCATTTCAGTTATATGATGTGACAATTTTTTGCCCTAATATGGAATATATAGGTGGATTGAGTTATTAATATTGAAATAATATAAATGGCTTATAGTCGGTTTCTACTAGATATATTTATTCAGGCGTCAGAAAGACCCGTTTTTCAGGCTTTGATTTCAAAGTTCAGGAGAATTTGATAATAAATCAACAATTCTGTATAAATATCTTAACATAATTATACAAAAACTTATTTAATATATGTGTCGTTATGAAACGGGTTAAACCCTAGTAGAGTTACAAAGTATAATTTATCAATAGGCTTCGTGAATCGACTTTACACTAATGGTTAACTTTTTGTTATTTAGTATTTGAACATCCGGAATGAATCCAATCCTTTGGATCATTCTCAGGACTGGTCAAAAGAGAAATTTAGGAATATGATATACGTAATCCAAGGAAGTAGACTTGCGAAATTTAGTTTCTTAGTCAAAATAGAAATCATAACCGATCATAGGACTGGTCATAATTGTAGGATCATTCTCAGGACTGATCCCTGGTAAGGACCGATCCCATGACCGATAAATTGTGGAAAGGACCGATATCTAATCGATCATGTATGGAGTTTAGTCTGAGTTTACATTTTCGATACGCTTGGTGATCTCTGAGTTTATACAAACATCGATATGTATTCAGACTGAACTTGAAATGTTCACATAATGTCGACATAGTGATTTGAAATGTGCTAAACTCTTATTACTTAGTGTTCAATTATTTTCCTTTGTTCTCAAGGCGATATCCCAAAACCGAAATATTCAGAAATCTTTTAAATATTCGAATTTATGTGCTTACCGTATCCCATAGATTTACATATCTCTAGTTACCATATTAGTAATGTATATGGGTGTATGCTAGATAAAATTAGTTGTCAACTAAGAGTGCCTTTGGTATAGTAGCTGGATTACAGTTGGAATTTGTGAAACTGAAAATATACATCTATTCCATATCTTAAGGATTTTAGGATTTGATAATTCATTGTTGTCCAAAAAATGCTTGGTCATAAAACTATAAAAAATGGAGCTTGTACTCTTACAAACTCATCCCTTACACACTGCCTAACCGTTTACGGGGAAGTCAACTCGTTAATAGAGGAGAGTAATCTAATAAGGTGAAATCTTTTGCATCGCCTTCATTTGAAGTCTTCTTCGGGATTAAGATGTTGACTAAAATGTATTGTTGTTTTAGTTTTTGATTATTTATTTGATTGACTAACAGTGTAATTATCATTGGTAGATCAAACTTGTTTATTCCGTGGTCCCTCTCTTTGATATAAGGTCATTCAAGTTTTTATGAGGATTGCCTGTTTCAGATCTATTTGATTCGAGATCTGAAGATAGACCTAATGATTATCTAAAGTTAACGGACTCCGTTCTATGTGTGGTCGATCCTTAGTAGGAATCAGGTTTTTTGTACAAATGATACTTTGATGACTGAGATACATTATTTTTTTAATATTTGACTTGGTGTTGATCTTTGTCTAAAGGAGTTTATATATTGAAAACCTTTATAATTTAATCCTTTACAATTTCGAGTTACGATCCAAAGGAGCTGAGAAGGAGAAGTCTTCACAGTAGATGAAGCGATTTGAGATAGTGGACTCTGTCTAGGAATTCACGTGCTTAGATCAGATTAATTGTAGGCACACAAATGCTGAAGGATCTGAGTAACTAGGAGTAGTTTACTTGGTCTCAACTATATAGTTGCGGTAGTCAATTTGTATAGCGGCTTAATTATGAGAGTATTCAAAATTAGACTAGGTCCCGAGGGGTTTCTGCCAAACAATTTTTCTCGTTAATAAAATCTTGTGCGTCGTGTGATTACTTTTCTTTGCGCATTGTAATTGTGAGTAATCATACTTGTATGTTAATCCACTTGGTATACGATCCCATAATTAGTTCAGTTTCGAACAAATAACTATATACCAAGTTAACATCTTGTTTAAGTAATCTGTTGGCAGCTATTGGTTCTTTAGGATTACACAATTTTTGTCTATATCAGGTTGATACGAAAAGGTTATGGTATTTTTGGTACCCTCGTTATTGCACCTCTACCTATGGGTCGATTTTTTTTCTTAAATAATGGTGGCTGGTATCTGACTATCCTGGCATTGGACTGGCCATCCCTCACACATATTATGCGTGTGTGTTATCAGGCCTTAATTGGCCCCCCACGTACAGGAGGAAAACCGGAAGGACATTTGTTTGATATCGGTGGCCGGTATTCGACTATCTAGCAAGAAATATCGTATCCTCACAGTAAAATAATGAAAGATCATTTGATGGTTTCGATCACCCTTAACACTCTATTTTGAAACTGTTACGGTGGAAATGAAAATCCCTTTGGGATTACTATAAGTATGAAATTGAGATTTTTCTTCGATAATGTTCACTTATAAAGCAACATGGGATAAATCGTTCAATAGTCGCTGTAAAAGTGAAATCTTTATCCAAATTGGTAACCTCGATGAGTATTTGTTTGATAAGATCGAATTTGTCCCAAAATTAGTAATGTTGGTTCCCTGGATGACGTATCAGAGAGTCCCAAGCGGATCAGAACCCAACGCGTTGGAAGTAAAAAAATTCTGATTCATCACGGTGCCAAAATAGATTTGGACAGTACATGATACATTATTAGATTTTGTCAAAATGGTGCTATCACCGATAAGAGAAGACACATGTCACAAATATGTTTACTTGGCACATAGGTCAAGGCATACCTCATATAGACACTATCCAGACCGGTGGCATCCGAAAAAAGAAAACCTTTTTCTCCCACCTTTCCACAAAGCGATTTCTAGCAAGAGACCTCTTTTTTTGCCGACAACCTAAACTGCTCAGATCTTCTTAGATCTGAGAAGTACCAGTTTCAATCATCAATTTTTAGATTAGATTAGTTCATATAGATCGTATTTGGCTCGAGAAGAAGAGGAGAAAGCAAAACCCTAAACCAAAATTGAAACCTTACCATTTTCTTCAATCCCTAATTCAAGCGCCATGGATTTAGCTAATCTCATCAGCTAAATCTCGATTCACCGTATTTTTTTGCATCAAGTAGATCGTTTACTGCCATTTTGTGATACCCAATTTAATTATTCATGGAATTTTCATCATAATCCTAAATCATGTTGATGCTGGGATTGGATTCTCTCTAGTTTTTTCATGGTTTAGTTTTCGTCGACAATCCTTCCGGGTTTGGTTTCTATACGCAACTGCCTCTTAACCTTTATATTTGATGTAATTTCAGGCTTTATCTACCGGAAGATTTTGATTTAAACTGTCGTTCCTTTTTATCCATGAGAACCTTTTTGATTCCCGTATCCTTTACTGGAAACCCAATAGTAATCCCATTCTCTCTTTATCATGAAGTTTGTAAGCCTTTTTTGCATCTGTATCTGGTTTCTGTGTTTCTTCTTAGCATTTCCTACGCTAGTGAAGAACCCCTCACCTCATTATTGTGTTTAGAAGTGAAGGCATCTGGTTTCAACCACCAGTTTAATCTCCGTTCTTAGGTGGTTTGATTTTTTTGATGTCCTGTTAGGGGTGTTCTAACTCATGTTTGTTTCCCCTGGTTAGTGTTGAATCATTTGTAGAGTTTCTTAGTAATATTTTCTTTAGTCCTAGGTTTAGATTGGTTGCATAGGCTTCGTTTGTTCATGTTTTAGTTGTATTGTTGTCCAAGGAGCTTGTTTTATCCTGGGAACTATTTTTTACATCAGTTATTGGGTTCATTTAAAGTCTTCAATTGATATGGTTTTATTCAAATTGGCTTGGGATACCAGTTTTTTGGAGCGTTTAAATGCTCAGTCAAAGAAACTAGCATATTCGCTTTCATCCTCAGCATTAGCTCTCCTCTGCACCAATAATTAGGATACCCAACCAACTGATTCAGTACCTAATTCAGCTGGATTGGCAGTTTTTTGGAAGCTTCTCAACTGACCTTTAATCATATTGTTAATTGTCATATTTGGTGCACTAGTTATGAATCCATGGCAACCAGCTGCCTATGCCTCCTCACTTTTGTCTTCTATAAGACTTTAGATTCAAATGTTTTGTCTTGACCAAGATGATTATTTTCTCAGCAAGCAGTACAAACAAAATCGTCGCATGATGGAGACCATGAATACTGATATTCTAACAGTGTCACAACTACAACTTCACTTATTTCTCAGCAGCAAGCAAAGCCTATTTGATACGCGAATTGGCCGGTGAACTTGACACATTTACTTGACTACCTTTGAAAAGATGAGGGTACCCAAATACACCACAATCTTTCGTTTATCAACCTATAAGTCCTCTACCGAATGTGATCGTCTATGGACAAAGTCGAGACAACACGACAATTCGGTTCACACTTCGTGTGATCGTCTATGAATTTCTATGGATACGAGATCGAGACAATACAACAACAAGATCACTTGTGTGATTGACCATGGATACAAGATCGATACGATGCGATAATAAAGTGTGTACTTGATAATAGGTTCGGAAATAACCGAAACTCTATAGGATCATATCAAGTATTATAGAGTTAACGTGCTTGTGTATTTTAATTAATTATAATAATAATTATAGTGCAGAAAAACAAAGTAAAAGACACAACAAGATTTTATTAACGAGAAAACCGCAAATGCAGAAAAAATCCGGGACCTAGTCCAGTTTTGAATACTCTCAGAATTAAGCCGTTATACAAAATCAAATACCAATTTCGTATAGTTGAGACGAAGCAGACTACCCCTAACAACTTAGTTCCCTCAGTATTCCTACGCCTTCGAATTCTAGAGTCACGCACGTGAATAGGAAGTCATTTGGATCATATTCCAAACAACAAAGGAATAATTTGTTTGGTAACCACTCTAAACAATCTTGCTAGAAGATATGTGAGTTGTTGACAAAGGATCTTATGTCTAATCTAATAAACTCCTTTGTTTGGTTAGATTAATCTATCCAATAACTATCGAAATAGTCAAGTAGATTCGCACTCAATCGATATAGATCTCAAAGAGAAACTATAGAAAATGTCGATCTCATGCAACTAATTAATCATATCTATCAAAGATAAAATGATTCTAGTTGGATCCTAGCCGATCAAGGTTTGTGCACTAAATCCACAAGATACGAAAACTAATAAGAATTCTTCTTGATCTTCAAATCTTCTATTGCCTTCAAATACCTGCACAACAACACTTGAATCCTCTTGTGATCAATCACACACAGAACGGAGTCTGTTAACAATGGATTATCACAAGATGTCTTTAGATCTAACAACAGTTCTAAAGATCCTGTCGATACTTTGATCTAGTCTGAGTGAATCTTATATTAGAAGAGAAGATTCCCAATAATAAACAAATTAGGTGCAATCAAATTTTCAACAACCGTTAGTCAATCAAATCAAATCGAAAACTAATAAAACTGCAATTATCTAGTTTCCCACCAACGGTACTCGTAGAGCTTCTTGATCCCACAGAAGTCTTTAAACGAGCGTGAAAAGATGAGGGTACACAAATACACCACTGATGGGCATACAATCTTAACATTTTGTAGGTGTTTATGGTATCTTGTTGCAATAATTGCTTATATTTGTGTTAATTCAAGTATTTTGTATCACTTGTTCGTTTGCGAGTAAAATCTGTGTTAATTTTCCCTGATTTGTGTTTTGTAATGGCAGGAGACCAAGTGCAATGGATTCAACAAAGAAAGGTTGAAAAGGGGAGTTGTCGCACCATGACAAGCTAGACAGTTCACATTTCACTGGAGTTTACAAGGGGATACATGTGCAGCAACAACGAGAGATCGTTGTTGGGCCGAAGTTCAGAACTCAGTATCTACTTACGTTTGGGAAATTACATGGAAAGCAAATTAAGCCCAAAACCATTCTTGTATACCAAAATAATGTATTCATGCTTTACACAGATCTTGTTACCTTTCCCGAAACTATCTTCCCATATCTTTCATGGGAAGAGTGTTTCTCTGCTACTACTGTCCGTCCCCTCAAAATTCATCGACCAATCTTTTCTTTGTTCCCAATCTCTACCGGCATGTCATATCTCTAAGATTTTCAATCACATCCCCTCAACTGAAATCACTTCCCCAACTTCCTTACAATTTTCGGCAACAGACTTCCAAACCCTATACTTGTTTTACTTTCAAAACCTATTTCTTCATCAATTGTCAATCACCTGTACCGCCAATAACCTAGCAAATAGATAGGGTGGCTCAGTCAGAGTATAAGAGAAAGGAAAAGTTGTTGATTGAATCACTCTGCAAACTCCAGGATGTTGATTGAAAAGTAATGGCAGCAGGAAATTGACAGCAATAGGGCGGCAGTGGTGAACATAAGCAGTAGGCATGTCAAATTAGGTCTGAGTTTGTTGCCCCTCGCAAACACCAACAACAAAAAGCATTAGCAAGAAATTGATGGCAATATGATGGCTTAATCAGGAAAAGGATGAGATGTTGACTGATTCTCTCTACAAAACTCGACAATTTCATCACCTTCCCTCTACTGTTACTATTAGCAGCATGATGTGAAATCTGAAACGAGTTTTGAAAACAAGGAAACAAATTCAGGCGGCGCACAAGGTGGATGTGTACTCTCAATTCTTATGCAGTGGTGAGTTTCGAGAACAAACCCTAAATTTCTTCATGTGTTCTGGGATTGTGTGTATGGGGACTTTTGGGAGAGAAATGGATGTATAAAAAGGGTTCATTGATGTGTTATTGGGGGTATGCAGGGAGTGAGGAAGAGGGATCTGAAAACACTCTAATTAGCTCTTTTTGTTCTAAGTTTTCTTAAGAATTCGGGGATAAATCATTTTGGTTTAAGTGCTTCAATGGGTTTGATTATAATAGAATCTCATTTATCTCCAGCTTTAGTTATGTGCTAATTTCTGCAGCTAGGGTTGAGATGAAGGGCTTATCCTGACTAGATTATTTTATCAAACTCTGTTGTTCTATTTGAGTACTACTTCATATGAATGGTTTAATACTTGTTTACCAACATACGTAGATAACTTTCACTTCAAATGTCTTGCATCTGTAGTTGTTAGGAAATTTGTATGTTGTTGATCCAACTCATGCTTCATGTGATATGGTTAATCTGTGATTAGTTGTGCTACAAAAAGACATCTAATTCTAGGGATTAATCCTTTAGTTGACATTAAACCATCTACTTGAGAATCTTCACATCATCGGAAGAACGGGAGACTCATATCTCTACCGCAGATTCAAGGGACAACACTATTAGCTAAATTATATAGCCTAGGTTAAGTACTGGATTCAACTGTCCTAGTACTTATTGATTTTGTGTTTAAAATCCTCTATTTCATTTAATTTCTGCATTCTAGTTAGTACTTCATATCAACTGTTTCGTCGTACCGACAACAATCTCATAGTTTGAATTAGTAAAGTAAGGCTTTGAATTCAATTTCACACTGCCCTAGTCTCTGTGGGTTCAACCCGTATTTTCCTTGTTTACATTGTTGACACCGTGCACTTGTGGCGCCGCTGCTGGGGACTCGGTAGCGATGTGGTTGATTCTTTAGCTTCACTTTATTGGTTTTTAGTTTATCGATGTATATATGTGTTTAGATTTTTCAGTTTTCTACTGTTAGTAATTAGATGTGCAATTCTTCTTTTTAGGTTTGTAGTGTTAGCTGTAGCTTTTTATTTTCTTTCGATTAGGTTAACTACTTCATTGTCCTGTAATATATCGTTTCTGTAAGTTGAGTCAGTTCCATCTATAGCTAGTTACATCCTGTAATTTGTTTTGAATTATTTTAGTTGTTTATTGTTGCCCTGTTAATGCCTGTTGCCTTACTTAGTACTAGGGTGTGTCACAATTGTTAAGTTCAGTTACTTGAATTTACACACAAATCTGCATTCTTGAATTATACCAATCTCAGTTACATTGTGACATCTATCCTGAGACTTTTGAACTACTCCATTGTGCTAGCTGATGTATGAGTAGTAATAGGTGTTACAATATTTGTCTTGCTACTCTAGTTTGTTAACTGTCAGTAGTTTCCATTGTTTCCTTGCCGTAGTTGCATACTTCTGGGTACTGAATTGTTTTTGAGATGTCAGGTGCTTTCAATACTGACACGCAAACCAAAGTTTAGGAGAAAGAGGAGCGGAAAAACCTGTTTGTTGTGCCTAAACCCGGTCTTATACCGCCGGTATCGTGCCTCAACTTTAATATTCTTGTCTTGAATGATATACCATCTTTGCATGCAAACTGAACTAGTTGCTAAGCATTGTCACACCCCTGCCACTTATAACATCTTTGTGTATGATCCTGTGACATTTGGGTAATTTAATTGCTAGCTGAACTGATATTTCACTGTGCTTATCTCAATCTCTGCGAAATACTGTGTCTTTGTGCATACATCCGCAAATATGCTATCATTTGCATAATCCCCGTGTTTCTAACTTGTGCATATGTTATTGGAATGGTTGTTATAACATTATTGATGCATTATCTAGGCTATGATTGTGTCTTTTAGAGACCAAACAAATCGTTTAGTTAGAATTCAGCGAGAGGACGTAGTTGAAATCCCTGTTTCTGTCGAAGAAAGACCTGACCAACCTAAGACAACGGGTGAAGAGTTAATCCAACCCCGTAGTCTCAAAGATTATATGTACCCCACGAGGACAAGCCATCCCTCTTATATTATTCCGCCAAAAACTTTTGGTCATTTTGAATTAAAGGCGAGCACAATACACATACTCCCTGTGTTTCGAGGGGTTGATGCTGAAAACACCTATCACCACGTGAGAGATTTTGAGGAGATTTGTGGGAATCTGCGATTCAATCAGTTGACAGAAGAGTCCCTGAAATTGCGTTTATTTCCTTTTTCTTTAAAGGAAAAAGCCAAATCTTGGCTGTATGCATTGCGACCACAGTCCATTAGAACTTGGGATGAACTTACGAAAGAATTTTTCAAAAAGTTCTTCCCAAATCATAAAACATCCACCATTCATCAGGATATCAATAGTTTTGTTCACCTAGATGGTGAGACATTGTCCAAGTATCTAGAAAGGTTTAATGATTTGTTACTGCAATGTCCTCACCATGGTTTCGAACAGTAGAGACTATCAACAATTCTACATGAAGGGTTGGATTCCGCCACTCGAACCATGGTTGAATCAATGTGCAACGGTGAATACACAGATAAAAGTTTCGAAGAGTCATGGGCCTTCTTGCATGAAGTTGCCGAGAAAACTCAGCAATGGGAGTCTGTTAGAGAACCTATAAATTCGACCAACAAGGGTAGCATTCATAGGATTGAGTCTTACTTTGAGGGTAATGCTAAAATTGCATCACTAGCTAGGAGAGTTGGGGATTTAGAACTAGAGAAAAGTGTGAAATCTGCTGCAACTACTTCTTGTAACCAAGTTGAGGTTTCTATTTGTGCTGTGTGTAATAGTTCTGACCATCTTGTTGATAATTACCCACAATTGCATGCATTTCAAGAGTCTAGACCTGAACAAGCTAATATTTTGTATCAAAAGTATGAGAATAACCCTTATTCTCAGACATATAATCCAGGGTGGAGAAACCACCCTAACTTTTCATGGTCCAAAGGCCCTGTATAAGGGGGTATATCAGGAAACACACAAGGATATTCATATCATAGAAACCCCCAAGTACAATCGCACACACAGTACCCTATAGAGAAAAGGCCTAGCTTTGATGATGGTGTAAACCAAATGAATCAAAAAAAATTGGAATATCATAAGTTGAATGACCAAAGGTTTTCTAGTCTAGAACTTAAATTGGGCCAAATCTGTGATGCTATAAATGAGAGGGAAAAGGGTAAACTCCCTAGTCAATCTCAGCAAAATCGGAAAGACACATTTCAGGCAAGTACATCTACTTGTAATGAGACTACAAATGATCAATTGAACTCAGTCACTACTCTTCGTAGTGGTAAAGTAGTTAATAACAATGTGACCATGCCAGAACATAGTGGAGATGTATCGAACTCTGTACCCATTAAGGACAAAGAGACTGAAAAAGTCTCAAAGTCTAGAGACCCTACCGTTGATACCTCACCACCTCAAGTGCCTGTAGATCCTTTTCCTCAAAGGTTAGAGCAGTAAAATAAAACACAGTATAACGAGATATTTGAATTGTTTAGGCGAGTCAATATTAAAGCAATCAAGCAGATCCCTGCTTATGCTAAGTTCTTGAAAGATCTTTGCACACAAAAGCGAAAGCTTAATGTGCACAAGCGTGCCTTTCTTGCTGAACAGGTGAGTTCTATCATTCAAAACAAGACTCCACCTAAGTTTAGAGACCCAGGTTGTCCTACAATCACATGCATGATAGGTTACCGTACGGTCAATAAGGCGTTACTGGACTTAGGGGCAACTGGGAACCTACTTCCATATTCGGTATATGTGCAGTTGGGTCTTGGAGATTTAAAACCAACACCTATAACTCTGCAATTGGCGGACAGATCCGTCAAGGTTCCACGTGGTGTGGTAGAATATGTTATAATCAAGGTTAATAAGTTCTATTTTCCTGTGGACTTCATTGTATTAGATACTCAGCCTGTGCAGAACCCAGACTGTCACATTCCAGTCATTTTAGGACGTCCGTTCTTGGCGACGTCCAATGAAATTATTAATTGTCGTAATGGAGTATTGAAGTTGTCATTTGCTAACATGATTGTGGAATTAAATATTTTTAATTCTATCAGCAACATTTAGATCTTGATGATGATGATAATGTGCATGATATTAACATGATTGAGAGTTTAATTCAGGACTCGTTTTCTAATAACATGCCTGTTGATCCTTTGCATGCTTGTTTGAATAATTTTAACTTGGATTTGTTTGATGATGAGTACATAAGTGAAGTCAATTCTTTGCTTGAATCTGCACCTCTCATGGACACGACTAAATGTAAAGATAGAGTGGAGCCACTTCCACTCTCGGAATCCAAGTCTGTCCCGTCTCTTGTTGAGCCACCAAAGCTTGAACTGAAACCACTGCCTGATACTCTTAAATACGCATTTTTGGGTTCTTCTAAAACTTTTCCTGTAATCATTTCGTCTGCTTTAAGTATAGAACCGGAGAGTAAGCTTTTAGAAGTACTTAGAGGGCATAAAGAAGCCTTAGGATGGAAAATCTCAGATATTAAAGGCATCAGCCCTACAGTTTGTATGAATCACATAAATCTTGAACATAATGCTAAAACATCTAGGGAAATGCTGAGGCGACTTAATCCTAACATGAAAGAAGTTGTTAGGGGTGGGATCCTTAAGCTTATTGATGTGGGTATCATATATCCGATTTTAGACAGCAAATGGGTTAGTCCCATTCAGGTTGTGCCGAAAAAGTCAGGTATTACTGTTGTTCAAACGATGAAGATGAGTTAGTACCTACTCGAGTAACCACAGGGTGGCGAGTTTGCATTGATTATAGGAAGTTGAACGTAATTACAAGGAAAGATTACTTCCCTCTCCCTTTCATAGATCAAATATTAGAAAAGTTATCTGGACATAGTCATTACTGTTTCTTAGACGGCTATTCTGGTTACAACCAGATTCACATAGCACCTGAATATCAGGAAAAGACTACATTTACGTGTCCTTATGGTACATTTGCTTATCGTTGCATGCCTTTTGGGTTATGTAATGCATCCTCTACATTTCAACGTTGTATGATGAGCAATTTTTTTGACATGGTTGATAAGTTTCTTGAGATTTTTATGGATGACTTTTCTGTCTTTGGCTCTTCTTTTGATGAATGTTTGCATTATCTTGCAATTGTTTTGATCATATGTAAAAAAAAGAACTTAATTCTGAACTGGGAAAAATGTCATTTCATGGTTCAGTCAAGCATAGTTTTAGGACATATCATCTCTGAAAAGGCATAGAAGTTGATAGAGAAAAAGTCGACCTTATCTAACACCTTCAGCAACCTCGCTCTGTGAGGGAGGTTAGATCATTTTTAAGCCATGCTGGTTTCTACCGTAGATTCATTAAAGATTTCAGTAAGATCTCAAGGCCACTGTGTAATCTACTTGGTAAAGATGTTGCTTCTGTGTTTGATGATGCTTGTGTGCGTGCATGGGAAGAACTAAAAACTCTTCTAATTTCATCCCCTATAGTCCGACCACCTGACTGGAAATTGTCATTTGAAATCATGTGTGACGCGTCTGATTTTGCTGTTGGTGCTGTTTTAGGACAGCGCGTCGATAGACTTCCATATGTGATATACTACTCTTAATGATGCTCAACTTAACTACTCAAATACTGAGAAGGAATTGCTTGCTGTTTTTTTTTCATTGGACAAGTTTAGGTCATACTTGATAGGGTCTAAGGTCATCATATACACTGATCATGCTGCTCTGAAATTCCTTCTTTCTAAGAAGGATGCTAAAGCTCGTCTCATCCAATGGATACTGTTATTGCAGGAATTCGATCTCGAAATTCGAGATAAGAAAGGTTTTGAAAATGTGGTTGTTGATCACTTGTCTAGATTAAATGTTGAGTCTTTTGATGATTCCTTGCTTATTAGAGAGTCTTTTCCTGATGAACAGTTGATGCTTGTGTTTGAGTTTCCATGGTTTGCTGACATTGTGAACTATCTTGCCACGGGAAGGATGCTTGTGCATTGGTCAAGACAAGACCGTTCTAAGTTCTTGGCTTAAGTTAAATACTTCTTTTGGGATGACCCATACCTGTTTAAGTATTTCCTGGACCAACTCATTAGGAGATGTGTCCCCAACAGTGAACAAAAAGATGTGATATCTTTCTGTCATGACCAAGCATGTGGAGGCCATTTCAGTGCCAAGAAAACTGTGGCAAAGTTCTTGTATAGTGGGTTTTATTGGCCGTCGTTGTTCAAAGATTTTCATGCTTATTGTATTGCTTGTGAACGTTGTCAGAAACCAGGAAGTATTTCAAAGATAAACATGATGCCTTTGCACCCTATCTTGATTGTTGAATTGTTTGATGTGTGGGTAATCGATTTCATGGGTCTGTTTCCTATTTCTGAAGGTAAGCTATACATCCTTGTTGCTGTTGATTATGTTTCTAAGTGGGTAGAAGCGATTGCGGCCAAAACAAATGACCAAAAGGTAGTACTTTCGTTCTTAAAAGAAAACATATTTTCTCGTTTTGGCACACCTAGAACTATAATTAGTGATGCTGGTTCACACTTTTGCAATAGGTCTTTTGAGTCATTAGTTCGCAAGTATGGCATAACTCATAAAGTCGCAACACCATACCATCCACAGACCAGTGGCCAAGTAGAGGATTATAATAGGGAGATTAAGCATATTCTTGAAAAGACGGTTAACTCGTCTAGAAAAGATTAGTCTTTGAGATTGAATGATGCTTTATGGGACTATAGAAAAACATATAAAACCCCTATTGGCATGTCCCCTTACCGACTTGTGTATGGAAAACCCTGTCATTTACCTGTTGAACTTGAACATCGAGCATATTGGGCTATCAAAAAGCTTAACTTTTCTCTTGATAAGGCAGGTACTCGACGGAAGCTCCAGCTCAATGAATTGGAAGAACTGAGGAATGATGCTTATGAAAATGCAAAGATGTAAAAAGATAGAATGAAAGTGTTCCATGACAATCCATTTTACGCAAGTCATTCACGCCTGTCCAGAAAGTTTTATTGTACAACTCACGTTTGCATCTTTTTCCAGGTAAATTGCGTTCTAGATGGACATGCCCGTTCTTGGTGGGCGCAATATTACCTCATGGAGCTGTAGAACTCGAAGATGTAGCAACTAAGAATGTCTTCAAGGTCAATGGACAGAGATTGAAGCCGTTCCTTGAACCAATTTCACCTGAAATTAAAACAATTGATCTGGAAGACCCGGTCTATTTGGATTGAACTGGCTCACCCCTTGTACATACCAGGTTTAGAATTCCATTTTCTTTCTCTTGATTTCTTTTTATTTTTGGTTTGATAGATTATCTTTTTCACGGTTTTGTATAGTTTCTATTTTTTGTTGTTGTGATATCTACCCTGCTGTTTGCTTTGGAAATACTCTATTGTCTCGGGTTTGACAAAACTTTTTGGATCTGGTACTCTCTAACCTCTAACCTCTTCTTTATCTTCATGAACTTCATACCACGTTATAACTTTGTGAATCCTTAGAAACATTGAGGATACTGTTTAACATAGGTTTGGGGGTACAAGTAGATATCACATGAACTTTGTAGTTAGAACTTGTGAATAAATAAAATCATAATCCAAAAAAAATAAATAAAATAAATAAATGAAAAAACATGAAAATAAAAATGAAAAATTGAGCTCATTTACCTTGATTTATGATACCTGTGAGTGTATGATATCTTAGTGTTCTTAGTCTGGATGATGAGGCACCCCTGATTCTAGCACATTTCACATGTGATATAGAAAATTTTCACATGCACGATCTACCAAGCGTGTATAGCGTCGGTGTTTCATAGGTTTAGTAGGTTGCCAATCATCTACAATATTGAATGAACCTTGACTAGCTTGTTCTTTGGTTGGCTGGGATTGAAGGTGGAGGATACGTTAAGAAAAGAAACCATTGAATTTGACTGGGTGCATCGAAAAGGGCTGCCTCTTGCTAAAAGTGTCATGTAATCTATTTTTTCTGTTTTTTTTTGTTAAGTTTGTTGTGTCAGTTTGTTTTTGTATCTTTCATTACTCCAAAATCAGTTAAAAAAAATCAGAAAGAAAAGAAAAGAAAAAAAGAAAAAGAAAAAAAGAAGTACCTATTGTTGTCTGTTATTATGTTTCAGTAAAAATGTTAAAGTGTCTCTCTTGCCTCAAAATGAGAGAGTAGTCAATGTAAATATTGCAGTCAATGTTCTTTGTTGTTATGTGTTGTAAATAGTTTTGTAATATGCAAGGTGGGTGTATCCATTTATGTACAACGCGGGTAAGATGAAATATCACCAACTCATCAGGTGAACATTCACAATTCTCGTAAAGCCGGACAGCTAGCTTGGCTTTGAATTTAGTTGTTAGCCTAAAAACTATCTCTTAGTAATTGGTAGTCATAAATTCCTAGAGTAAATCATTCTCTATGCATGTCTAAGGCAGATACACTTTACACTCTTATCATATGTCCTTAGTTGTTTCAGTGCTAGAATTGTGCCTTTGAAAGCTAGATTGACATATCCAATTGTTGTGAGCTAAAACTGAATGCAGGTATCACTTTCATGGAATCTGAGGTTATATTTTGTCCTAGAGATTTGTGGGTATATTTTGACCAGCGACGGTGGTGTAGGTAGGACTTTTCTTTTGGTTTTGTGTTTTACTCGAGGACGAGCAGAAGACAGTTTTGGGGGTATTTGATGGGCACCTAATATTGCATACAATCTTAAAATTTTGTAGGTGTTTATGGTATCTTGTTTGATCCGTTTTTAGGTGTAGGCCCGTCAAAAGACCCTATACCCAAGTCTGCATACAAGAGAATTAGTCCTAGTAATTCTAGATGTAGTTTCTTAATCCTAGAGTGAGACCTATTTTTAGAAGATTACAAACATATGGAAGTTTCCCTTCATAGAAAGACTAATATTTAGAAGTAACTCAACCTATAAATAAGGTGTAGTTTGGTACCTTTAGGCATGGGAGAAACTAGAGATTATTAGAGAAAATACTAGTAAGAAATTTCTAGAGCAAAAAAGAACAAGGGTACAATTCCTAGGGCAGAAAATAGCTTAAAGGAAAACATTGTATTGTTCTTTCAAAACAAGCAATAAAGATAAAACGTTTCTATTGCAATCTGTTGGTTCTCTTATTCTACTTGTATAGCCTATTCTCTATCTATCATATTGGGGTCTGAAAACTGACCAGTGGTATCAGAGCAAGAAGTTAAGTAAGCAATATTTCCGGAGATGAATGGAAGGGCTTCGATCCAAGGGTAACAAGGTATTATAGTTAGATCTTAATATTAATAGAAGGAAGAAAACATTTATCTCGTCATCATCATTCAATCTGCAAGAGAACGCAATGGAGAAATTAGAGGAAGACATAAAAACTATGAAGGAAGATATAGCTAAACTAATGGAGATGATAAAAGGATTACAACAAACACAACAAGAAACAAACAGTTCCAAGTCTTTGGAAGATGATTCGCCATTCAAAGTGGAGGCAAGAATCGAAATTGCTGCCTACAACGAATATTTAGATCCAGAGAAGTTAGATAGCTGGCTCAAATCTTTGGAAGTTTATTTCAGCACCAAGGGATTTACTGAAGAACAACAGGTAAGTTTCGCTAGACTAAGACTTGATGGACATGCCCTAATTTGGTGGGAAGCATATACGTTAGGTTTGGCGCTTAACAATTAAACACCAGTAACTACTTGGAAGCAATTCAAAACTGTTATCCAAAACCAGTTTTACCCAATTGGTTATGAAGAACGACTACGCGAACAATGGAAATTCTTGCGACAAGTAAAAGGGAAGAACGTCCAAGAATACACTACTGAATTTCGCAAGCAAGATATAGAATTAAAAGTGAATATGAGAGACTCCGAGACTATTGAGAAATATAAAGGAGGTTTTCCTTTTGCTATACGGACATAACTTGCGTTACTTTCAGTGACCGACATTGACGATGCTTGTAAGAAATCTATGTATATTAAGATGAAGAATCAACCCGCTGGAGCAAAGCAATAAAGGACCGAAGAAGGAGAGATTGTGAAATTTGTCCATAAAGAGAGGAAAACTAATCATGTAGTGGCGAACGAAAACATCAAAACACTGCAAAAACTACAAAACTTATCGACATTCAGAGGAAGGATGTTGGATATTACATCCGGAGCTAAGACCATCATGGTGGAAATACCACAAGCAAGCTAATACAACCATCCACAACAAAGAAGAAGAGGTGATTGATGGATCACTTGATCCAGACAGCAAAGTTGTCATGATGACAAAAAAAATGGTATGAACTGGGATACAAGGAAAAGTCATTTGTCTAGGATTGTCGATCTCAGAATCTACTAAAGAAGAGTTATTTTGGGTGAATGCAGAAGTTAAGAAAACACATGTTCTCACTCTATTTGATAGTGGATAGCAACGAAACTTAATATCCGAACAACTAGTGAAGAAGCTGAAGTTGAAGACAACACCACATCCCAAGTTGTACCCGTTAGGATAGTTGAAGAAGGATATAGATATGCAAGTGACTGCTCAATGCACCTTCGGATTCACCATCAACAAGAAATACGTAGATCAGGTAACATGTGATGTTGTCCCGTTAGATGTTTGCCATATTGTATTTGGTAGTCCTTACCTATGGGATAGAGATGCAACGTTCTCAAGACGAGAAAAGGTTTGGAGGCTGGTAAAAAGTAGAAAAGGGTTTCGCATTCTAGATTCTAAAGAGAAGAAGACACTACAACTTCTTCCTGCACAGCCGACCAAACACTTAGTAAATGCTGGTCAGAAGTTTAGTCTACTCACGGTTCGACAAGCTGCCAAAGAACCTAGTGAATTGGTTTGTGCAAACTCTTGCGAGTGCACTAAAACTCAAAATAATGATCAGCAACAGTTGGTAGAAGGGTTTGAAGACACCTTGCAGCAGCCGCAGAAGATACCACCGCGGGTGGAACCAGAAATCAAGCTACTTGACGAGAAAAATAAGTCGCCATCATTACAAGTTGCGCGAGACTTAGCTCTAAGTGAATTAACACAAGATAATTCGACTCTTATCAAGAAGACACAAATGACTACAACTAGAGAACAAGATTTGTCTAAAGACTATAATAACGGGAAAAGTTCAAAGCATGCAAAGTGGTATTTAAAAGTACTACAACTGCGGACTAAACTTCCGCAACTCTTAAACTCAATGCTTTTGAGGGACCAAAAGCCTCCTGATGGGGGAGGTCTGATCCGTTTTTAGGTATAGGCCCGTCAAAAGACCCTATACCCAAGTCTGCATACAAGAGAATTAGTCCTAGTAATTCTAGAAGTAGTTTCTTAATCCTAGAGTGAGACCTATTTTTAGAAGATTACAAACATAGGGAAGTTTCCCTTCATAGAAATACTAATATTTATAATTAACTCAACCTATAAATAAGGTGCAGTTTGGTACCTTTAGGCATGGGATAAACTAGAGATTACTAGAGAAAATACTAGTAAGAAAATTCTAGAGCAAAAGAAGAACAAGGGTACAATTCCTAAGGCAGAAAATAGCTTAAAGGAAAACATTGTATTGTTCTTTCAATACAAGCAATAAAGATAAAACGTTTCTATTGCAATCTGTTGGTTCTTTTATTCTACTTGTGTAGCCTATTCTCTATCTATCATATTGGGGTCTGAAAACTGATCATTGTTGCAATAATTGCTTATATTTGTGCTAATTCAAGTATTTTGTATCACTTTTTCGTTTGCAAGTAAAATCTGTGGTAATTGTCCCTGATTTGTGTTTTGTAATGGCAGGAGACCAAGTGCAATGGATTCAACAAAGAAAGGTTGAAAAGGGGAGTTGTCGCACCATGACAAGCTAGACAGTTCACATTTCACTGGAGTTTACAAGGGGATACATGTGCAGCAACAACGAGATATCGTTGTTGGGCCGAAGTTCAGAACTCAGTATCTACTTACGTTTGGGATTTTACATGGAAAGAAAATTAAGCCCAAAAGTCATTCTTGTATACCAAAATAAGGTATTTGTGTTTTACAAAGATCTTGTTACCTTTCCCAAAACTATCTTCCCATCGCTTTCACGGAAAGAGTGTTTCTCTGCTACTACTGTCCTTACCCTCAAAATTCATCAACCAATCTTTTTTTTGTCCCCCATCTCCACTGGCATTTCATATCTCTGAGATTTTCAATCACATCCCCTCAACTGAAATCACTTCCCCAACTTCCTCACAATTTCCGGAAACATACTTCCAAACCCTATACATGTTTTACTTTCAAAACCTATTTCTTCATCAATTTTCAATCACCTGTACCACCTACCAAATAGATAGGGTGGCTCAGTCAGAGGATAAGAGAAAGGAAAAGTTGTTGATTGAATCACTCTGCAAACTCCAGGATGTTGATTGAAAAGTAATGGCAGCAGGAAATTGACAGCAATAGGGTGCAGTGGTGAACACAAGCAGTAGGCATGTCAAATTAGGTCTGAGTTTGTTTCCCCTCGCAAACACCAACAAACAGCATCAGCAAGAAATTGATGGGAATATGATGGCTTAGTCAGGAAAAGGATGAGATGTTGACTGATTCTCTCTACAAAACTCGTCAACTTCATTACCTTCCCTCTACTGTTACTATTAGCAGCGTGATGTGAAATCTGAAACGATTTTTGAAGACAAGGAGACAAATTCAGGAGGTGCGCAAGGTGTATGTGTACTCTCAATTCTTCTGCAGTGGTGAGTTTCGAGAACAAACCCTAAATTTCTTCTTGTGTTCTGTGATTGTGTGGATGGGGACTTTTGGGAGAGAAATGGATGTATAAAAATGGTTCATTGATGTGTAATTGGGGGTATGCCGGGAGTGAGGAAGAGGGATCTAAAAATACTCTAATTAGCTCTTTTTGTTCTAAGTGTTCTTAAGAATTCAGGGATAAATCATTTTGGTTCAAGTGCTTTAATGGGTTTGATTATAATAGAATCTCATTTATCTCCTGCTTTAGTTATATGCTAATTTCTGTAGCTAGGTTTGAGATGAAGGGATTATCCTGACTAGATTATTTTAGAAAACTCTGTTGTTCTATTTGAGTACTACTGCATATGAATGGTTTAATACTTGTTTACCAACATACATAGATAACTTTCACTTCAAATGTCTTGCATCTGTAGTTGTTAGGAAATTTGTATGTTGTTGATCCAACTCATGTTTCATGTGATATGGTTAATCTGTGATTAGTTGTGCTATAAAAAGGCATCTAATTCTAGGGATTAATCCTTTAGTTGACATTAAACCATCTACTTAAGAATCTTCACATCGTCGGAAGAACGGGAGACTCGTATATCTACCGCCGATTCAAGGGACAACACTATTATATAAAATATCTAGCCTAGGTTAAGTACAGGATTCAACTGCCCTAGTACTTCTTGCTTGTGTGTTCAAAATCCTCTATTTCATTTACTTTCTTCATTCTAGTTAGTACTTCATATCAACTGTTTCGTCGACAACAATCTCCTAGTTTGAATTAGTAAAGTAAGGCTTTGAATTCAATTTCACACTTCCCTAGTCTCTGTGGGTTCGACCCGTATTTTCCATGTTTACATTGTTGACACCGTGCACTTGAGGTTTAGTACAATTGTAGGCTAACTTTCTAGTCCTACCAACCACAATGTTTTTATTTCAACCTATAAGTCTGATACCAAGTGTGATCGTTTATGGACAAAGTCGAGACACTACGACAACTTGATAATAGTTACGGTCCGAAACCAGTTTACTATAGGATCAATATCAAGTGATTTGTATTAATGCACAATTGTATTTACTTTATTATAATATATAACAATTATAATGCGGAAGTAAAGTAAATAACATAACACAAGATTTTGTTAATGAGGAAACCGCAAATGCATAAAAACCACGAGACCTAGTCCAGTTTTGGATACTCTCAGAATTAAGCCGTTATAGAAAATCTAAACCAAATTCGTATAGTTGAGACCAAACAGACTACCCCCAACTACTTAGTTTCCTCGGTATCCCTGAGCCTTCGACTTCTAGAGTCACACACGTGAATAGAAAGTCCTTTGGATCGTATTCCAAATAGCAAAGAAAGAATTTGTTTGGTAACCACTCTAATCAATCTTGATACAAGATAATATGAGTCGTTGACAAAGGATCTTTTGTTTAATCTAATAAACTCCTTTGTCTGGTTAGATCAATCTAAACAATAACTACCAAAATAGTCAAGTCTAGAATCAGAATCAATCAATATAGATCTCAAAGAGAAATATAGAGAATGTCGATCTCACGCAACTAACCAATCAGATCTATCAAAGATAAATCCAACCGATCAAAGTTTGTGCACTAAATCCACAAGATACGAAAACTAATAAGAATTCTTCTCCGTCTTCAAATATTCTATTGCCTTCAAATACCTGCGCAATACCACTTGAATCTCTTGTGATCAATCACACACAGAACGAAGTCTGTTAACAATGGATTATCACGAGATGTCTTTAGATCTAAAAATAGTTCTAAAGATCACGTCGATACTTTGATCTAGTAGAATCTTATATCAGAAGAGAAGATTATCAAGAATAAACAAACTAGGTACAATCAAAGTTTCAACAACCATTACTCAATCTAATCAAATCGAAAACTAATAACACTGTAATTATCTAGTTTCCCACCAACGGTACTCGTAGAGCTTCTTGATCCCAAAGAAGTCTTTAAACAAGCAGTCGTAAGAGATTTCACCTAATTAGGATACTTTCCTCTCCGAATAGACGACTCCACCAGAAAGAACAAGAAATGAAGTTTTCCTGGCTCTTAAGATAGTTTGCTAGAAATAAAAACTTAAGTATATATAGACCAAGGATGTTTGGACACCAAGGAATTTCTCAAACCGAAAATATTCTCAAAATATGCAATGAATGCCCAAATTTGGTTTTCCAATAAATGCTGGTCCAATATTTCCGAAATCTCTCATAAAAAATCTCCAATTAGTAAATGCACATTACTAATATTTATTATCTAGAGCTATGCATTAATTATTGGTAATTAAAGCATATAAAACCAAAAACCTTAATTAAAAGATTCTTAATTTAGTTCGACACAGGATCACCTTGAGTACCAAGTGTAGTTACCTAAAATCGGTGAGAGGCTAAAGTGGAGCTCTAGGGTTTCTGAAAGTGAGTTACGGAAGGTTGAGCAAGAATATTGTTCGCCTAAACCACGCACAATGGCCATTCAAATGATGCTTCAGTCACAGGAGAGGTTAGGGCCGGTCTTAGGGAGGGAAGCAGATGAAGAGAGAGATCAGAGAACTCTAGGGTTTGAAGAAGAATTACTCTGAGAGGTTACGAGAAAGATGATCGTAGCTTGGAAAATAGATGACCGATTTATAGATGAATTCTCTAATCTCAAGTCGATGAAGATAAGGGTTGCTTTCCGTGTCGTGCGAAACAATTCTCCCATCTCTTCAGGAATAGGGATAAACTAGGTTGAGTTTATCTCATTATTCCGCCGCCTTTATTCTCTTATGCGGTGAGAAATAGCCGGGTATTTCTCACAAGTGTCGTAGACCTCCAGACCAAAACCCTAATTGATATCCCCCCATTTGTGTGAAGTTGAGTAAGCCTTTGTGATGATGTATTGAGAGAGAAATATTTTCTTTAGCCGAGTTGGCCAAGATAGAGAGATATTCTCTGATTTGTGATAATGACTAGGATGAGTCACGTGAAAAGGCATGGAATTCCTTAGGAATCGTGTGTAGAGTGTGAGAGGAGATGAGGCTGATCTCCCTCTCTCCATGGTCGATCACATATGTCATGTGAAGGCTGTATTATTATTTGTGGGCCCCTTTGAGCATGCAGAGATCAAGAGAGCTAATCCACGTTTTGGATAACCATGTATAGTTCAGGCTCAATTTACTAGCCGTAAGTGTATTTGAGAAGCTGAGAAACAGGCTTGAGCACTAGGTAAGGCGTGTGCCTATCATGTGAATCTATCCAAGATTTTGAGGAGAGATTTGAATCTCTCCGAGATTTTGTGAAGAGATTTCAATCTCTCCGAGATTTTACGGAAGGCTCAGAAATCTCTCCGTGATTTCTGCGAAGAGATTGAGCTCTCCGTGATTTCTGCAGAGAGATTTGAATCTCTCCGATATTTTGCGGACGACTCAAAAAATCTCTCCGAGATTTTGCGGACGACTCAAAAAATCTCTCCGAGATTTTTGCTGATGGCCCAAAATCTCTCTGTGATTTTTGTAGAGAGATCTCTCTGTGGTCAGCTGGGACTCGGCCTGGAGAGAGAGATAAAAGTCTTTGTACGCCCGATTAATGTCTCTGCCTTTGGCTCACTTGTCTTTGACCAGCGTATCTTGCAGAGATGTGTTAGGAATCAAATGTGTGTCCATATGATGAGCCAACAAGACCAGTGTATCTCGAAAGGATATTCCATGAGTCTGTCGAAAAGGCTCAGAGGTATATAACCAACCTATCTCGCGTGTATGTCCTAGGAGTTATCCGGAAACCTCAGTAAGTCGAGTCAGAGCCTATATCAGACATGACCAGTGTATCTCGCGATGATGTACTAGGAATCAGTCTTTGATCTCAAATAGGGTGAGTTGTGCTTACAGGAGATATGCTAATCTCCGCTCTGGGTCATAAGTCCGTCGGGGGCGTATTTATGCATCTACAGAGCCTACATGAGCAGTAGCATCTCGTTGAGGACGTTATGTGATTTGTAGATAGTGGTAAAAGTGGTTCGATTCTGAGACTTGTGAAGGATATTAATTAGACTTAAATTCTAATATTAAAATAGAAAACTCACTAAAAATTATAGAAAACTCAATCAAAGATGATATCAATACTAAAAGAAACACTGAGGCTAAGATTCCACTATTTTCCAAGTTCAAAGTGATTAAACCAATACTTATATTTATGCAATTTTCTTGTTTAATTTGATTCTAAAATATTGCAACAAGTAGATTTTCAAAAGTAATAATTGTAAATACCAAGTATGAAGCATCAAAAGTCTTAAAACTAAGCATACTCCATCAAAATAGATCACAATCACTCAAATAAAAATCATATTCAATAATAGTTCAAGGAAAATAATCATATAATTATTGCAAATAAAAAGATAAAATAGTATATACCACATTTTGTTGGAAAAATAGCTTCCTCTATCGCCTCAGCAATGGGGTTTAGCTCCTCATATTAATCATGATCTCAAAATGTGTGTTTGTTGCTCAAAAGATGATTAAAAGAGTGAAGAGTAATAACACAGACTGTTTGCAACAGTGTATTGGTGTTGCAAAACAGCTGTTACAATGGAACTGTAACAGAAAAACTGTTGCTTTGTCGCTGATTTTAAGATCCTAAAATAAGACTGCCCTGAACAGCTTAATGTTCTTCAGCTGTTAAACAACGACACTGTTCTGGGACTGTTTACCGAGCATCAATGTTCTTTGCGTTCTTCTTCTTCTTCAGCAGCAGCAGCAGAAACAAAGTTTGGTAAAGCTCTGATTTCTTCTTCTCTGGCTCTCCTTAGATTTCCAAACTCTCGACACCTCTTCTATATGACCCAAGACATCTATTTATATCAAAAATACCGATTAAATCTCTCCAAAATCTTCCAAAATCTCTTTCCTTCTCTTCACGGCCAAGTTGCGGCAATTTATTGTTTTAGGATTTCTACGCGTTTCTGAGCTTTCCTTTTTATTCTATACTCTTCCTTAGATAGATACAAATCTTTGGGAAGGTTTACAGCGTTTTAATCTCTCTAAAATTCCCTAAAACAGGTCACACACGTGACTTTCCATATTTTCTGTTGTGAGAAAAACCGTCGATTGAGCCCAATCTAATCGATTTAAACACCCATATCAGATTCCTAGACCCATAAGGAGTCTATCCTATGAAAATCAGAGGTTTAATCGACCTCAAACTCCTTCAAATCACGATTGCCAAAACTGTTCTTTAACTGCACTTTTTCCCGCCAAAATCCTGGTTTTTGAATATTGAAGATGGTTTCCCCTTATCCAGAGTAGGGGTGCGATTAGTAACTAGGTTACCCCTTAGTAATGTGATGCCCCTTAGTAATTAGGTTACCCCTTATCCAAAGTGAGAGTCCGAATAGCAAATGTCCTCTGGGTGCTTTCTGACAATTTTTCGAGCCAATTTTTTCCAAAAATGTTTATTAGCCAAAAATACCTACAAATAAATAAAACACCATAATAAGTACAAAAATGAGCCCTAACACTATATAGAATCGAGACAAATCGGACAAAAAAATGTGTCTATCAAACACCCCCAAACCTATTATTTGCTAGTCCTCGAGCAAAAATAAAATAGAAATAAAATCCTAACTCACTGTCGCAGGCATTGTCGATTGCATTTAGCGTATGCAATAATACTTTAAAACCCTAGGTGTCCCTAGTGGCAGAGTGTTGTCTCCGGAGGGCTTACCGGAGGTATACCCACAAAACCTTTATACTCCAGACCCTAGCTATCTACACAGAACCTTGGAAGGCACTAAATAATCTCCTTGGTTGGCATACTTATTGACTACAGGAGGAAGTACCCTGATGCGAAATTCCAGTTGTTGTACACGAGTTTGCACTCAAGCATACGAAAATTCATATGAAGTGACAGAGCTCTACTCAGATAGTCGCACTATGGACATCAATATCCGGAGTCAAAACTAATCACATGGATAGATCAAGAAGATGGATATAGAAAAACATAGATGGTTTTGATGTTTACTAGGTGAACGGTGTTTCTCATATCTGTCTGAAGGCCTCCGCCAAAATGAACCTATCCTAATGGACTGAGATACTAGTCTGACTAATATCAACACACTGGCATATACAAGGGAACCAGTGATTGATAATCCTAACTCTAGGTCAACACAACTGGCATATACAAGGGTTCCAGTGGTCGACTTTATTGAATTTATTCCAGTTGGTCTGGTCTGGTCTTTTTTTTTTTTTTTTTTTTGTATCTCAATCACTCTAATTCACCCTAGCATTGGTAACAACTTGAATCGTGAGCCCCACCTAATCACTTAGAGAAACATAGTTTAAAAACAAAACAAAATAAAAACAGAAGTGAAAAGGACTCAACGAGATATGGTGAAACTATCATGTTATTTCTAACACCTGAGCTCTGTGCTTTTATGAATAGACTCTTTAGATGTTGCCATCTAGTCAGATTGGTTCCTCAACTCCTACAACCAAAATGCTTCCATCCACTTAGATTGGTTAGTGCCATCCTTAATAGGGATAAATTTCTAGGCTCTGGAGTTTATTTATTGCAACGAAAAGGTAACAAAAAGTTCTACCCCCCCCCAAACTTAAATCTAACATTGTCCTCAATGTTTCTAATCAAAGAACAGTACCAAAAATATAAGTAACATGAGGAAATAGTAAAGAGAGAAGTCGGAAAGATAGTACCTGGGTGAAGTGTAACCAAAAACCTACAAAAATATTATACAACATACAAAATCGCCTCGATGGTCAATCAAGGTAAACAGGGTCCTCCAGAGGGACCTCCTCAACATCACCTGTAGGAAAAGGCTCTAAAAAGGGCTTCAATCGCTGACCGTTAACCTTCGAAGAACTACTACCATCTGGTGTCTCAATCTCAACAGCGCCATGAGGAAAAACAGTACGGACCACAAAAGGACCGGTCCACCGAGAGCGCAACTTCCCGGGGAATAGATGCAAACGAGTGTCATACAGAAGAACTTTTTGACCTGGAGAAAATGACTTTCGTAAAATATTCCTATCATGCACAAGTTTCATTTTGTTCTTATACTCCTTAGCACTATCGTATGCATCTCTACGAATCTCGTCCAACTCATTGAGCTGGAGCTTTCTTTGAGCTCCTGCCTTGTCAAGTGAAAAGTTTAAGTTCTTAATAGCCCAATAGGCTCGATGCTCTAACTCAACAGGCAGGTGACATGCCTTGCCAAACACTAAACGATAAGGTGACATTCCAATGGGTGTCTTAAACGCAGTACGGTAAGCCCATAAGGCATCAGTAAGCCTCGACGACCAGTCTTTCCTATTTGGATTAACTGTTTTCTCTAGAATACGTTTAATTTCCCTATTGGAAACCTCTACCTGACCACTAGTCTGAGGGTGATATGGGGTTGCTACTTTATGGGTAATACCGTATTATTAAAAGAAAACGGTCTATTACAAAAGTGTGAACCTCCATCACTAATTATAGCTCGCGGCGTACCAAAACGTGTAAGTATATTCTCTTTCAAAAACTGGACTACGACCCTGTGGTCATTCGTTCTACACGGAACCGCCTCAACCCACTTAGACACATAGTCTACAGCGACAAGTATGTAAAGATAACCAAACGAAATAGGAAATGGACCCATAAAATCACCCCACACATCAAAGACCTCAATCACTAAAATAGGGTTCAAAGGCATCATATTTCTACGGGAAATGGTTCCTAACTTCTGGCAACGCTCACAAGAAACACAATGACTATGGGAATCTTTAAACAACGAAGGCCAGTAAAATCCACACTGCAAAATCTTAGCAGCAGTCTTCTTAGCACTAAAATGACCCCCACATGCATGTTCATGACAAAAGGAGATAATACTAGACTGGTCACTCTCAGATACACATCTCCTAATAATCTGGTCCGGACAATACTTAAACAGATAAGGATCGTCCCAAAAGAAATGCTTAACCTCGGCTAAAAACCTAGAACGATCTTGCTTACCCCAATGTTGAGGGGTTCGACCAGTAACAAGATAATTCACTATATTTGCATACCAAGGTGATTGGGAAACAGAGAACAATTGTTCATCAGGAAAGCTATCCCTTATAGGAAGGGAATCACTAGGGGAACTAACAACTAGCCTAGACAAGTGATCTGCTACTACATTTTCTGCACCCTTTTTGTCTCTAATGTCTGGGGAAAATTCCTGTAACAATAGGATCCATCTAATCAATCTAGGTTTGGTATCCTTCTTAGATAAAAGGTATTTCAAAGCAGCATGATCTGTATAGATTATGATCTTAGAACCTAATAGGTAGGACCTAAACTTATCCAAGGCAAACACGATGGCTAAAAGTTCCTTCTCGGTAGTTGTGTAGTTCATTTGGGCATCATTCAGAGTTTTGCTAGCATAATAAATCACATGAAGTAATTTGTTTTCTCGTTGTCCTAAAACGACGCCTATAGCATAATCTGAAGAATCACACATAATCTCAAAGGGTAGGTTCCAGTTAGGTGCCTGGACTATCGGGGCAGTAGTGAGTAAAGTTTTAAGCTTCTCAAAAGCCTCTAAACAAGCATCATCAAAGACAAACTTAACATCTTTTGCAAGCAAATTGCAAAGAGGTCTAGAAATCAAGCTAAAATCCTTAATGAATCGACGGTAAAAACCTGCATGCCCTAGGAATGACCTAATATCTTTTACGGTTTTTGGGACCTGTAAAGTCTTAATAAGGTCAACTTTGGCTTTGTCTACCTCTATACCCTTTGAAGAGACGATGTGCCCTAATACAATTCCTGATTTAACCATGAAATGGCATTTTTCCCAATTAAGCACTAAATTTTTTTCCTTACACCTAGTCAACACTAATGTCAAATGATGCAAGCACTCATCGAAAGATGAACCAAACACTGAAAAATCATCCATAAAGACCTCTAAGAACCGTTCTACCATATCAGAAAATATGCTCATCATACAACGCTGAAAAGTTGCAGGGGCATTACATAGCCCGAAAGGCATGCGTCTATACGCAAAGGTACCAAAGGGACAGGTAAAAGTGGTTTTCTCTTGGTCTTCTGGGGCAATAACGATCTGATTATAACCGGAGTAGCCATCTAAGAAGCAATAGTGACTATGTCCAGCTAATCGCTCTAGCATTTGGTCGATAAAAGGAAGGGGAAAGTGATCCTTCCTTGTGACCTTGTTCAATTTCCTATAGTCAATACACACACGCCATCCCGTGGTCACTCGGGTTGGGATTAATTCATTATTATCATTCTGGACTACAGTGATACCTGATTTCTTGGGGACAACCTGAACAGGGCTGACCCACTTACTGTCTGAAATTGGGTAAATAATACCCGCATCTAACAACTTAAGCACCTCTTTTCGAACTACCTCTTTCATGTTAGGGTTCAGTCGACGTTGCATCTCCCTAGATGGTTTGGAGTCTTCCTCTAAATGAATCTGATGCATACACACAGTAGGACTTATACCCTTAATGTCTGCTATAGTCCACCCTAAAGCTTATTTATTGTATTGAAGTACATTTACTAGCCTACTTTCCTGATCACTATCCAAATTGGAATCTACAATCACAGGTAAAGTCTCAGATGGGCCTAAAAACACATACTTTAGAGTATCGGGTAGCGGTTTAAGGTCCAACTTTTGGGGCTCTTCTAAAGAAGGAATTAGGGTAGTCTCAGAAACTGGTAACGGTTCGAACCTAGCTTTCCATCTATCAGTGTCTAACACAGGGGTAGAATCTAATAGAGCATTCACCTGTTCAATAGTGTTATCGTCGTCTAAACCAAAATGGGATAGACAACTTTCTAATGGGTCTTCAGACAAGATGTTTGGTAATGTCTCCTGAACTAAGGCTTCTATCATGTTCACCTCCTCAACACATGTGTCATCTAGCTCATGAGTTTGCTTACTGACATTAAAAATGTTCATCTCCATAGTCATATTGCCAAAAGATAAACTCATCACACCATTTCGACAGTTAATGATCGCATTAGACGTATCTAAAAATGGTCGACCTAAAATCACAGGTATCTGGTTCTCTGGGTCAGGGACAGGTTGGGTATCTAAAACCACGAAATCCACTGGATAAATAAACTTGTCAACCTCAATAAGAACATCCTCGATAACACCTCGAGGGATTTTAACAGACCTATCAGCTAACTGCAGTGTCATCTGAGTAGATTTCATTTCACCAAGTCCTAGCTGTAAGTATACATGGAATGGCAGTAAGTTCACATTGGCTCCTAAGTCAAGTAAATATTTTTCTACCCGGAAGTTACCTATTGTGAAAGCAATGGTAGGAGAACCCGGGTCTTTGTACTTTGGAGTTGTGGTGTTCTGAATGATTGAACTTACGTGACTAGCTAAAAAGGCTTTCTTATGGACGCTAAGTTTTCGCTTTCGCGTACACATATCCTTAAGGAACTTGGCATAAGCAGGAATTTGCCTAATTGCATCTAATAAGGGAAGGTTTATGGTAACTTGCTTAAAAACCTCCACTATGTCATTAAAGTTCGATTCCTTCTTTGTTGGTACTAATAGTTGAGGAAATGGGGCTCTAGGCCTAAAATCAGACCTTTCAGGAACCGAATTCACATCATCAGAAACTTTATCAGTCTCTTCAGCTACTGGTCCTGAGAGGTGAGATCCTGAGGGGTGAACTACAGTATGTTCACTATCGGGCATGGTTACCTTATTGTACAACTCTACCACTTCTAAGGGTTCTAACAACATTCAATTGATTCGATGGTTTTGCACCTAATTCATGAACTCCTCTAGGGTTGCGTTGTGTTTGACTAGGAAACTTACCTTTTTCTCTCAAAGAATCACTTATCAGACCAACCTGGGTTTTTAACTCGAAAATAGCCTGACTATTTTCTTGTCCTATCCTGTTACTAGCTTGTAGACTCTGTTCTACGGATAACTGGTTTGCAGTTTGCTGAGTTAACAAGGCGAGAGGTTCCTCTAAACTTAGGATTCTCTTATCTGACTGATTCTGAAACTGAGCTAGTACTGAAGGATTCTTAGTATAGCCAAAACCTGGGGGAGCATTAGAATTACTAAACTGACCTTGACTTTGGCCCTTAGAGCATGAAAGGTTCGGATGGTTTCTCCAACCAGGATTATAGGTTTTTGAATATGGGTCAATCTTTTGACGGTTATCAAATCTAGTGTTATTATAAAGAGCATTGACATGCTCTTCAATATTCTGGCCTTCCCAAAAAGGCTCCACTCTACCACTAGTCTGGCCCACTTCTAAGGCTTCTAACCTTTTTGTTATAGCAGCAATTTTGGCATCTGATTCATAGCCTCCTTCTACCCTATTAATGTTTCCTCTACTTAAAAGAATTGTTTTCTGGGGTGCCCTACTATTTTCCCATTGCTGGGTTTTTTCGGCGATTTCATTAAAAAATTCCATCGCCGCATCAACAGTTTGGTTTTCAAATCCACCAGTGCATAGAGACCCAACCATGGTCGTTGTGGAATAATCAAAACCCTCATAAATGATCTGAACTAGCCTAACCTTTTCTAAACCATGACGAGGACACTGGGATAATAAATCATTGAACCTTTCCAAATACCTATATAAAGATTCTCCCTCTTGTTGTGAAAATGTGCATATTTGCGTCCTAATAGACGATGTTTTGTGCCTAGGGAAGAACTTATTGAAAAAGGCAGATGTAAGTTGTTCATATGTCTCAATTGACTCGGAGTCCAAACTATACAGCCACGACTTGGCCTTATCTTTCAGGGAAAATGGGAATAACCTAAGTTTCAAAGCATCATCATCTAAGCCTCTAATTCTTAGAGTACTACAAATTTCCTCAAAATCCCTAACATGGTAATAAGGGTTTTCATTTTATTTCCCTAAAAAGATTGGGAGCATCTGTAAGGTCCCAGGTTTCAGTTCATAGGGTGCCTCCGTTTCAGCTAACTTAATACACGAAGGACGGGTAGTCCTAGTTGGATTCAACAAAGCTTTCAAAGTTTCCATTTATGGCGCTATCGGAGCAACATGGATTCTCTCCTCAGTCAAAGAACGTTCAAAAACAGACTCTTCAAAAGCCGGACTTTCTAGATTAAGGTAATCGAGACGCTTCGAACTACTAGGTTTCTCTTTAACAAATCTACCTAGTGCATCTCTTTTATGTTCAGGCATGCAATAGAATTTTCTAAATTGGAAGGGTAAGCAAACACAGATCAAGGCCGACTCAACCAAATCAAACCTATTGATTTCTAGCAAACAAAAAGCATGATGGCTCCACTTAGATTGTTTCTAGACCAGCTTCTAATCCTTCGAACGGGAATTCGTTACAATTTAAGCAAACCCCTCTAGAATCAATCCGAGTTAACGTAAGTTGAATAGAGGCGAGGGAAGCTCGGTGGATCTTTGATACCCAAGGCCTCACCGGTATTACAAGGCGGCGCAGTCACGCATTCAACTTACAGAAACCGTCAAGAACTTCGAAGTATGCTTAAAAGAATAACCAATATTTTTTGAATGACTTTCCTGTTAAGCTCGTTACCCTATCGGTCTCGTTCTAGTCAAAATTTTAGGCTTAGGTTCGCGTAGGTTACGTGTTCCTAAAGCGGGCAAGAAGAGAACGGTGATGAAATCCGAACCCTTATCTTGTATGGCCAGGCCTTTCCCTTTACTAGGAAAATAAATGTCCGTATTCAGTCCTCAACATATATGCATACGAACGAGTCCAGTAACTCGCTGACAGGGGATTCGCGAGTGTTTAGAATCTTACCTCCCATTCCAGACGGGGGATGAATCGGTTGTAGTCGACTCGGACCACTGACTCCGATGTCTAGTGTACGAACCCAAGGTGCAGAGACAATATCGTAATTGTCCTCCTTCTCTGCAAACAGTTTATATTTAAAGTACCCTTCCGTAGGGTAATAAAAAAAAAATTAATGTCCCGAAGTCCAAAAGTCCAAAAAAATAAAGAAAAATTACAAAAATAATAAACCCTAATACAGTTTTTTTTTTAAAATAAAATAAACAAACCCTAAACTAAAATTGTCTAAAATAAAATTGTCTTCTTTTCTGTTCTTTTTGCTTTAATCTTCAGCTCCAAGTCTTTATGAAATCACCAAACTCCTTGGCTCAATTTTCTTTATGATCCAGAACCTGTAGACACAAGATAAATACCCAAAAACATAAAACGGACAAAAATAATAAAAATAAAATAAAAATTAAAATAAAATAAATCTAAAACCCTAAAAACAAGTCCGCGTCGGCGGCGCCAAAAATTAATGTGATTTGTAGATAGTGGTAAAAGTGGTTCGATTCGCAGACTTGTGAAGGATATTAATTAGACTTAAATTCTAATATTAAAATAGAAAACTCACTAAAAATTATAGCAAACTCAATCCAAGATGATATCAATACTAAAAGAAACACTGAGGCTAAGATTCCACTATTTTCCAAGTTCAAAGTGATTAAACCAATACTTATATTTATGCAATTTTCTTGTTTAATTTGATTCTAAAATATTGTAACAAGTAGATTTTCAAAAGTAATAATTGTAAATACCAAGTATGAAGTATCGAAAGTCTTAAAACTAAGCATGCTCCATCAAAATAGATCACAATCACTCAAATAAAAATCATATTCAATAATAGTTCAAGGCAAATAATCATATAATTATTGCAAATAAAAAGATAAAATAGTATATACCACTTTTTGTTGGAAAAATAGCTTCCTCTATCGCCTCAGCAATGGGGTTTAGCTCCTCATATTAATCATGATCTCAAAATGTGTGTTTGTTGCTCAAAAGATGATTAAAAGAGTGAAAAGTAATAACACAGACTGTTTGCAACAGTGTATTGGTGTTGCAAAACAACTGTTACAATGGAACTGTTACAGAAAAACTGTTTCTTTGTCGCTGATTTTAAGACCCTAAAATAAGACTACCCTGAACAGCTTAATGTTCTTCAGCTATTAAACAACGACCCTGTTCTGCGACTGTTTACCGAGCGTCAATGTTCTTCACGTTCTTCTTCTTCAGCAGCAGCAGAAACAGAGTTTGGTAAAGCTCTGATTTCTTCTTCTCTGGCTCTCCTTAGGTTCCCAAACTCTGGACACCTATTCTATATGACCCAAGACATCTATTTATATCAAAAATACCGATTAAATCTCTCCCAAATCTTCCAAAATCTCTTTCCTTCTCTTCACGGCCAAGTTGCGACAATTTCTTGTTTTAGGATTTCTACGCGTTTCTGAGCTTTCCTTTTTATTCTAAACTCTTCCTTAGATAGATACAAATCTTTGGGAAGGTTTACAACATTATAATCTCTCTAAAATTCCCTAAAACAGGTCACACACGTGACTTTCCATATTTTCTGTTATGAGAAAAATCCGTCGATTGAGCCCAGTCTAATCGATTTAAACACCCATATCAGATTCCTAGACCCATAAGGAGTCTATCCTATGAAAATCAGAGGTTTATTCGACCTCAAACTCCTCCAAATCACGATTGCCAAATTTTTTTATTAACTGCACTTTTTTCCCGCCAAAATCCTGGTTTTTGAATGTTGAAGATGGATGCCCCTTATCCAGAGTAGGGGTGCGATTAGAAACTGCCTGGAAATGGGATGCCCCTTAGTAATTAGGTTACCCCTTATCCAAAGTGAGAGTCCGAATAGAAAATGTCATCCGGGTGCTTTCCGACAAATTTTTGAGCCAATTTTTTCCAAAAATGTTTATTAGCCAAAAATACCTACAAATAAATAAAACACCATAATAAGTACAAAAATGAGCCCTAACACTATACAAAATCGAGACAAATCGGACACAAAAATGTGTCTATTAGGACGTATACTAGGAATCATGGCATCACAATCAGCTGCTTCTCGCGAAAACTTGATGGAATTGTGGTTGTTCTGGTTCATAAGTCTGTCAGGGACGTTTTACGCTCTACAGAACCTACGTGACCAGTAGTATCTCGTTGAGGATGTGCACTAGGAATCACAGCATCATGACCATCAGTGTATTGCGGGGACGTATACTAGAAATCGGGGCTAAGGATGCCTTAAGGACCAAGGGCTTAATCTCTCCCGTGAGAGTTGAATTCTGTCTATAGGGTTGAAATGATACTTTTGCCCTTTATCCAAATTTCACCTTCTATATTAAGTCCCCTACTCAGAGTAGAACCTTGATTTTTCTGTGATGAGTATATAGATGGTAACAAATCATTTGTACTCAATTACAATTCGTTCATCCTTTTAGACTTGCAGAATCCCCGAATTGATGTTTAGCCTTCGACCGTTACGACTCTGTTCTTGAAATCGATTCTGGACCTTGGAATTTCCTGAGACTTCGTGTTGAACGTGAATGACATGATAATGAAGTCTTGATGGGACAAAATTTTCATCTTGGAAGAATGGAATTCGTGAATTAGGTTTTACTCGGTCAAAACCCTAATTTTCTCTCATTGTGCATCCTTGAGTTTTTGAATAAGCTAGCATGTAGGGAAAAGGGAATTTCTTGAACGGTTCTTGACTGGCCTTGATGTTAGTGAAGGGCCGTGATAAAAGATGAACACTTACTTTTGAAGTAACGGAGTCCCAATTCCATGTAGATTCTGAATCCAGGCTTGTGTTGTACCCTAATTTCTCTCTTCTTCGTGGCTGACTCCTGCGACACTCTGGAGAAGCTTGACAAGTCTTGGTGTCATGCCACAGATATAGACTGTCATTCCTCAGCTATGGGTTGTCCTATTTGTTAAGGGTTGACCGAATTTTATTTAGTAAACCTACTAACAGTAGGCGTGTGAGTGGCATGTGCCGTACTTGAGGCTGTTTTTCTCTTATAAGCTTCAATCTTCAATAATTGTTTTTCACATGAAAAATTAGTAAAGAAAACTGTCTTTCTCTCTGAAATTATGTTATCCCCAATCCAATCTTTATCCTTAGAGATTTAGAGTTGCTTCCTGAGACCTAATTGTCACGTAGATCGTGACAAATGGTATCAGAGCACTCGATTCCTTGTGACCGAGTGAAAATGGTGAACCATTATGATGAGTTTGAAGCTAAATCGAAAATTTCATGGAAGAATCCATTTGCTGAGTTGAAAGCTGCAATGGAAGATCAGGAAGCTCTGTTGAAGGACTTTGCAAATTGTATAAGTAAATTGAAACTCGATGAAGATTCACTCGAACCCTCATCTAGATCCAAACTCAAAATCGACGCCGATTTGGAAGAAATTTCTATTGACTCAAAATCAGCAAGTCATCTATCTGAGGTTGTTGGAGTTAACCCTAGTTTTTATACTTGCAATGATGAGAAATTGGTGTCTCTTCACCAACAATTTTCCTCTCGCAGATTCGAATTCGTTTCTTCTTTTCCTGTTGGGGGTAAGGAAAATTCAACGTTTCTGGAATACCAAGAAGGTAAGCCTTTCATTCCTGGTACTAAAATTATGGTGGAAATTCAAAGTAAAATATCTGCAGCTCATGAGGTAAATGATTTCAATGCGTTGAATCTGAATTTTAATGATGAACTTCAGCAAATTGAAGATTGGAAGTTTATCACAGTTGACAACCTTAATCAATTTGATTCTTACCTGTTCAAGTCATTCAAGGTGTTTTCCAACTTACATATATCTCCAGTTACGTCTGAATGTATTGTATTACTTGGTTTTTATTTTGTTCGAGTCATATTTGATCGAGGAAGAGAGTTTGAGGTTATTAAAAGGTATCGTTATTATGTTGGGGGTAATTATGCAGTCATTTATGAGCTTGTTCTTCCAAAGGGATACCAATTGGATTCTATATTTACGAATTCAGTAGTGTTTGTATTGGTTAAAGATGGTGACAGTTGCAATGATAAGAATATGTTTGCAAAAATTTCAAGTAGAGATTGTATCACCAGCTATGCTTGTGTTGGTTTATTGTTTGATCAATATAGAATGCCTGAAACCAGTTTGTGGAATCCCTACCCAGAGGTCCTAGTTATAGCAAGTTTAGAATTATTTCAGAAATTTATGAATTACATGGGAAGCAATAATTATGAGCTGGTTCTTTCGAATGCAAGTAGTTACGTAATTGCTGCTGCGACAGTGCTTGTGAAAACATCTCGAGGAGATAGTGAATATTCTGACACAATGATTGCTGACAAAGTGCACTCAGTAGTTACTGTGAAGCTGAGATATGGTTTTCTTGAAATTTCTAATAGAATAATGCGCAATTTGAGAAGTGTAGAATGTCTCAATGGTGGCCGGGATGTTTCTGGAAAGGTATTTGATCGTGGAAGGTTGTTATAATTGAATAAAAGGTATTCTTCAGATTAAATTAGAAACAGTTTGAAAAAGATGGGGTCTAACAACACCACCCAATATTTCGCTTAGAAATCTGTATGGACAAACTCGAATATACTTTTAAGAGAATCAACAAGACTCAATCAATTAAAAGTATATCAACGAGTTTATATCTCTCTTCTTGATTTGATTTACTCAAGCATGAACTGCGAGTTCTAATCAAATGCAAGGAATAACTTGGATGGTACCAAAGACCAATATCCAAGGATCAATCAATGCCAATCAACAACCAAAGGTTGGATTACTCTAATTGATGATCTAACGCACAACCTGTATTATTTCAATTATAAAGATAAAACAATATAATGCGGAAATTAAAATAACACAGACACCAGAAATTTTGTTAACGAGGAAACCGCAAATGTAGAAAAACCCTGGGACCTAGTCCAGATTGAACACACATTGTATTAAGCCGCTACAGACACTAGCCTACTCCAAGCTAACTTCGGACTGGACTGTAGTTGAACCCCAATCAGTCTCCTACTGATCCAAGGTACAATTGTAATTCCTACACCTCTGATCCCAATAGGATACTGCGCACTTGATTCCCTTAGATGATCTCACCCACAACTAAGAGTTGCTACGACCCAAAATCGCAGGCTTTGAAAATAAACAAATATGTATCACACAGACAAGTCTATCAAAGAATCAATCTGTATCCCACAGATAAACCCTAAAAGTTTTGTTCCGTCTTTTGATAATAATCAAGGTGAACAGGAACCAATTGATAATCCGGTCTTATATTCCCGAAGAATAACCTAGAGTTATCAATCACCTCACAACAATCTTAATCGTATGGTAGCGAAACAAGATGTTGCGGAATCACAAACAATGAGACGAAGATGTTTGTGACTACTTTTTATATCTTTCCTATCAGAGATATCAATCTCAAGCCAATCAATCTGATTGTACTCGTACGATAGAAGATGCAAGATCAAATCACACAACTACGATAAAAGTAGTATCGGTCTGGCTTCACAATCCTGAAGTCTTTAAGTCGTGAGGTGTTGGAATTAGTTTTGCACAATACTAGATGTCTCCTTTATATAGTCTTTCAAATCAGGGTTTGCAATCAATGTTAGCTTAGTAACAAAGCATTCAATATTCACTGTTAGATGAAAACCTGATTTAGATTCAATCTAATATTTCTCAACCGTTAGATCGAAAACTTAGCTTGTTACACACACTTGATAATGCACGCTTCTAGGTTTGTTAACGGTACCCAAACGTATGCACTTGTTGGTTCAACAATAGTTAACTAAAAGGTTATCCATATGAGTATTTCATATCAACCATGTTCTTGTTCACCATAACTAGTTCAAATGACTTCAAATGAACTAGTTAGAGAGTTGTTCAATTGCAAGGAAATCTTATGTACTACACAAGACACAATTGAAGCAAAGATGATTTGATTCACTTGAATCGGTTCATGAACTTTTACAGCCACGTTTTTCAAACTGCATTCCTTAGTCTTTTTATGTTTAAGTTCAGAAATCATCTTCAGATATATAACCTTCTCAAGTTCGCAGACTAGGTTCGCGGACTTAAGTTACCGAGCAGAGTTTACAAACTCCAGCAGAAATTCTCGGGTATGAGAACTTCGCCGGTTCGCGGACTTAGCTTCATGCAAGTAGTTTGTCAACTCCAGCAGAAATTATCGGGTTTGAGAACTTCGACAGTTCACGGACTGATTTCGTGGACTTGGCTCACGCCATTCTTCCGGTTCTCTTGATCAACAAAGTTCGCAAACTTTGGTTCAAGGAATAGGACTTATACATAAATGTGTTTCCACAACAATGCTTATGTCCACCACTGGTTATGTAATCTAAACTCTCATTTCAATCATTGAAACATTCTTAGAGGAAGTTATATAGTTGTTACACCATTTATCGTCAAAGCAATTTTCAAGATGATTGAAACATATCATGACTTTCGTCACATGGTAAAGATAAACTTGATCGAAGCGAAAATCTTATCAACACATATTTCGAGATATAGATAGGCGAGGTATACTCGGATCGAAATACCAAATGTGTATAATACAAGTCTATATATATAGCACACGACTTCTTGTCTTAAAGAGTAGGAGATAGAGTAGATAGACTTTTGAGTGATAGATAAGTTCAAGTATTCACATACCTTTTTGTCGAGAAGTTCCACCGGTTCCTTGAGTAGTTCTTCTACTTGTATGATGAATCGCCATGAAGTCGTTGAGCTCAACTACACTTTCTATCCTAGTCCGAGACTTAGCTATAATAGACTAGAAATCAAGACTTATAGTTTTGATCACTAACATTGACAAACATGCTTGAGATAGAAACGCATGCGAGTTTGAACGAGCAATGCTCTAACACAGTTCTAACTTCAGTCTTAGTATACTTACTTGTGGTTTAAGTGCTCTTCATGGATCGAATTTAATGCACAATTATGATGAATTTTTTTTTTCATAATCTGTTTGTCGATCCGAGTTATGGTTTAGGATTGTTAATTCCGAAGTCGAATATATTTTTGTTTGTCAAAAATGGAGTAAGTTATGGTTTAGTATCAATATATGGTAGCAAGTTACTTGTTCGATTACTCTGGAAATATGTCATTAAGTTTCAGCTACTTGTGTTGAAGTAAGTACTCGAGGAGTTTCGTCATCTAGTTTTCTTATCAGAACTCACTTTCACCTTGTTCACTGTTGGTTGCGCGAGTGGTATGGGTTTTGTTGGTGATGTTTTGTCTTTTTGCTGGAAAGAACTCGTCACAGGAATGGTGGGAATCAAAGTGATGCTTATAAAGTTTTATACTGATGAGTGAAATAGAGTTCACGATGGGTTGAAGGAAAAGCATAATAACAAAGAATCTACTTGTGCAGGATTAATTCAAATTAAGAAACAAGAATCTGTAGCAATTCTGAACTACTTCGTGTGTGGCATTCTCAGCTTGGTTAATTCTCGACAGTACATTCCTTGTCACAATCGGGTGTTATTTTGGCCTTAAGTGTATGAATGGAGAGTGGAAATAATACAGATCAATGAAGAAGATGTTATTTTATTGCAACACAAACAGGGATTTATATTGTCTTTTTTTTTGCTTACGGAGTATGGGAAAATCCAGTAGCTATGATGGATCATCACCGAGTTACAACCTAGAGTACCTAGTTGTATGGTTTATGGTAATAATCCTTGGTGTTCAAGCTGGAAGACAGTCATTGTAAGGATGGTGGGAATCAAGAAGATGTTGCTGGTGGTTAATTATTCTTGCACTCACCTAGAGGTTACAATTTTCAGAGCAACTACCTTGGTAACCAAAATAGGCAGTCTTATAAAGGCTATCAGAGTTATCTGCGAAGAAATGTGTATTACAGGTTTGGGTCTTCAAGAGTTTACATTTGACGAAGTTTTGGTAGCAAAATCTTCCCTAGCCTTGTAATACTTCTGGAAGTATAAGAGTAATATCTTTGATAAGTACAGACTCAGGTTACATAACTCAAATTTTACTGGATATTTCGAGTTCTTCCAAAGTCATGAGTGGCAATAGTTGTACTGGGTTATAGGAGGCAAGGGATGTAACAAGTTCCTTATAGTGGCATCTGGGTGTTTTATTGGGACTACCCGACATCTTTTGAAGAAACAGCAGACCTCTACATCTGATAGCTCAACAAAACAAGAGGAAGATGAGGCTCTCAACTACATGGTTGTGATACAGATTTCGCAAGAGATGAATGTATGTTATGCATGGGTTTACAACCAGGAAGCAATTAAGTCTGCAGTATTTGGGGAGGTTCTTCAAGTGTTTGGTTTTTCTTACACAGGGTCAAGTGTTATAATCTCTTCATTCCAGGTCCATGAAAGTATTGAGAGTCAAGGAAAAATCATTAAGTTGATCTTGATGGTCTCCTTGACATTGGAATACACCAGATTGTCTTTGAACTTGTGGAGAGAGGATCTTATATCTCAGAAAAAGGTGAGAGTTGGTATCATTACTATAACTCCGTGGATGTTAATTGAAATTGAGACGTATAATGAGAGATTTTTTCATACCTGTAAAGCCAAGAATTACGAAGCTACTGAGTCTGTTTTCTTAGGGGAAATAAGCTCAGATTTCTTGAGTGTATTGATCAATTTTGAAGGTGGAGCATCAACTAATTTAGAAAGGGAACTACAACTAAGCTCGACGATTACAGTTCAGATGAATGGTTTCAGCTTTTTTATGGTTTCGGGTGTTGAAGCTTGTGAAGTTAACATTTCCTACGGTATTCAAGATGAAGCTCCAAGTATGCGACAACTATCCTCTTCATTGGTCGAGCTCATTTCATATCCTTGAGGATGAGGATATTTTGAAGGAGTGGGATTTTTCATGCCACAGATATAGACTGTCATTCCTCAGCTATGGGCTGTCCTATTTGTTAAGGGCAGACCAAATGTTATTTAGTAAACCTACTAACAGTAGGCGTGTGAGTGGCATGTGCCGTTCTTGAGGCTGTTTTTCTCTAATAAGCTTCAATATTATGTAATTTTTTTCTCATGAAAAATTAGTAAAAAAAATGTCTTTCTCTCTGAAATTATGTTCTCCCCAATCTAATCTCTATCCTTAGAGATTTGGAGTTGCTTCCTGAGACCAAATTGTCACGTAGATCGTGACACTTGGAAGGATTGAATATATCTTGTGGGGTCAGCACCTTGTGTGATGAGAGCTTGTTTAATTCCTTGTACCAATCAGACTTCTCTTTATTAGAAAAAGTACATACCTTTGAAACTAAGGGTATTTTCGTCAAAAACCACTATGAGCTTGATTTTTCTTTGGCATGAGAGAATCATGGAGCCTCACTAAGCAGAGTATCGTCTTGAAAAAGGGATTGACATATCTCTGGTCCTAATTTTGGAAATCATGAATCCGAATTCCCTGTTTTGAGCCATATTCCCTTTATTTTCTCTAAAATTCTGCTTTTTTGGATTCCGTTTCAACCCCATTCTCCTTAGAACACTTATAAAACTCAATATTCACGTAAATGAGGCCTTTGTAAGTAGTAGATGAGAGCTTGGTCGGTCTCTAGTTGCATTGAGGCTCTCTTCTTTGAAAATACTCAAAATTACAATATAAGAGTATTTATTCAAAATCCCTTGTGAGCTCGTTTTTTTTTGAAGAGTAATGAGCTAAAAGGGATTGAGAGAGGCTTAAATAACCTTCTAAGAGAATGGTAGAGGCTCGGTCTCCTCTCTTTTAGAATAAACCCCTTTTTTCACAAAATTCTTGAAATTAGGGTTTTTCGTCAAAACCTTAATTCTCTTCGACTTTCGATCCCTCTAAAAAAAAAATCCGAGAGAATAAATCACGTCCCACTGGCCTAGGAGAGCATCCTCACGCACGAAAAGGTTTTGGACACAACTTGGAAGAGTTTTGGAAGTAGAAAAGACCTTGGTTTCCTTATTTGAGGCAAATTAGGACTATTTTCCTCAAAACCCTAATTCTCTCGACTTTCGATCCCTCCGAAACAATTACAAGAGAATAAGTGATATCCCATTGTCCTAGAAAACTATTCCATTCATAGGAAAGTCTTGGGAACGGCATGGAGGAATTTTGGAAGGAGAAAAGACCTTGGTTTCCTTATTTGACCCAAATTCTTTTTGATTTCCTCTTTTAGCTCCAACTCCTTTTCCTTTTGCTTCAAGGCTCCCCTTTTTGGGTTTTCATCAATAAGAGAAGTATTGTGATGTGTAGCAACATATGGAAACCGATCCACCATCTTTCATGAATTCTATTTCCATTAGAATTCCATATCTTTGGCTATGGCATGCATTTATATAAGCGTGTGCAGTTGGATTTCGTGAACAATTTTGTTTTCTTCTTTTATAGAAGAGTAGACTTCATTCACATTATCTCTTCTTTGCACTAAAACTTTCATCATGTCTTCAAACACGCTCAACGTTATGGCCTCCAGTGATGTTAACAGTTGCAGCGATTCCGCCCATTCTTAGCAGAGTTCAACAAAACCCGCGAACTCTGTTACCTCAACTTTTGTTGATGGTGGTTTTTAACTTAGGGTTAAAATTGTAAAACCTAACATCTAACATGACGTCACTACAACCACTAGCGCATTTATTGAATCATTCAACATACCTACGTAAGAATTACCAGGGTACCTTTTTTTTTATACATGTGTCATGTTCCACGACAGAACCCTTAGTATTGACCGACATCATCTTCGTACAAACCAAACTCTAATTCTCATGCTACCGCGCCAAGACATGCCAACCATGCCAGCCGCACCATTGTGCCAATGGAAAACCATGCCAGCCATATATCCGCGCCAAGGCATGCCAACCATTCCAGCCGCACCACTGTGCCAATGGAAAGCCATGCCAGCCACATCTCCACGCCAAGGCATATCAACCATGCCAGGCGCACCACTGTGCCAATGGAAAACCATGCCAGCCACATCTCCGCGCCAAGGCATTCCAACCATGCTATCCGCACCATGCGCCAATGGCATGCCAAACCCTTGGCCCCACCATGCCAAGCCAATCGCACCTTGCCTTGGCCCCAACCATGCTAGACGCACCATGCGCCAATGGAATGCCAAACCCTTGGCCCCACCATGCCAATCCAACCGCACCTTGCCTTAGCCCCAACCATGCTAGCCGCACCATGCGCCAATGCCATGCCAAACCCTTCTCCTCCACTTTGTGACCGAAGCAAGTGTGGAACGTCCATTTCTTGGTTTAGGCCGGACTTGTACAGATTGATCTCTCGAATCTAAAGTACTCCGTTACAGTACATTGTTTAGGGTTTAGATTTGTTTCTCACCCACATCACACGAAATTACCGAAACCAGCAGAAACCGTTTTCACCCTCAAAAAATTGGCGACCACAGTGGGAGATGGTCTTTCGGTTACAATGTTAATTTTCAATCCTCGATCTCATACAATGACCGAACCCAGATGTCAGGACGGTAGAAGCAAACGACCCGCTCAGGGATCGACGACGTAGCTACCAGATGGCCCGATACAATCCGCTCGGGGATCGACGACTCAGTTACCAGACGACCCGATTACCAGTCATGACACGGCAAGGGGCGACTGGGGACTTCCCAGAGGTTAAAAGCAAACGATCCGCCCAGGGATTGACGAATCGATTTTCAAGTGACTCAGGGACGACTGGGGACTTTCCACAATTGCTGTGCTTCTCACAAAACTCGGATTTCACCAGACTCATTTTTCGTTAGCAGATCCACATAACCGAGTAAGTCTTGCCTAGACAAAATACATGGTTTACTATTTCAAGTTTTCACGGGAATGATAAAACCGATAGCCATGTTATGTTTCATCCCATGTCACCTACCGACACGCAACGTTCACGGTTCCATATCTTCCCTGGGATGTTTGTGTCACTTACAATCATTACTAAAAACGACATCATCCTAAAACAGTTCATCCCGAATAATAATCCAAAACCCTCATAGGTAACACTTATCTATCAACCCAAAAATCCAGAAAATCAAAACCATAAAGCCAGGTGTTTCATTTGCCTTTCAAAAAAAAATAAACGAAACATAAGAATTTCATAAGACAGAAGTGCATTCAAAGGAAGCCATTCAACGGTGTTTTTCTCTTCTAGAAGAAGGCGTCCTTAGTCATTTGGAGGACCGCCTGTTTCAGCTCTAACTCTTTGGACAACCTCTCGACCTCCGCTTCTTGTTGTTTGGCCACGTCCGCAGAAGGACCTTCGGTCACCTTGGCCTGCAACTTTTGGATCTCAGAAAAACCCTAACGCCCATTTCCTCGTGGAATCAGTCACCTACCCGTACGTACTTACTTTGCATAATAACGATTACCAGTCACTATTCATGAGGTAGCCGACGCTACTACAATGATATTCGAAGAGAAGAACAATATTTGTACAGATTCATGGAAGGCATACATATGGATAGGATTTGCCCCAAAACAAGAAAACAAATTGAAAGAGAAACGCTGGAGTACATAGCTGGAATACGCTTTCCCACTTTATTGCTATCGCGCTACCGCTAACACCTGGACATGAGAAAAAAGATACGAGATAAAAAGGAGACCAAACCCCTTTCATACGCAGAACACTTTTGGAATTTGAATAAGGAAATGATTTCCTATTTGAGCTATGTATGTAAAGAGGCAACTGAGCCCGCAAGAACAAGTCCGCGCCATGCCAAGCCAGCACCGTGCCAAGCCAACGTCGTCCCAAGCCAACATTCCGCGCCATGCCAAGCCAACAGTCCGCACCATACCAAATCCAAGACAACGTCCATGCCAAGACAATGCCCATTCCAAGCCGATCCAGCGCTAGCAGCTTGCATCCTTCCAGCGCCAGCATCTTGCATCCTTCCAGCGCTAACAATTTGCATCTTTCCAGCGCCAGCAGCTTGCATCATTTCCAGCGCTAAAATCTTGCATATTTACAGCAGCTTGCATCTTTCCCGCGCTAACAACTTGTATCTTCTCAGCGCCAACAACTTGCATCCTTCCAGTGTCGCCTTTTGAACGCCCAGTAGAAGGGAATCAGCAATCTAATTTCATCACACGTAAAGATCAGGAACGACTTCTCCAAAATCGAAGCAAAGAAAATCAGCAACTCCCCTGAGTTCACAAAGACTCTCTTCCTGTCAGGAGCTGCATGATTTCCGGGGAATTCTCCCACAAAATCGTGTAGTCTATGATGAAACACTTATGTGAGATTCTGTAGGCGCAGCGTCAAGACATATTCGCAGCCCTCAACCGCACTGCATCAGGGAAGCAACTGTTTCCAACCAGAGAAGTTGTTCCCAAACCCAAACCTCTCCTGGAAAGCACTATTGATGGATGAAACTGGGGACTCCTAACCATTGTTCTCTTGAAGGGTGTCCAGTTTGACAGAACACTGATTAACGTAGCCGCTCCGCTTCAACGTTCGCTCCAACAACCGCTTCACTTCAACGTCCTCCAGCAGCGGCTCCGCTTCAACGTTCGCTCCGTCAGCCGCTCCGCTTCAAAGCTCGCTCAAGCAGCCGCTCCGCTTCAGCGTTCTTTCCATAAGCTGCTCCAGAATCCGAAGCCGAAGCTTCAGCGTTTGGCTCCTTAAGTTTCAACATCCTTTCCAAGAGCCGAAGCTGCTTCAACGCCGTTTTTTCCTGCAAAGGGTCGCACACCACGCTCCCCATGTCAAGGATCATAATCACAGCCAGCCAACCTTCGTAGTCATGACCGCCTTTTGATCCATCTCGCCAAAACTCGTGAACATGGACACTTTGCTCGCTTACGTGTCCAGCCAATCCTTTTACTTCCATGGATTCCCATACAATTCCAGCCAACCTACTTTGTTACCACGACAATGTAGTCTCTTCTGATTACATATGCTACCAAGAACTGTTTCCGCTCATTTGTTGATACCAACCATAGCTTCACTACAACAGTAATCACTACAAAATTAACCTGTACTCCTCCATATTTTAAGTTCCACGTGGAAGAAGTAACAAAATCACCAGTACGAACGCACGATGGTAATGTCTTTATCATGGTCAACCCACTGACCATACAACATGGAAACATGTAAACCATACTTGGGGAATGAGGATATACACGGAATCCCTTCACTGTCAAAGCTCAGAAGACACGTTCAACCAAAAGGTCATATCCATAACAAGGTCATCTACTCTTCAAGGGTGCAGCGCAAGAAAATCATCACATATATGTCCAGAAGACGCCTTCAACACTTTACAAGACCGCGGAGGATCCCAAGCCTGCTCAGAGGAAAACAACTTTAGAAACTGAAGAAAAATGCGACTGGAGACTTCTCATCGCAGTCCATCCTGACGACCATCAAAGACTCGTGAGATAGCTCCAGAGACATGGCTGAAACATATTCTTGAAGAAACAGAGGGAGCCATGATAAACAACATAACTCTCTCATTCCTACCACTTCACAATCCAGGATACTTCATCATGTGATATTCTGATCACCTCAGCGTCACATCCAGAAGAGTACGATAAGCTTATATCAAATCACGTGTACGTGGATTCAAGGTGATGCAATGAAAGTAGGCTACACATGGGGACTACCAACATGGGGCGCTTTCACTCCCCTCGACCAGGTTATTTCTGATTTCAACATCATCACTGTCGAAGTTTACGATCCGCAGGAATTTCTCAACATGAAGCCGTACATGTGCACCGAAGAATCCAAATGCACGCCACAAAGATACATTCACATATTCGGCCAAGCCATCGAATCTAACAGAAGCATAACTTGGGACTGCTCACCACATCCCATTCCACACGATAGTCCAAGATTCAGAAGATGGTTCGAAGGATGCCATTTGGAACCAAGTCCTTGAAGACTTGATAGTAGCACATCGCCAACGAAACGTCTCTCAACTCATATATTTCATCCAATGTCTCCGGAAGATTTCGATCAATACAAGCATCCACAACATATTGTCATCGGAACAGAGGGTTCAGGCACTGAACAACCTAAATAAAGGATGGACCAAAAACACAACCACATCCATCCATCCCAAGAATGCAACGGAGTTTGATAAATTTTGGAATCCACTGGAGAGACACTGCATACGAAAGCACGGATCCGGACGAGCAACAGAAAACAGAAGAAGGTCAATATCTCTTTTCATGTGGACGGAGTTTCTAGAGTTTGAAAAAAATAAAGATTCCTTCTTTCTCCATGAAACGGATGACTGGGCGTGACTATGCCACCTCGAGCCCGCAACATCCCTCCTGAGTTCATCCTGAATTTTACTGTAGAGCTGTTTTCACCTCCCGAACGAGCTCAAAACCTAAATATTCCCGCGTGGGAAGATAGGAAATTCTTTTCCGTTCAGAATGGAGTGACAGACCATCAAAACCCGATTTCGTACGATAATTCTACAACGATTCTATTAAGGGGCGCTAATTAGGGTTGCAACATGCTAAAATATGAAGCAAGTTGTTACCTTCCCGAAGCCAGTCGTCACCTTCCCAGGGAACTGAAGCAAGTTGTTATCTTCCTGAAGCCATTCGTCACCTTCCCAGGGAACTGAAGCAAGTTGTTACCTTCCCGAAGCATGTCGTTACCTTCCCAAGGAACTGAAGCAAGTTGTTATCTTCCCGAAGCCACTCGTCATCTTCCCAGGGAACTGAAACAAGTTGTTTTCTTCCCAAAGAAAGTCATCATCGTCCCACGGAACTAAAGCAAGTTTCTATCATTCCACGGGCCCGCAATTCTTCCTGAATTTTACTGTCGAGCTGTTTTCACCTCCCGAACGAGCTCAAAACCTAAATATTCCAGCGAAGGGAGAAAGGAAATTCTTTTCTGTTCATAATGGAGGGGCGGACCGTCAAAATCCGAGTTCGTAGGAGAATTCTACAGCGATTCTAGTAAAGGGCGCTAATTAGGGTTTCCGCATGCCAAACCCTAATTTAGACAAAGTTGCCATCATCCCATGAAACTGAAGCCGGTCGTCATCCTTCCACGGAACTGAAGCCAGTCGTCATCCTTCCAAGGAACTCAAGCTAGCTCCACTCCAAGCCGAGCAACGCAAGAAGCTCCATTTCAAGACGACCAATGCTGACGGATCCCATTCCAAGCCGACCAACGCCTGCGGCTCCCATTCCAAGCCGACCAATGCCTGCCTCTCCCTTTCCAAGCCGACCAACGCCTGCGTCTCACATCCAAGCCGACCAATGCATGCGGCTCCCATTCCAAGTCGACCAATGCCTGCAGCTCCCATTCCAAGCCGACCAACGCCAGCGGTTCCGCTCAAGCCGCACCAACACCGAAAACTCGCTAATCCAGCACCTCCGCGTTCCCTAACCCACCCAAGATGACGCGTGACTAAGACAAACCGAGAGTTTGCATTCAACCAGCAACCACCTCTACCATTTCAAAGTCTAGCCAGGAAACACCACGAGTAGAATTTACGCAAGGCCGCTAACACAAGAATCACGAATTCTCCTTACCTCTCGAAAAAGGTTAGTCGGGTCTTCCTGACCATCTTTTCATGAATTTCCATTTCTATTTTTTCCTGGCCTGTCACCATCTTATGATTACCTCGCAACAATGCTCATGTTCTAAGCTAAGCAGGGGACTTAATGTTGATGGTAGTTTTTAGCTTACGGTTAAAATCGTAAAACCTTACATCTGACACGACATCACTACAACCACTAGCGCATTTATTGAATCATTCAACATACCTACGTAGGAATTACCCGGGTACCTTTTTTTTTATACATGTGTCATGTTCCACGGCAGAACCCTTAGTATTAACCGACATCATCTTCGTACATACCAAACCCTAATTCTCATGCTACCGCGCCAAGGCATGCCAACCATGCCAGCCGCACCACTGTGCCAATGGAAAACCATGCCAGCCACATCTCCGCGCCAAGGCATGCCAACCATGCCAGATGCATCTCTGCGCCAAGGCATGCCAACCATGCCAGCCACATCTCCGCGCCAAGGCATACCAACAATGCCAGCCGCACCATTTTGCCAATGGAAAACCATGCCAGCAACATTTCCACGCCAAGGCATTCCAACCATGCTAGCCGCACCATGCGCCAATGGCATGCCAAACCCTTGGCCCCACCATGCCAATCCAACCGCACCTTGCCTTGTCCCTTACCATGCTAGCCGCACCATGCGCCAATGGCATGCCAAACCCTTGGACCCATCATGCCAAGACAACCGAACCTTTCCTTGGCCCCAACCATGCTAGCCGCACCATGCGCCAATGGCATGCCAAACCCTTCTCCTCCACTTTGTGACCGAAGCAAGTCTAGAACGACCATTTCTTGGTTTAGGCCGTAGTACATATTGATCTCTCGAATCTAAAGTACTCCCTTGCAGTACATTGTTTAGGGTTTATATTTGTTTCTCACCCACATCACACGAAATTACCGAAACTAGCAGAAACCGTTTTCACCGTCAAACAACTGTAAAACGCAAATCTTCTGGCCAGGTATGCATCCCTACTCTTAATTCACTATTTTTTGTTTTATTGCTTCACATTCTGACAGAACATGTATTTCGGGAAAACTACATAATGCTCAGGCAAGTGATCCCGAACACACGCCAGAGTCCCCTGGCAGGCGAACCAAAACTCTTTTTTTCCAAGCTATCCTGGAAGAATTCTACGATAGACTCCAGGTTGGTCTTGCGATTTTTTTCACGAGAACTTGCTTTATTAGATCTCAAGTTTTAGTCCTTCAGTGATAAAGCCAGATTTAAAGTGCTCAAAATAGTTATCCATACATATTCGGCTTCGAAACCTCGACCCCAATTATGGAAAGAAATCGAAAAAGCTAAACGACGCAAAAGGAATAACTTGATTCTGATTCAATTAGGTTAACCAATTAGGCATGCACTTTCGATTTCAGTTTTCCAATTCCTTGCTCCTCATTGTATAATAATCCGAGCTGATAAGAGAGTCCTTGTATTATTTGGACTCCTGACATAACCCAAAATTTAAACGTCATCCATTGAGTATGATGGCTTCAGTAGATCTCCTTGAATTAATTGGAAACATTTCTTTCAATTGATTTTCCGTTTATACTCTTCTATTATGAATCTAATACTCTTCATAACACCAGGTTGCTAATGCAAAGGAGAGAATCGAAACTGGTAGTAGAATAAGAGTTACCGTGAATTCGAGTCAGATCATAGAGCGTAACCCTCGTCCTCAGAAATATACTGAAGCTAACTGGAAGCTCTAATTTATCCTTCACTTACGACCATACCCGCCAAGTTGTATGGTGATGGTTTGACAGGCGGTCTTCACTTTATTCCGAGCATGGAAACTTCTTTCCCTGGTTATGAAATTATAGGTGGCTTTAGCGTTTCTAGTCGTCATGCCTTGCTGTATTCAGAAATATGGGTAAAATTTGGTCATGTTGCTACTATCGAGGTTTTGAAATACAGACCCCTTCTTGTTATGTTTGTGCACGAACTTTTGTCTACTGTGGAGGAAATGCGTTCGAAATACTTCAACGAGATTACCAAAGAATCGATATCCAGATGGGAAAAGATGATATCCTCTTGCGAAGGTGTTCGCTTCAATATAGGATGGTTGCGTTCTAAGTTTCAGTCTATTCAAAAAGAGTATGCAGCTCTTCGAGAGTTCCCCAATTTTTCATATCTTGTCTTGGTATTGGAAGAAAAACAACTGGTCGATGAAGGATTAGCTCTTAGACATATGAAATAGAATTTTGACAACAAAGTTTCAACTTATTTACAGAAGGTTGGAACATGGGCACGCAGGGAGAAGAAAGTGCTAGGAGATTTCCTCTAAAGAGTTTTTTTTTTTTTTTGGTTGATCTCAATTCCCTAAATAGGTTTTTATTCGAAATAACACTACTCAAAATTTTCATGAGATATTGCAATATTACACTTTATTAAGAAATGAGGTGTTCAATTTCTAAATGAAATATGCCTTATGACACTTTCCATTTATTTCCATACCTTCCTGCTTTCCGTTCATGTCTATTATCTCGTAGTACCCACTAGTTGTAGCCTTCGAGATGATAAATGGCCCTTCCCAGTTAGGGGAAAACTTCAGAGTTGATTGATTTTGGCGAACATGTTTTGCTTTCATCAAAACTAAGTCCCCAACTTAGAAAATTCTTGGCCTAGTGTTTTATTATATACGCGCGAAAATCGTTGCTTGTAGACAGCAAGATGCTCTTCTATCTTAGCACGTCTTGCCTCCACCATATCCAAATCCGCTATTCGAGAGAGTGATGCCTCAGTCGCGTCCCACTGAACTCCGCTTGCTATAGAAACTCGAGCTGACTGAATCTTAATTTCCACAGGTAGAATTGCATCTGCTCCGTAAACCAAGGAATAAGGAGACACGCCTGTAGAAGTCCTCGGAAAAGCCCAATATGCCCATATTTCCACCGGTAATTTCTCATGCCAAGACCTAGGGTTATCATGCACGGTTCGACTAAGAATACGAATCAATGTCTTGTTAGTACTTTCGGCCAATCCATTTCCTTGGGGATAGTAAGGGATGGAAAACATATGCTTTATACCATATCCCTGAAGCATATCATAAACATTTTGATTAGAAAACCGGGTTCCATTATCCGATATGATATACTTAGGAACACCAAACCTGCAAATTATGTTCTCCTTGATAAACTCTACAATTATAACCCCTTTTGTACTTCTAAGAGGGATAGCCTTTACCCATTTGGTAAAGTACTATGTAGCCGTTATTATGTACTCATGATGTTACGAGAAAGATGATCGTAGCTTGGAAAATAGATGACCTATTTATAGATGAATTCTTTAATCTCAAGTCGGTGAAGATAAGGGTTGTTTTCCGTGCCGTGCAGAACAATTCTCCCGTCTCTTCAGGAATAGGTATAAACTAAGTTGAGTTTATCTCATTATTTCACCACCTTTATTCTCTTCTGGGGTGAGAAATAAGACGGGTATTTATCATACGTGCCGTAGATCGCCAGACCAAAACTCTAATTGATATCCCCCTATTTGTGTGAAGTTGAGTCAGCCTTTGTGATGATGTGTTGAGAGATAAATATTCTCTTTAGCCGAGCTGGCCAAGATAGAGAGATATTCTCTGATTTGTGAGAATGACTAGGATGAGTCAAGTGAAAAGGCATGGAATTCCTTAGGAATCGTATGCAGAGTGTGAGAGGAGCTGAGGATGATCTCCCTCTCTCCATGGACGATCACGCATGTCATGTGAAGACCGTATTATTGTTTGTGGGTCCCTTTGTTGAGCATGCTGAGCTCAAGAGAGCTTATCCACGTTTTGGATAACCATGTATAGTTAAGGATCAATTTACTAGCCGTGAGTGTATTTGAGAGGCTGAGAAATAGGCTTGAGTACTAGGTAAAGCGTTTGCCTATCATGTGAATCTATCCGAGATTTTGAGGAGTGTCAAGAGATTTGAATCTCTCTGAGATTTTGCGGACTGCTCAAAAATCTCTCCGTGATTTCCACAGAGAGATTTGAATCTCTCCGAGATTTTGCGGACGGCTCAAAAAATCTCTCCGTAATTTTTGCATAGAGATTTAAATCTCACCGAGATTTTTGCACAGAGAATTGAATCTCTCCGAGATTTTTACGGACGGCCCAAAATCTCTCCGAGATTTTTGCAGAGAGATTTGAATCTCTCTGCATACGTCTCAACCTCCGCCTAGGAGACGAGATCCGTACTCTCTGTGGTCAGCTGGGACTCATCCTGGAGAGAGAGGGAGAAAAGGCTTTCTACGCCCAATTAATGTCTCTGCGAGACTTTGGCTCACTTGTCTTTGACCAGCGTATCTTGCAGATATGTGTTCTAGGAACCAACTGTGTGTCCATATGATGACCCAACAAGACCAGTGTATCTCGAAAGTATATTCTAGGAGTGTGTCGAAAAGGCTCAGAGGTATAATAACCAGCGTATCTCGCGGGGATGTCCTAGGAGTTATCCGGAAACCTCAGTAAGTCGAGTCAGAGCCTAGAGCAGACATGACCAGTGTATCTCGTGATGATGTACTAGGAATCAGTCTTTGATCTCAAATAGGGTGAGTCGTGTTTACAGGAGATATGCTAATCTCCGCTCTGGGTCATAAGTCCATCGGGGACGTATTTACGCATCTACAAAGCCTACATGACCAGCAGCATCTCGTTGAGGACGTATACTAGGAATCACGGCATCACAATCAGCTGTGTCTCGCGAAAACATGCTGGAATTGTGGCTCTTCTGGTTCATAAGTCGGCCAGGGACATTTTACGCTCTACAGAACCTACGTAACCAGCAGTATCTCGTTGAGGATATGCGTTAGGAATCACGATATCACGACCAGCAGTGTCTCGCATGGACGTATACTAGAAATCGTGGATAAGGATTCCTTGAGGACCAAGGGCATAATCTCTCCCGTGAGAGTTGAATTCTGTCTATAGGGTTGAAATGACACTTTTTCCCTTTATCCAAATTTCACCATTTACACCAAGGAATATATTTGAGCAATAAATGATAAGAGTTACTGCTCGTGTTCAAAGTATGACATCTTTTTCAATGCGAATCCCTATTTCATATTTATATAGAATTGGTTCTACCACACTTCCAAACAAGTTTAGAATTGGTTCTACCGGTATTCCAAGACTACTATGTGATCGGTCATACCAAGTCACAATGGTTAGTTGTGATCGGTCCTACTAAGTCACACACATGGGTTCAGATCGGTTATAACAATCTCTAGGATCGGTTCTACCTAAACATGGTATCTACTTGTGATCGGTTACACCAGTCACTATGATCGGTTACACCAATTAGAAGGATCGGTCACACAACTCTTATGATCGGTCACACCAATTACCAGGATCGGTCACACCAATTACAAGGATTGATCATACCATCTCATGGTGATTACTTAGGATCGGTCACACCAATTACCAGAACCGGTCATACCAAATCATAAGTCTAGGTATTGTGATCAGTTATACCAAGATACATAACCTGATTTAAGATTGGTTCTACCAACTCATACATATTGGTCATCCAAAGAATATGCAATGAATAGTCGGACCAATAAACCTATTGGTTTCCCTTTCGATTCACAAAAAAAGTTCATGAATGTACTTCCTTTAAACAAATGTAAAACATTGTTTCCTAGGATGAAATCTTCACCAATGTACAGTTGATGTCATATCTACGAAGTTCAAAAGATAAGCGTTAGACTTCGTAGTCTAATTCCTTAATACTATGATCATGTCTGATGTAGGACATCTACCTGTTCTCAATGTATCAACTGTCTCAGTTGTTCCTTTTCGTATGTATTAACTATTACAGTTGATCCCTTAGTCAGTATCAACAATCGTTGTTGATCCCTTGCGTCTGTTTTAGCTTACTTTCTTTGCAAGTCCTTTACTTTCCTAGTTTAGGTAGAATTCCTTTTTATTTTCTTTTAGTAGGTTCTTGAGAACCTATTTAAAGGCTAGGTCTTCTTGTTTAGAATGTACAATCTTTTAATCAATCAATTATCAATATTGTTATCATTATCAAACCCTAAAGTCTTGATCCTAGAATCAGATTTTATTAAGTTTCCGACAGAACTTAAAATCTCTTCTCATCTCCAGCAACTAGTTTGCTTTCATCTTTATCAATCCTGTTCTGTACTACATTAGTTGGTATCAGATACAAAGTTTTTAGATTCCTATATAGAAACAAATCCTTCAAAACCCTATCTATATATATAAAAAAAAATCAAAAAAATCGTTTTCTTATTCTTACATATTTGATCATGGGGGTAACATCTTTAGAAACTCTCTTGAACCTTAGAGTAGTCTTGAAAATTAGTATTGCAGACTTGAAAGATGAATTACAAGAGATTCATGATAGGCCTCATCCATACTTCAGAGATGACATAAGAAAAAAAGAACTTCTTATTGACGAGAAACAACAAGTTTTGAAGAGTCTTGACGAATTTCTGATTGCTGAAGCTAAAAAACGTGAATATTTTAGGATTTCTTTAGATGAAGCTACACGTGAATATCCAATTATGTTGGCCTAACTTTTTGGTAAAGTAATTCCAAAGAAATCATCGTCTTCTAATACTCCTGTAGCTGTTTCAGCTACCTCAGTTAACACAAAGAAGATGAAAGTTGTTGTTCACATGGAAGAAGTTAAAGCTACTTCTGAGAAGAAAGATAAACTTCAGGATAAACAAGTTTCGTCTTCAACTCAAGAGGTATCGTTATCATCCGTGGGTGTTAAAGATGTTTCAATTACCTCAGTTAACAAAGACGAGATAGAAGTTGTTGTTCCAGAGGAAGAGATTAAAACTACTTCTGAAGAGAATGATGAAAATCAGGTTAAATAAGTTTTTCCATCAAACCAAGAGGATCCATCATCATCTAAAGGTGTTATGGTTATTCCCGATACATCCTTAGTTGAAGAGATTTTGCATGATTCGCTAGAACTTAATGGTAAGTCTTCAGAAATTTGCTTAATAGCTTCTGATGTTGATATACCTGTTTATTCTAGGGTAGGAAATAATCAAGTTTTTATTCATGGAAACGCACGTATGGACTCTTGCGTAAACCCTAGAAAGGATCAACTTGTTGAGTTATCATATGAGAATTCTTTTGTGTCTCCTTATACTTCTGTAGATGTGTTATGTCGATCTCAAGAGGATATTACTATACAAAGTTATTCCGGTAGACAATCTTTAGCCAAAAGGCTACTTTGGGAGTTTGAGAATTTCAAGTTTACAGCATATCCAAGTATTGATATTCACATTGAAGAGACGTTTGTACAATGGTCTACACCAAAAGGTATTGGGTGGAGAGATGCATGTCTACCGCCAGCCATTGATAGTATTGGAAATAGGCGTTTGTATTTTCCAACTAGTTTTCCTGATGATCTTAATGCTTTTGTCAAGGCATCACCTTCTGATGATCAACGGAAAATACATGGCATTGGATTTCATGTTAGTGATGCTACTGCATGTGCCTGTGATGGTCCTTTACATCTATGTTTAGGAGACCCACCATATTTTCTTATGTCAGTTTTACATATGTCCTATCATTGGATTCATGGAACTGAACTTCTGGACATCGTTGAATGGATGTATAAATATGTCCTATCTGGGAATTAAGTTTGAGCACGCATAAATTGAGACTAATGTGCCGCTTGTTGATATTGAGAAATTTGGTTATACTTCAACAGAAGTTTGGTTCTATGAGGTCAAGAAAGGCCATATTGCTTACATGAAGGACCTTACTATACGATGCCAAATAAAGAGACCTATAATTTTCGCAGTTGCACGATTCATACATGTCGTTGCTTATATAATTAACAGTGTTATTAAATCGCATAGTGTAATTCAACGAGAAAGGGCAGAAGATGTTTTCGTCTATAACGGTGAATCCTTCTTTGCTCGAGTATGGCATGGATCTGTGTACTTCTCAACATTCTTTAACACTGCTCTTCCATGGTGGACTGATGATACCAAGTATTTCCGAGAACGGTCAAATGTTTTTCTCACTCCGGAATATAATGATGGTCTTATGAATTTTCTTCTTGTTACAAAAAGTCCATGTACAGTGGAGAATCACTGTGTTGATCAAGGAAGTGTGAATATTCGAACTGGTGGTAGCATGAAGAAATACTTCCCTATATATTTCGTCAATCCTTGTGAACGCAGCGAAATTTCTACTCTTCTCCGTGATTAGAATATGGTACTCGGTGGTGAACATGCATTCAGTACTCTCTTCTACACTTTGCCCTGGAAAAAACAAAGATATTTGTAGAGTTTTTTATTGCTTGGATTGAGAACTTTAATGAGCTCGACACATGGAACAACATAAAATCTTGTTTTCAGTAAGATACATGGGAGCCTGGAGGGAAATTTCCTTTTATTGTTGGGCTCAAGGAAGTTGTTGTTGTGTGCAATAATCAAAAACAAGGAAAAATCAAATAAGCAAAAGTTATTGATACTTATCTCCTTTATAATGGAAGTGATCGATTTGATGAAACGGACGAGCTCCCCATATCTCCGCAACAGCAACAAGGCAAAACTTTGAAAAATCATAGTGAGTCACGTGTTCAACACGTTGCCCTTAAGACATTAGCGCCCGGATACACTCAAGAGTGATGCTATAGCCCTCACAGGACGGATATCTCCAGGATAAAGCACCCTACTACACCTACTACTAGCATATGTAGTAGATGCTCAACTTGAGCTTGGCAACTCCGAAAAAATCATAAAGGAAAATCTCGAACACTTGAGAAAAAAATATAAAATGTTTTTTCCCTTAGGGGTCCCTCTAAATATAGAGAAACTCCTTTCCCATAGATTTTACAAAAGTAGTGAATTTGTTTATATAATTGACAAATACAACTTAAGAAGAAAAACTCCCCGATGTGGGACTAAAAGGTTTATATAGTTTCTTAAAACTACTAACAATTGGAAACTCCACAATGTGGGACTAATAAGTTTCATTCACAAAAGAAAACAATAAATTATAATTTTTATTAAAATTTTTAAAATTATTTTTTATTAATCGTTTTCCAACAATCCCCCACATGAATGAAAACTCAATAAAACATGAAAACACAGATAGATCTTGGTAAATCAACATCCCAATCTCACGATCCAAACAGATTGATCGTGCAAGTGTTGAAATCATACTAGTCATTTCTCCGTCCTCTCCCTCACACAAAAGTGTGTTGACCCCAGGGTCATACTATGGATTGCACAAATCATAATAATATTGAGAGCTTTCATCTTTAGTTCTCACATGGTGAGACTATAAGTATCTTTCACCAAAGTGAAAAAGCATGAACTAGTGAACCCTTAGTGACCTTTATGTCCTAAGTTCCAGTAATACCAAAACCATCAAAACAAAAATCACATAAAAAGCGCAGGAAATACCATTTTAGGCAGAGGTGTCCATGAGGTCTTGAACCTTTGCTTAGTGAGATATTACCAGAATTACTTGCTAGAGACAGTGAACTATGTCTTGAACTGCTAGCATTTGATGTAATTCGCGATAACAACCACGGGTGATATCTCCAAGGTTGCTGGCAAGCTCGTGCCGTTTTGTCCAATTTGGCCCTGGACATATCCTGTTTCTCAGAATGCTCTAGAGAATCAAATCTCATATTCTCATAGGAAGCGGCCCACTTCCTCATTCAGATAGGTGAGTTTCCATAAAGAGTGTTACTGCTACACCCCACTTCAATCTTAAATTGAAATTATAGAACTCATTAAGACTTCTTAAAAGTCATCCTTCACATGCAGTCACACTATCACGTCTACACCATAGGGAAGGGACATAGAATAAAATTCTCTGATAGTGTTTACCTTTACCCACCATAAATTAGTTGTCTCATTCGAAACCTTGATCTTGGGATCTCCAGTCAGCAAGGTTGAGTATCCTTCGTGGCAAGTTTAATTTATGAGCTTAAGCCCCTTCCCCTCGATGCATTTCTAACTGTCTCTTGGGATAAACCTTTCGTCAAAGGTTGCGCGATATTCTCCTTGGACTTTATCTAATCAATGGAAATAACGCCGATTGAGATTAGCTATTTTCAGCTTTAGCTATTATAGCTTGGCTAACACAATGTATAGATATAGTTGGCACAAGCCTATGCCAGAGAGGAATGTCTTCTAAAAAGCATCTTAGGCACTCGGCCCGTTCTCGTGCTTTATCTAACTCAATACTCTTAGATTCCATAATGAATTGAGAAAAATATGTTTGTTTGTAAATCTTCCAAAAACAAACCCTCATGCTAGAGTGAAACATATCCACTCGTAGACTTAGACTCCTCTGAGTCAACTATCCAGTTTACATCACAAAGTCCCTCAAGGACAGCAAAATACCTTTCATAAATCAAATAAAAGGTAATAGAGTATTTTAGGTACCATAATACTCTACTCAGTGCATCTGAATGCTATTGCTCTGGACTACAATTATATCTACTTAACTTACTCACAATATAGGCAATGTCTGGACTCTTACAGTTCATTAAATTCATCAGACATTCTATAACTCTTGATATTCAAGTTAAGATACTCATTACCCTTTTTCTTGAGTCTACAAGAATAATATACGGAGTCAAGAGGCTTACAATCACACTGATTGTATCTTAAGCACAAATTCAAAATAATGAGAATGACTAAGACTACATGTTATGTTAGATTATTTTCTAATCTCTACCCTAAGATTATATCAACATGGCCTAAGTCTTTCAAGTCAACGTTCTCATTCAGCGCATGTTTTTAGTGGAATTAATCACATCTATGTTGTATGGTATAAACATATCATCAACATACAAGCATACAATCACCGGATCCTAACAAGTTACTTGTAAATACTTATCAGATTCATTAACTTAAATCCACTACACATTATCACATGATCAAATTTCCAATGTCTCTATAACGTTCTTATTTTAATAACCACATTTGTTCAACTTACAACTTTGTCATCATAACCTTTCACTACAAAGTCCTCAGGTTGGTCTATGTAAATTTCTTTATCTAATTCACGATTTTAGAAAAGTTGTCTTAACATCCATCTGATGTATCTCTAATTTGTTTATGACAGCAATAACAATTAGCATCTCAACGGAAGTAAATCTCGTCACATGTGAATAAGAATCAAGGAAATATACACCTTCTTTTAGTTATAGCCTTTAGCTACCAACTTAGCCTAATATTTTTCCACAGTTCCATATACCTAATGTTTCCTCTTAAAGACTCATTTACATCTCATGGTCTTACTCTCTGGAGGTAAACTAGAAACCTCCCAAGTCAGGTTCCGACGGACTGAGTCCATTTCACTAAATGAAGCTTCTTACCATAATGGGGTTTCAGTAGATATCAAGGCTTCTTTACAAGTCCAGGGCTTAGACTAAGCTAGGCATGTTATGAAGTCGGCTTCATAAGAAGTCTCAAGTCTAATTGTTTTACTTTCTTAGGCTCAACCTTAACTTCATCTTCCTTTAAGATAAGTTCTGACTATTTGAAAATAAATCTAGGGGATCAACAACACATCTCTAATGAGGTACAGTTTAAGAATAAACATGTTCAAAGAACTCAGCATCCCTAGATTATGTAGTATTCACACAAAGTCAGAAAAATCACACCAAAGTATGAAAAATCAGAACACACAACCAAAAATCTATATGTAGAAGTATACTCAGCATACCTATATGAAGACACAATCAACATTTTTGGTTTCTATCTAGTTCTTTTAGGAAGAGGAATGGAAGCAATCTTAGTCAAACACCCCACACTTTGACGCATTCATAAGAAGGTCATCTACCTTTCCATAAATCATATGGAGTTTCATCTGATCCTTAAGGGTACTATATTCAGGATATACTAGTTAAGAGGACTGCCTCCCCCACAAGCCGCAGGTAATCCTGAACTAATCAACATGGAATATCATCTTCTTAAGGATACAGTTGTTATTTCAAGGCTTCTAATTGGTTTTGAACTTCAAGTTTATACATCTTAAGGCTTCTAAGGCATCCTTATCCCTAAGAAATATACAAGATAGTACCTCACATTACACGAAAGTTATAAACCATCTTTTACCATAGTGGTTTTGGGTTGAACTCATGTCAACTAGGCCTAACTGAATTAATTCTAAGGGTTAGAATTACGAACATTTGTGCTAAAATTTTATAGCATATTCATTTCACTTTTGTGTTCAAGATCCAAACTAAATTTGGGTACGAGCCTATGCTAGGCAGTTTATGCATTGACTTATAATTTTACGGTTCCAAGTCTACCATGCAAAACATTCAAAGACACACAAAAGAAAGCACAAGAATCAACTATGTTCACTTCATCAGATTTTCCTTTAAACTTATATAGACCCTAAGTCCTATAACTGTTGCCTAAAAAATCAATGCCCTTAGTTATAACAAGTTTTCCACATTTAATTAAGATCTTCAATCTTTTACCATCTTCAAGAGACAAGATACAAGATTCTTTCATATGCTCGGAACATGAAAACTTCATTCAGTGTGAGAATATTACAGATATGAGCTTATGCTCGACCTTTCCCTTTTATGCAACCTCTGTCGCAGATGAGTTACTCATATAGAGTTTCTCGACATCCCTTATCCTCTGATAAGAGGTGAACAGGTCTCTGTTTCAACAAACATACTTAGTGGCTCCAGAGTCCACCCACCAGTCTCTCACATTGGTTATTAAAATAACTTCCGACATCATGTCAATGAACTCGTTCTAATTTGTTTCAACTAAATTAGCATTAACTTTCTACTTATTAAGGTTTTATGTTGTCTACACTTTACTGCGTATGGCCAGAATTTTACAAACATAACAATCACCCTTAATTAAAGTAATGCGGATTCAGTTTTACGAAACATACCTTTCTTATAAAGACAGCTTAGAGTTGTTTTGATGTTCTCGCCTTTGTCATCTTTGGAAGACTTGTGTTCATCCACATGCGCCTGGTAGCCATGTTCCTTTTCAATTTCATGTCACAAACTTCGTTTATACTCTGACCACGGACACGTAATTTCCCAATCACCTAATACACCACATCTCACAAACCTTAGTTCAGATAAAATATGAGTTTTGAAGATAATATCTATATTTATAAACTTCGTTTGAACCACCATATCAAAAAACTCATGGTTACCCCATAAAAACTACTTTAGTTAACAACAAAATTCTGCCCGTCAGAATTTTTCAGGAACGTTTCTCTTTTTGTAAAATATCAAAAAAATACTTTTACAACTCCAAAAATTCTGAAACTTTACGTGGGTAACTATCAGGATGTCTACTACGTTGTCAAAAGGGTTCATCGAAATTCCTTCTAGGTTAAGAGATAAACTCGAAACTCTACAGCTGACCAAAAATTCGTTTTTGTTTTCACTCCACAATTAACATCCATGATTCACAAACCAACCAACCATTTTCGATTATTACAAATTCTAATGTCTTAATATTTTGGGTGCAATAATCAAAACAAGGAAAAATCAAATAAGCAAAAATTATTGATACTTAGCTCCTTTATAATGGAAGTGATCGATTTGATGAAACGACGAGCTCCCCATATCTCCGCAACAGCAACAAGGCAAAACTTTGGAAAAACAGAGTGAGTCACGTGTTCAACACGTTTCCCTTAAGACATTAGCGCCCGGCTACACTCAAGAGTGATGCTATAGCCCTCACAGGACGGATATCTCCAGGATAAAACACCCTACTACACCTACTACTAGCATATGTATAGCTGCTCACTTGAGCTTGGCAACTCCGAAAATACTAAAATCTCGACACTTGAGAAAATAATATGTTTTTTCCTTAGGGGTCCCTCTAAATATAGAGCAACCCCTTTCCCATAGATTTTACAAAAGTAGTGAATTTGTTTTATAATTGACAAATACAACTTAAGAAGAAAAACTCCCCGATGTGGGACTAAAAGGTTTATATAGTTTCTTAAAACTACTAAAAATTGGAAACTCCACAATGTGGGACTAAAAGTTTCATTCACAAAAGAAAACAATAAATTATAATTTTTATTAAAACTTTAAAAAATTATTTTTTATTAATCGTTTTCCAACAATCCCCCACATGAATGAAAACTCAATAAAACATGAAAACACAGATAGATCTTGGTAAATCAACATCCCAACTCACGATCCAAACATGATCGTGCAAGTGTTGAAATCATACTAGTCATTTCTACGTCCTCTCCCTCACACAAAAGTGTGTTGACCCCAGGGTCATACTATGGATTGCATAACATAATAGTATTGAGAGCTTTCATCTTTAGTTCTCACATGGTGAGACTATAGGTATCTTTCACCAAAGTGAAAAAGCATGAACTAGTGAACCCTTAGTGACCTTTAGGTCCTAAGTTCCAGTAATACCAAAACCATCAAAACGAAAATCACATAAAAAGCGCAGGAAATACCATTTTAGGCAGAGGTGTCCATGAGGTCTTGAACCTTTGCTTAGTGAGATATTACCGGAATTACTTGCTAGAGACAGTGAACTATGTCTTGAACTGCTAGCATTTGATGTAATTCGCGATAACAACCACGGGTGATATCTCCAAGGTTGCTGCCAAGCTCGTGCCGTTTTGTCCAATTTGGCCCTGGACATATCCTGTTTCTCAGAATGCTCTAGAGAATCAAAGCTCATATTCTCATAGGAAGCGGCCCACTTCCTCATTCAGATAGGTGAGTTTCCATAAAGAGTGTTACTGCTACACACCCCTTCAATCTTAAATTGAAACTATAGAACTCATTAAGACTTCTTAAAAGTCATCCTTCACATGCAGTCACACTATCACGTCTACACCATAGGGAAGGGACAGAGAATAAAATTCTCTGATAGTGTTTACCTTTACCCACCACAAATTAGTTGTCTCATTCGAAACCTTGATCTTGGGATCTCCAGTCAGCAAGGTTGAGTATCCTTCATGGCAAGTTTAATTTATGAGCTTAAGCCCCTTCCCCTCGATGCATTTCTAACTCTCTTGGGATAAACCTTTCGTCAAAGGTTGCGCGATATTCTCCTTGGACTTTATCCAATCAATGGAAATAACGCCGATTGAGATTAGCTATTTTCAGCTTTAGCTATTATAGCTTGGCTAACACAATGTATAGATATAGTTGGCACAAGCCTATGCCAGAGAGGAATGTCTTCTAAAAAGCATCTTAGGCACTCGGCCCGTTCTCGTGCTTTATCTAACTCAATACTCTTAGATTCCATAATGAATTGAGAAAAATATGTTTGTTTGTAAATCTTCCAAAAACAAACCCTCATGCTAGAGTGAAACATATCCACTCGTAGACTTAGACTCCTCTGAGTCAACTATCCAGTTTACATCACAAAGTCCCTCAAGGACAGCAAAATACCTTTCAAAAATCAAATAAAAGGTAATAGAGTATTTTAGGTACCATAATACTCTACTCAGTGCATCTGAATGCTATTGCTCTGGACTACAATTATATCTACTTAACTTACTCACAATATAGGCAATGTCTGGACTCTTACAGTTCATTAAATTCATCAGACATTCTATAACTCTTGAGTATTCAAGTTAAGATACTCCGTTACCCTTTTTTTCTTGAGTCTACAAGAATAATCGTACGGAGTCAAGCAGGCTTACAATCATACTGATTATATCTCTTAAGCACAAATTCAACATAATGAGAATGACTAAGACTACATATGTTAGATTATTTTCTAATCTTCATCCCTAAGATTATATCAACAGGGCCTAAGTCTTTCAAGTCAACGTTCTCATTCAGCGCATGTTTTTAGTGGAATTAATCACATCTATGTTTGTATTAGGTATAAACATATCATCAACATACAAGCATACAATCACACGGGAATCCTTAACAAGTTACTTGTAAATATACTTATCAGATTCATTAACTTAAATCCACTACACATTATCACATGATCAAATTTTCAATGTCTCTATTAACGTGCTTATTTTATAAACCATACCACATTTTGTTCAACTTACAAACTTTGTCATCATAACCTTTCACTACAAAGTCCTCAGGTTGGTCTATGTAAATTTCTTTATCTAATTCACAATTTTAGAAAAGTTGTCTTAACATCCATCTGAGGTATCTCTAATTTGTTTATGACAGCAATAACAATTAGCATCTCAATGGAAATAAATTTCGTCACATGTGAATAAGAATCAAGGAAATATACACCTTCTTTTAGTTAATAGCCTTTAGCTACCAACTTAGCCTAATATTTTTCCACAGTTCCATATACCTAATGTTTCCTATTAAAGACTCATTTACATCTCATGGTCTTACTCTCTGGAAGTAAACTAGAAACCTCCCAAGTTAGGTTCCGACGGAATGAGTCCATTTCACTAAATGAAGCTTCTTGCCATAATGGGGTTTCAGTAGATATCAAGGCTTCTTTACAAGTCCAGGGCTTAGACTAAGCTAGGCATGTTATGAAGTCGGCTTCATAAGAAGTCTCAAGTCTAATTATTTTACTTTTCTTAGGCTCAACCTTAACTTCATCTTCCTTTAAGATAAGTTCTGGATATTTGAAAATAAATCTAGGGGATCAACAACACATCTCTAATGAGGTACAGGTTTAAGAATAAACATGTTCAAAGAACTTAGCATCCCTAGATTATGTAGTATTATTCACGACAAAGTCAGAAAAATCACACCAAAGTATGAAAAATCAGAACACACAACCAAAAATCTATATGTAGAAGTATACTCAGCATACCCTATATGAAGACACAATCAACATTTTTGGTTTCTATCTAGTTCTTTTAGGAAGAGGAATGACAATCTTAGGAAGAGGAATGACAATCTTAGTCAAACACCCTCACACTTTGACGCATTCATAAGAAGGTCATCTACCTTTCCATAAATCATATGGAGTTTCATCTGATCCTTAAAGGTACTATATTCAGGATATACTAGTTAAGAGGACTGCCTCCCCCCACAAGCCCGCAGGTAATCCTGAACTAATCAACATGGAAGGTATCATCTTCTTAAGGATACAATTGTTATGTTCAAGGCTTCTAATTTGTTTTTAACTTCAAGTTTATACATCTTAAGGCTTCTAAGGCATCATCCTTACCCCTAAGAAAGTATACAAGATAGTACCTCGTACAATCATCCATGAAAGTTATAAACCATCTTTTACCATAGTGGTTTTGGGTTGAACTCATGTCAACTAGGCCTAACTGAATTAATTCTAAGGGTTTATAATTACTCTGAACATTTGTGATAAAATATTTTATAGCATATTCATTTCAATTTTGTGTTCAAGATCCAAACTAAATTTGGGTACGAAGCCTATGCTAGGAAGTTTATGCATTGACTTATAATTTTACGGTTCCAAGTATACCATGAAAAACATTCAAAGACACACAAAAGAAAGCATAAGAATCAACTATGTTCACTTCATCAGATTTTCCTTTAAACTTATATATAGACCCTAAGTCCTATAACTGTTGCCTAAAAAATCAATGCCCTTAGTTATAACAAGTTTTCCACATTTAATTAAGATTTTCAATCTTTTACCATCTTCAAGAGAACAAGATACAAGATTCTTTCATATGCTCGGAACATGAAAACTTCATTCAGTGTGAGAATATTACAGATATGAGCTTATGCTCGACCTTTCCCTTTTATGCAACCTCTGTCGCAGATGAGTTACCCATATAGAGTTTCTCGACATCCCTTATCCTCTGATAAGAGGTGAACAGGTCTCTGTTTCAACAAACATACTTAGTGGCTCCAGAGTCCACCCATCAGTCTCTCACATTGGTTATTATAATAACTTCCGACATCATGTCAATGAACTCGTTCTAATTTGTTCAACTAAATTAGCATTAACTTTCTACTTATTAAGGTTTATGTTGTCTACACTTTACTGTCGTATGGCCAGGAAGTTTACAAACATAACAATCACCCTTAATTAAAGTTATGTCGGATTCAGTTTTACGAAACATACCTTTCTTATAAAGACAACGCTTAGAGTTGTATTTGATGTTATCGCCTTTGTTATCTTTGGAAGACTTGTGTTCATCCACATACGCCTGGTAGCCATGTTCCTTTTCAATTTCATGTCACAAACTTCGTTTATACTCTGACCACGGACACAGTAATTTCCCAATCACCTAATACACCACATCTCACAAACCTTAGTTCAGATAAAATATGAGTTTCGAAGATAACATCTATATTTATAAACTTCATTTGAACCAACATATCAAAAAAACTCATGGTTACCTCATAAAAACTACTTTAGTTAACAACAAAATTCTGCCCGTCAGAATTTTTCAGGAACGTTTCTCTGTTTTGTAAAATATCAAAAAAATACTTTTACAACTCCAAAAATTCTGAAACTTTACGTAGGTAACTATCCGGATGTTTACTACGTTGTGTCGAAAGGGTTCATCGAAATTCCTTCTAGGTTAAGAGATAAACTTGAAACTCTACAGCTGACCAAAAATTCGTTTTTGTTTTTCACTCCACAATTAACATCCATGATTCACAAACCAACCAACCATTTTCGATTATTACAAATTCTAATTTCTTAATATTTTTGGGTGCAATAATCAAAAACAAGGAAAAATCAAATAAGAAAAAGTTATTGATACTTAGCTCCTTTATATGGAAGTGATCGATTTGATGAAACGGACGAGCTCCCCATATCTCCGCAGCAGCAAAAAGGCAAAACTTTGGAAAATCAGAGTGAGTCACGTGTTCAACACGTTTCCCTTAAGACATTAGCGCCCGACTACACTCAAGAGTGATGCTATATCCCTCACAGGACGGATATCTCCAGGATAAAGCACCCTACTACACCTACTACTAGCATATGTAGTAGATGCTCAACTTGAGCTTGGCAACTCCGAAAAAATCATAAAGGAAAATCTCGAACACTTGAGAAAAAAATATAAAATGTTTTTTACCTTAGGGGTCCCTCTAAATATAGAGAAACCCCTTTCCCATAGATTTTACAAAAGTAGTGAATTTTTTTATATAATTGACAAATACAACTTAAGAAGAAAAACTCCCCGATGTGGGACTAAAAGGTTTATATAGCTTCTTAAAACTACTAAAAATTGGAAACTCCACAATGTGGGACTAATAAGTTTCATTCACAAAAGAAAATAATAAATTATAATTTTTATTAAAATTTTAAAAAATTATTTTTTATTAATCGTTTTCCAACAGCTGTTATATTGCTGCCAATGAAGTTGGTGATTTTTAATACTTTTCACTACTATAATCATGCGGACGGTCACTCAGTTATTCAACACTGTGATTTGGTTCGTTGTTCTATTATCTATAACATACTCTCTGGTGTTGAAATGAATTGTGATCACCGTGTTGCTCAAAGAAGTATGTTCGTAGGAGATAATTACTACGAAAGAGGCAAAAGAATTGTGTCCACAAAAGATGCATTAACTGCTCTTTTTAATGCAAATCAAACTGTTTCTGGAATGATAATTTCTCGTTGCTGTTCTAACAAGATGATTATTCATGTTTTACCGAGTCCAAAAGATGCAATATACTTCATGTCTTATACTGGTCGGCGTTCCAAACAAGTTTTGAAGGATGCAAGTTTCGGTTTGAGCAAGTGTGGAGCTATTACTGGAGAAGTTACGTTAACTGCAATGGTTCCAAATTTTACTGCGAGAAGACAAAGAGGTGATAACGATCCTACTGTATCACAAAACTATGGTAAGATATATATAATTGTCGTACCTGAAAGAGCAGTTGTCGACTTTAAGAAAGCACATGAAAGGTCATTGTCAGGATTTTTTTAGAGAATCACTGACGACCGCGGAATAACGGATCTTGAGATATTATGATGAATAATAAGTAAACCAAGCACAAGCAACTATGAAAATAAGAGAAAGATAATTCAACTCACAAGACACAAGATTTATAGTGGTTCGACTAATACATACAACGTGTATATATTGTCTACGTCCACTTTGAGCCGCACCAACTCAAATCCACTATGAAGAAAAACGATTACAACGTCGTGTGAATTCCAGCAAACCCTTGGTTACACCGCAACAATTACCCGAGACGATAACCTTGTCTCTTGTTCCTCACCAATATGCTCTCACCACAAAACCCTAGCTTTAGCCCTAAAAGCTATACAAGAAATCTCTCACCGATCTCTTAATTGTTTTCTACACAATACAATTCCACAAGACCTAATTACCTATTTATATAGGTTACAAACTTGGCCACCAAGAATCCTAGCCGGTTTAGGAAACCCCTTCCCTAAATAACCATGGCTAACTTTAGGAAAAAATAATTAGTCTTAAATAACTAACAATCTCCCACTTTGAAGACTCATTTATTGTCTTCAATTCTCCTTTTCTTCAACTTTGGATTTGACGGTGCTAAAACATCTTCATGTCAGTGCGGCTCCCCTCTCAGATCCTCATTCTGAGAGACCAACTAAAGCCTTGCAGAGCTTTAGCTTGTCTGATGTAACTCCAACATATCCGCCGGATTCTTCGAACCAAGAATCTTCTCGAGCTTCAACTCTCCTTCTTTTAAGAGATCCCGAATGAAATGATAACGAATATCTGTATGCTTCGTCCTAGCATGATAGGCTGAGTTCTTGGCTAAATGTATAGCACTTTGACTGTCGCTAAACAAAACACTATCTTGTTGTTCTTTTCCCAACTCATCTAATAAACCTCGTAACCAAATCATCTCCTTTCTCGCTTCTGTTACTGCTACGTACTCCGCTTCCGTAGTAGACAATATTACCAACTTTTGTAACCTTGAGTCCCAACTCACTGCAGCTAACCCCATAGTATAAATATAACCGGTCGTACTTCTCTTTTTATTTACATCACCTGCGAAGTCTGCATCCACATAACCCCTCAAGATAGAACCACCTTTCCCATAACACAATGTTACGTTTGTGTTACCTCTCAAATACATGAGAATCCACTTCATAGCTTCCCAATGTTGTTTTCCTGGGTTTCTTGCATATCTACTCACTACTCCCACTGCATGTGAAATATCCGGTCTCGTGCACACCATAGCATACATTAGACTCCCAATAGCCGAAGAATATGGTACGTTAGCCATGTACTCCTTTTCTTCATCTGTCTTCGCGCACTGCATACTTGAAAGACGAATTTGACTTCCAAGTGAAGAACTAACTAGTTTAGCATTCTCCATATTGAACCTTTTCAACACTCGTTCAATATATTCAGCCTGACTAAGCATAAGTACACCCTTAGTTATGTCTCTTATGATCCTCATACCAAGAATCTGCTTTGCTTCACCGAGATCTTTCATAGCAAACTCACTTGCTAATTGTTTCTTCAGGTTCTCAACTTCTCATAGAGATGTTACGGCAACCAACATATCATCCACATACGGTAATAATATGATGTAGTCAGAACCACACCTTTTGAAGTAACAACAATGATCTGCATTACACCGTGAGTAACCACCTCTATGCATGAAGTTATCAAACTTCTTGTACCACTGTCTCGGGGCTTGTTTTAAACCATACAAACTCTTCTTTAGCTTGCACATCATCTCTTCCTTGCCTTTTACTATGAATCCTTCTGGCTGCTTCATGTAAATTTCTTCATCTAGGTCACCGTGAAGAAAAATTGTCTTTACATCCAACTGCTCAAGGTAGAGATCTTCAGAAGCCACTAGACCTAACACTACTCGAATAGTAGTCATCTTCACAACTGGAGAAAATATCCCGTCGTAATTAACACCAGGTTTTTGCTGGAAACCTTTCACAACCAACCTCGCTTTGTAGCGAATATCTCCATTTGCTTCAGACTTCATCCGATAAACCCACTTGTTATGCAACGCCTTCTTACCTCTTGGTAATTTTACTAACACCCAAGTGCCATTCTCCTCAATTGAATTCATATCATCTTCCGTAGCAAGTTGTCACTTGCCTGAATCATCAGCCGCTAGTGCTTCTTTAATATCTTCAGGTTCACCTCCATACGTAAGTAATAGATAATTCAGAGCATACCTTGGGTTCAGTTTCGGAGTTCTTGATGATCTTCGTACTTCTTGTAGAACTGTAGGAGTAACTTCCACTGCAGCAGAAGTCCCTTCTTGTACTTCTCCTCCGTCAGCAACATCGTGCTCTTCTTGTACAACACTTTTTCCAGAAACATCATCAATATCGATATACAACTCCTTATCGACGTTGCTTGATCCGACATCTTCAACTTGTGTTTTATTCCTGTCCTTGTACAACTCATTCTCATTAAAAGTGACGTCTCTATTTCTAATAACTTTGTGACCCTCGTAGTCCCAAAGTTTATACCCAAAAGCGTCATTTCTGTAACCAAGAAATATACACTTCTTTGCTTGAGCACCTATCTTAGACCTCTCGCCGGGACTAAGATGAACATAACCAACACAACCAAAAACTTTCAAATATGAAAGATTTACCTTTTTTCCGGTCCAAACCTCCTCTGGTATCTTCATATCTAATGGACTACTAGGTGTCCTATTGATTAGATAAGCAGCCGTCTCTATTGCATGTTCCCAGGCAAACCAGACTGCAACCTCATGCACCTAGCATGTGAATTCAACGTCCAATTCATACGTTCTTCTACTCCATTCTCCTGTGGCGTCCTTGGAACTGTCCTCTCCAAACGAATTCCATTTGTAGCACATAACTGTAAGAATTCTGTTTTGTCATACTCACCACCGTTGTCTGACCTTAGACACTTCAACTTCATACCAGTTTTTGTTTCAACCAAAGCTTTCCACTTCTTAAACACTTCATACACCTCGAACTTATTCTTCATGAAGTAAAACCATACTTTCCTTGAGTGATCATCAATAAAGGTGACATAATATTGGAACCCGTTGTGAGATGCAACATCAATTGGTCCCCATACATCAGTATGAACCAAATCAAGTTTCTCACTTCTCAAGGATCTGACGCCTCTGCTGAAACTAACCCGTTTTTGCTTTCCAAGAACACAGTCTTCACAAAAACTTATATCAACAGACTTCACCTTAGGTAGATATCCTCCCGAACGTAGAATCTTCATGTTCTTCTCACTCATGTGCCCTAATCTTCTATGCCATAAGTTAGTGTCTTCACCACTACTAGCCATTTCTAAAGTAGTTCCATCTGAAGTCCGGTATAGAGTACCGACTCTAACTCCACGAGATAATGCCATAGCTCCATTCTTCACTTTCCAATTGTGTTTCGTAAGCACAACTTCACAGTCATCATCACAAACTTGGCCTACAGACACTAAGTTCTTCTTCAAATTTGGAACGTGTCGTACATCCTTCAATTTCCATGTCGAACCGTTTACTTTCAAGATCACATCACCCAAACCAATGATGTCGCATGCTTCACCGTCACCTAAGAATACTTGGCCATAGTATCCTTCCTTGTAAGAGATCATAATACTCTTATCACCCGTCGCATGGAAAGAAGCTCCCGAGTCTATAATCCAAGACTCATCTTGCTTGTCCTCAGATAGTAGTAGAAAACCTTCCGTAATCATCTTCTTGTTATCTACAAGGACCTTCACCGGTTCCGCAGCTGCAACTACGTTGACCTCTTCTTTATTACCTTTGTTTCCACCATTATTAGCACCTTTGTTTTCCGGACAATCGCGCTTGTAGTGTCCTACTTTCTTACACGCGCAACACTCAACAACACTTCTGGGTCGGGATTGAGATCTCCCCCTAGACTTCCATATGGATTTGTTGTTGTTCCTATTTGAACTCCTGCCTCTATCTTCTTCTTGCATACTTAAGGCCGAGCTTGAAGTACTAGAACCGTAACCTTGTTCTATTCTTCTCTCCTCTTCAGCAATTAACCTTTGTTGCACATCATAAAGCTTCAACTTCTCGCTCCCTGCGGAATTGCTAATGGTTGTCCTTGCAGTCTCCCAACTCTTTGGTAATGACGACAACAACCGTAAAGCTTGAACTTCATCATCAAAAGTAATACTAACTTTTGAAAGTTGAGAAATAATTGATTTAAACTTCCCAAGATGTGCTGAAATCGCTTCGCCTTCTTGCATCTTCAGATTAAATAGTTGTTCATACAACATAATCTTCCCCGAGGCTGATGAATTTTGATAAAACTTTTCAAGTTTATCCATAAGATCCTTCGTACTAGTTTCCTCTTGTAAGTTATTGTAGACTTCTTTCGTTAGGCATCTACGGATCACGGCTACACACTTGCGATCAAGAGTTGTCCATTCATCGTCTTTGCGTGCTCTCTTTTTCGCAACTCCACCCAATGGATCAGCAAGTTCTTTCTCATATAGGTAGTCTTCCATCTGAGACTTCCAAAACGCAAAGTTCTTCCCATTAAAAACTTTAACCCTAGCTACCGTACTTTCATATTATCACTCATAACTCCCACTCCAATCGTACTACGATAAACCCTAAAGCTCTAAACCGAGCTCTGATACCAGTTGTCAGGATTTTCTTAGGGAATCACTGACAACCGCGGAATAACGGATCTTGAGATATTATGATGAATAATAAGTAAACCAAGAACAAGCAACTATAATAATACGAGAAAGATAAATCAACTCACAAGACACAAGATTTATAGTGGTTCGGCCAATACATACAACGTGTATATATTGTCTACGTCCACTTTGAGCCGCACCAACTCAAATCCACTATGAAGAAAAAAGATTACAACGTCGTGTGAATTCCAGCAAACCCTTGGTTACACCGCAACAATTACCCGAGACGATAACCTTGTTCCTCACCAATATGCTCTCACCACGAAACCCTAGCTTTATCCTTAAAAGCTATGCAAGAAATCTCTCACCGATCTCTTAATCGTTTTCTACACAATACAATTCTACAAGGCCTAATTACCTATTTATATAGGTTACAAACTTGTCCACCAAGAATCCTATCTGGTTTAGGAAACCCCTTTCCTAAATAACCACGACTAACTTTAGGAAAAAATAATTAGTCTTCAATAATTAACAGTCATTACACAAAGGGAAGTATATTAAGCTATCTAATAAAGACAAAAGGATCTTTGTTTGCAAGTTGGATAGAAAGTACACCATGCACAAATGTACACTACATCAAAGAGTTAAAAATAATGGACTTGTTTTTCATCGTGGCAAATCAACACGAACTGATGATAAGCTGGCTAGTCTTCTAGACAAAGAAATGTTTTGGATCAACCGAATAAAAAGAGGAGAAAGGAAATCAGTAGATAATTCCAACGTGCTTGAAACGACTATCATGATCATTTCGCCGCCTGTTGCATCATTGTTGGTTGGAGCACTATTTGATTATATAGTTGATGATGCCAGACGTTATGTCGAGAATAGAAGATTTGGTTGGTGGATTCTGTTTCAAAGCAGAAATGTAGATACTGAATTCGAGGTGCTTTTCCATTTCTTAAACCAGCTGAGGTACGAGTCTATTGAATGTACTTTCAAACGCGAAGTTCAAAATTTGGGCAGTACATGTGATATACTCATGGTGGTTGTTGCCGGTATGGTTTATTTTACCACCGTTGCTGAAGTGAATTTTGTGTTTGACCGTGGAAAACTTAAGCACACATATCGCGCTGCTTTGAAGAACATTTCTTGGCCACTTTGTTTTATGATCTCTAGAGGTATGAGATTTGTGTTTGATCGTGGTAAGACGGTAAGCGTGATATCTACATTTTTCATGGAGAAAAAGAACTCATATTCTGTAATGAAGATTCGAGGCGTAGCGCAATATATGGAGAGAGTGAAGTTTTTCTTATTAGCTAACTCGAGGGAGAGTTTCTTTCAAGAAGGGGGGACTGATGTAGGACATCTACTTGTTCTCAACGTATCAACTGTCCCAATTGATCCCTTAGTCAGTATCAACAAGCGTTGTTGATCCCTTGCGTCTGTTTTAGCTTACTTGCTTTGCAAGTCCTTTACTTTCCTAGTTTAGGTAGAATTCATTTTATTTTATTTTAGTTGGTTCTTGAGAACCTATTTAAAGGCTATGCCTTCTTGTTTAGAATATACAATCTTTTAATCAATCAATTATCAATATTATTATCATTATCAAACCCTAAAGTATTGATCCTAGAATCAGATTTTATTAAATTTCTGACGGAAATTAAAGTCTCTTCTGATCTCCAGCAAATAGTTTGCTTTCATATTTATCAATCCTGTTTTGTACTACATTAATGTCACATCTCTAGAGAATTATATACAATATGTACAGTATATACAGCTTTGCATTTATGCTTTCAATACGCACGACTTGAAAGATACGCTAGAAATGAAACAAGTTCAAGTCAATATTACTAACCTCAAGTGGAAGGATGATGTCGTCGTCGTAGTTCGTTACTTCTTCTCATTCTTCAGGTCTTCAGAGCAATACTTGTATGTCTCAACATTCCTAGACTTTCTAGTCTAACCTAAGCGAAGTTGACTCTAGTATTTAATCAAGCGACTCTAGATGAGTTTTGATACTAAAATATGACAACCAATCTTGACATACCAACGCTTGGTGAGTTCAACCTAGCTATGCTCTACAATATGTACAGTATATACAGCTTCGCATGTTATGTTTTCAGACTTGAAAGATACGTTAGGAATTGAAACAAGTTCAAGTCAACATTACTAACCTTAAGTGGAAGAATGATGTCGTCGTTGTAGTCGTTATTTCTTCTCATTCTTAAGGTCTTTGGAGTATTACACGTATGTCTCAACATTCCTAGACTTTCTAGTCTAACCTAAACGAAGTTAACTCTAGTATTTAATCAAACGACTCTAACTGAGTTTTGATACTAAAATATGACAGCCAAACTTGACATATCAACGCTTGGTGAGTTCAACCGAGCTATGCTCTAACAATCTTCTTCAGTTTCGTTGTACTTTACTTTTCAAGCAAGTTGTTTTTCGTGTCTTTTTATGTGTGTAACATATACTAGGTTGAGTCTGTAATTCGTTTGTTTCTTAGTTACAATTTTATTAGCTTTTGTAACAGTATTATTAGCTTTAGCACTTCTTCCTTCAAGGACATAGAGTGAATTCTTCTTCAAGCCTAAATCAAATCTAAAGACTTACAGAAGTTATGGATCAAGCCGAAAAACAAAAGAGTGGACACATATCATTCGGGCAATTAATCGCAGCATCAAGATACAAAGGCATGACTAGCGATTTCAATCAATTACATCGGACACCTCTACCTCCATCCGAGTTCCTGTGGACACTGTCGTGTCCCTCAAAAATACAATTTTTTTTATGGAAAGCATTAACCGAAGGTCTTTCGACATTCGACACCAACATCCGTCGCCAATGTAACTGTGATACGAAGACTGCTACTGTGTTCCAATATCATGTTACTGCAAAAAAAAAAGACCGGTGACCTCCGTAGGATCCCAAAATAGTTAAACAAAACATTACTACAATTATGTGTCTCGATGTATAAACGCATCCCAGAAAAGGAGAGGGAAGTGATGATTTTTCTCAAATTGACAATTTACCTCGGACTCGGATAACGAATAATTCTAAGGTGGTGTTTGATGTCGTTTTTTTCTAGACCATGATAAACTATTTAAAAGCTGGGAAGAATTTCATCACACGTTGCTAAGAGTCGTCTTAATACCATGATAGAGTTTCCGAGAAGGCGCGTTATCTGTTCGTACCATAATAGAAAGATTCGTGGAAACGAGTTTACCAAGCCTTCGTCCTAGCAATTCGAAAGATATGTCGCCTTAAGCTCTTGTTCGATTATAGTACTTCATTATCCGCACCAAGTCCTACACACTCATGATCACAAAAAGTCTGTGTTAGTATTTGCAAAAATAGATGTGTTTTCTTTCTTTGAACGAAACGGATAGATGTGTCTTATGAAGGGAAATAATGTACGCATGTGAAAAATGTGTATTTTCTTAAAATTCCCACATAATAGAGAAAGAGCTAAAATGAACTGAGCTGTAATAGTTTTTCTTTCTTTTCAGAACAGAGTAAGTAGACAAGGCAGGAAACTTAAGAGATTGCAATTGAAAACGGAATTTTGTTTGCATTTAAGGAATGGGAAGTTATCAAAGATTCCACTTCTTTGAGTAATAAGTAACAACCCAATATTCATTGAACGTGTTCACTAAGATGAGTTATTTTTGTGCACATTGATTATCTTTAAATACCTTAGTACTCTTAAGAGATCGAGTAAAAAATAACGCTCACATTTTGATGAGGGAAGCTGTTTCCGTCCCCCCTCTGGTTCTTTCATTCTCTCTATAGTTGTTTCTGATCATCATTTCCTTTTTCTTCTTCCATTCTACATTGCTCGTTCGTCAATTCCGGCCTTTGATCCTAAGCAGCATATCTAACTATCCCGAAGAAGAAGAATTGGAAGCAATGGACAAGTCTAGAAAAGGAAAATGTATCTCCAGTACTGTAACAAAGAAAGGCCCAAAGAAATCAACTAATGGAACATCAATTGTGAAGAAGCCTGTGGAAGGGAAACCTATGAAAAGAGAGATAGACAAACAGTCAACCTCCAAAAGGGAGATGGACTCTCACAGTCCAACGGAATGTAACTACTATGAACCAATGACTCTTAGTGCCAAAGAGCTGCGGTTGGTTCAAGAGAGAGCGTCAAAACTATTGAAAAACATAAGCTTAAAAGAGGAGGCATTTCCTATTTCGAAGCCGGTGATAGATTCAATTGCAATACTGCAGACGTGTGATCCTGCAACGGATTCTGGTGGTGGAAGTGATTTCTATTATGATTCTGACCAAATCAGTACAATCTATTCGTCCTCCTCATCATCCGAGGAATAAACTCGTTTCAAGACAATAGGTTGACCACCGCAGCTACCATACGTCAGTCAAAATATTAAAGTCCTTATTTAAGAAAGGAGGGATTCTCTCCTTCCATGTTTAAATCAGTAAAGTGAATCGTCGCACAATAATTACCATTCACTGTCTATGAGAAGCGTCCATGTAATGGTCGCTTTGATCGGCTTTGAGATTGTAAGCAATAGACTTTAAGGTAAGAGAAGGCAGTTAATGTTATAGGGAATGAAAAGTACACGACTTGTTAACAAAACAACCATGAATTTGGGTGCACAAATAAAACATACTACTATTATTCTTCAATCCTGCTCGATGTGCTTTGTTTTTTGATAAAATAAACCAACTCCCTCCCTGTCTATTAATTTCCATCTCACACATAACAGGGAGCATGAGACTGCTGGCCAAGAGCCCAGGCCAGGAGTATTGTGGTTACACATGCGGCACTGCTGTGGTCAGAGCATCCCGCACTTTGCAAATAATTGTAGTATCATCATCTTGTTGGGGGTAATGGCATTCATTGTCAGCATATACACAGTTTTCTCATCTCAAAGTACAGCTTGTCGACCTCTAAATGGATTCTGGGACCGAGGGTGTCAATCACCAAGAACAAATGTACACTGTATCTCAATTTTACTAGCCACTTCACTGGCTACTGCTCTATTTCACTCCCTTTTCCCTCAACATATCCCCCACCTGCCACCTTTGCCTACTTTCCCCCTTAAACCAGCCTATATATGCATTAATGGTTGTTTAATTTACCGACTGACACTATTTTTTTTCATTTTAAGAAGTCGATCGACTGACACTATTTGGTATCACTTTAATTTTAAGAAGTTGATTTTTGAGATTCCATCTGGAGCTGAACTTGATGATAAACTTTACAAGAGCTTAGGAGACATTCACACGTTACAGCAGTGTTTGTTCACGAGACAATTCTTCCATATGATGAGCTCAGTTTTTGAGTAATTACAAGCCTTTGGCTAATGAAACCAGCTAAAACAACTGAGACCGTAACAAGCTTTAAACTACGCGCCACGTATATGAATCAACTCAATTTTTGATGCAGAAGACTCTGCTAAACGAAAGTACAAAAATGAAATGGATAAAATATTATTCCCTCTCTTCTATTTTAATAGGTCAGTTTCTATAAATAAAAGTTTCAAAAAAATAGGTCAGTTTCTTAATTGGGAAAGTCAAATGTTACTTTAATCTTTTAGTACCACTTTTTTTCTTAACTTCTTTTGGTGACAGTATCATGTGGACCACTTTACTTTATTTCTTTTGCTAACAAGTGTCACGGGGACCTTTCACTTCATTTCATTTAGTAGGAATTACCAATAGGTACCATTATAGTGTTCTTAGTTAGTGACAGGTCCATCCATTAAAGCCCACTAATCAGTGGTCCATAATTAAGAGAAAACATGAAAATGGACCAAATTTTTTAAGCCCAGGTCCTGTACACGTGCGGGACAAATTGTACGAAATTTCTAAATACCTAAACTACCCTTCCAATCCTACATATATTAAAGCAGTCTATTTCAAAGTTTCTAAAAAAAAATTCAGCCGATTATTCTTGGGGAAAATTCTGCTCTCTTTCTTCTTCTGGATTTGGGACTAGGGTTTCTGAAGATTTCTTCTACGATTTTTAACAGGTATGTTGCTTAATCTTTTCGTTTTCTTCTTTCTGCTACAGTTTAATGGAGATAGGTTGTGTTCTGTTTTTTTTTTTATGATTCTTGTTCGTTTTTATTCAGTTATTTGGTTAGATTGTTAAGTTTTTAGTTTATTTTAGCTTTCGATTTGATTATCTTTCTGTTTTCTTTTCAAAATCAGTTTTGTTTTCACTTTCAGATCGTATTATCCAGCAGTACATATATGACATACTCATTGTTTCTGCTACAGTTTTTGAATCATTATAAGATTTGAATTTTGGATCATGGAGATCGGTTGTGTTCTGTTTGTTTTTTATGAATCTTGTTCGTATTTATTCAGTTATTTGGTTAGATTGTTAAGTTTTTAGCTTATTTTAGTTCGATTTGATTATATTTCTGTTTTCTTTTCAAAATCAGGTTTGTTTTCACTTTCAGATCGTATTATCCAGCAGTACATATATGACATACTCATTGTTTATGCTCTTGGATTCTGTTTCTTGCATAGATCTTTCACTTTTTTTAGTTTGACCCATCAGTACGTATGTGAAATACCGTATTACGTGCTTCGATTCTGCTGTTTCTCCTAGATTTTAATTATTTTTGTCATGCAGTTGATTTTTAGTTCATGAATCTGCAGTACATATATGGCATACTCATAGAAACTGCTCTTAGAATCTGTTTCTTGCATAGATCATGGAGATCGGTTGTGTTCTGTTTGTTTTTATGAATCTTGTTCGTATTTATTCAGTTATTTGGTTAGACTGTTAAGTTTTTAGCTTATTTTAGTTCGATTTGATTATTTCTGTTTTCTTTTCAAAATCAGGTTTGTTTTCACTTTCAGATCGTATTATCCAGCAGTACATATATGACATACTCATTTTTATGCTCTTGGATTCTGTTTCTTGCATAGATCTTTCACTTTTTTTAGTTTGACCCATCAGTACGTATGTGAAATACCGTATTACGTGCTTCGATTCTGTTGTTTCTCCTAGATTCTTAATTATTCTTTGTCATGCAGTTGATTTTGTAGTTCATGAATCTGCAGTACATATATGGCATACTCATAGAAACTGCTCTTAGAATCTGTTTCTTGCATAGATCTCTCACTTTTTTTAGTTTGACCCATCAGTACGTATGTGAAATACTGTATTTTAATACTGTTGCATCTTTGTGACATTTGCAGGTTCAAAACATGTATGATGCAGAGTGTTCCAATCCAAATACCTACTGCTATGCATACATTTATTATAATCATCATCATTTTGCTGTCAAAGTGCCTGTGATTGCTGACTTTGCTGTGTTTTTGCTCCTTTTTTAGTCTTACCCTTCAGTACTTATGTGAAATACTGTAATATGTCTTTCGATTCTCTTATTTTTCATAGATCTGTCACCTGTTGTTGTCATACTGTTGATTTGTAGTTCATGAATCTTCAGTACATAAGCATACTGATAGGAAGTGCTCCTTGTTATGTTTAAGGAGAAGTGAAGTAGATGCAGGCATACAGTGGAGCTGCAATAATGGGTGCTGCTGTACAACAACCCAATCTTTTTACTAAAGGTTCTTCAACTTTTTTTCCCAAGTTGGGTACTACTACTGCGGATAGATTACCTTCTCAAGTTAGGCAGACCCTGAAGTACGTTCAATAATTGATATTGAGAAGAATCGTCAGTTTAACAGCTTGGAGCTCATTGCTTCAGAGAATTTTACATCTCGCGCAGTGATGGAAACTGTGGGTTTTTGTCTCACAAACAAGTATTCAGAAGGGCTTTCTGGTAAAAGGTAAAGATGGTGCTTAATATTGTATTTTTTCCCTGTATTTGTATTGAAATGCATTTGATCATTTCATTCTGCAATGTAGGTATTATGGTGGCAATGAGTACATTGATGAGCTAGAGACACTTTGTCAACAAAGGGATTTGTTCATGTAACTGGCACAGGATATGGATCTTCCTCATGGAGGTCACTTGTCACATGGATTTATGACTCCTAAAAGACGGGTATCTGGGACTTCGATTTATTTTGAATCGATGCCATACCGTCTTGATGAATCAACAGGTGCTGCTCTGCATTCTTATATTGTGTAATGACTATGTGGTCTATTGTTGTTCATTTATAATTCGTTGATAATTTGCATTCATTACCAAATTCACTTGCAGGCCTTATTGATTATGATATGCTTGAGAAAACTGTCACCCTCTTTCGACCAAAACTCATCATTGTTGGTGCTAGTGCTTATCCTCGTGATTTCGATTATCCTCGAATGAGAAAGGTATACACATATATTTTGATTGTCAACAGTTGTTATTCTTAGTGATCAGAGAATCAGACTAGTTAACCCATTACGCACACCTAATTCCCTTTCCTGCTATGTTTCTTGAATATTGCAGATTCTGTTGGGGCTTTTCTCATGATGGATATGGCTCACATAAGTGGTCTCGTTACTGCATCTGTACTTGCCGACCCATTTGAATACTGTGATGTTGTAACAACCACCACTCACAAGGTACACCTAGTCACATTCATGAAGTCTGCAAGACTGCAACTACTGACACCAACACAAGCAGCATTTGTTTTTATTGGTTTAGATTCAAGGGTCTTGTTGTTTACTATGTCTTCTGTTTCAATTTGCAGTCATTACGAGGTCCCAGAGGTGGCATGATTTTCTTCAAGAAAGATCCTGTTCTTTGGGTTGATATGGAATTTGCGATTAACAATGTTGTTTTCCCAGGGTTACAGGTAACTAAAACTGTAGCGGTTATTTGTGATTTATCATTGGTTCAACATTATAACATTTTTTAGGTTTGTTACAGTTGTTTTTCGTGTATGAATTGACAGTACATATATGGCGTACTGATACAAAACTCTTCTAATTTTGTTTTATTTGAAGTTTTTCCAATTTTTTTGGTTCGATCCATGAGTATGTATGTATAATACTGATAGGAAGTGTTATTTGCTGTGTTTTTGCTCATTTTTTAGTTTTACCCTTCAGTACTTATGTGAAATACTGTAATATGTCTTTCGATTATCTTATTTTTCATAGATCTGTCACCTGTTGTTGTCATACTGTTGATTTGTAGTTCATGAATCTTCAGTACATATATCGCATACTGATAGGAAGTGCTCCTTGTTATGTTTGATTCAGTACGTATATGAAATACTGAAATAGATGCTCTTTGTTACGTTTGATTCAGTACTGGAATTGGATATGGAGATGATCTGGAGCTGCAATTCAGAACTTATTGCAAGAAATGACAAATTTTGAATGATAGGAACAGGAGTTGTTGGTGGTTCAGATTTGCAAGCTTGTGAAATTGGTGGTGGTCTTGATGAAGTTACAAATTGGTTGTGACGTGTGTTTCAAAGAAGGTGTGCTGCAAATGGATTTGGAGGAACATAGAAGGTTGGGTTGCTACATTGTATGATCCTACAATGTACGTGATGTAATACGTTTTCTAATTTATTTATCATTGATTCCTACAGATTTGTACTCTACCTGGAAGCAGTGCAACAAATATGTACTCGAATTTGTCAGCATTCAGATATATAATCGGATTTGTAAGCAGTACGACAGATATGTACCCAGACAGATATGTACTCAAATTTGTAAGCAGTGTAGCAAATATGTACTCGAATTTTTAAGCAGTGTACCAGATATGTACTCAAATTTGTAAGCAGTGTAGACACACACGTTTGGTAGTAATGGGCATTATGGACATTTTCATGTTTTAATTAATTTTGGACCTCCGGATAAAAAAAAATTCCGGTTGGACCCTACTATAAATAACTATATGGGCCTAGGACCAAACAAGAAATTTTCCTTTCATTTATTGACAAGTGTCATGAAGACCACTTTTAATGATTAGTTCTCTCAATTTCTTTAAATTTCCCTAAAAACAAAATCAACCTATTAAAAAGGAACGAAGGAAGTGTATCCTATAAAGGGTATTCTAGACATTTAGGTTAACAGAAAATATACCTAACTCGTCGACTTGGGATTCTCCCGCCAGCAAATTTGCTTTTACCTGTAACAATAACCTCACTTTTTTCAACAGTCCAAATTCTCCGTCTCCATTTTCCTTAGCCGTTGGATTGTAGCTTACCTACGTAATGATATTGTTAGCAGTTATAAACCATCCTCTTCATTCGGAATCCATATACACCGTCCATAAAGAAAAGATCGAGCAACATCTCACCGTCCATAAAACCGGACAAACCAAGAGTCAAGGACATACAATAAAGTGGACAGTGGGGATAAACGAATCATTTATTTTCCAACTTTATCCCTTGATTAAAGCGAATGTGTTCTTTTCCACCGTAATTCATTTGAAAAATAAGGTCCTTTTCGTTCTCTCTCTTTCTCCGCTTTCCTCTTCTTCTTCCTTAACCCGTCCAACGTGTACATCTCCATCCCGCCACCTCTCTCCCCTCTGCAACAAACACACAATCCTATTCCTAGGAGAAACAAAACGGAGAAGACGAAGAAATTTTCTGGAACTCTATAGTCGACAGAGAGATGACAGTTCCGGGGAGTCAAAACCGAGGAACAACAAGGGTAAGAAGCAGGAACAACCGAACAGAAAACAGTGTCCCGAAAAAAGTACCATTAAGGAAGATATTTCGAGTAGCATCAATGGGATGTGGAATACAATTTGGATGGGCATTACAATTATCATTATTAACACCGTATGTACAAGAATTGGGAATTCCGCACGCTTTTGCGAGTTTAGTATGGTTATGTGGTCCATTATCTGGTTTTTTAGTACAGCCATTAGTTGGACATATGAGTGATCGTTGTACTAGTAAATTTGGTAGAAGGAAACCATTTATAGTAGCTGGAGCTATTTCGATTATATTGGCTGTTTTGGTTATTGGTCATTCTGCTGATATTGGTGGTTTGCTAGGTGATACTAATCAATCAAGACCTAGAGCTATTATTGCTTTTGTCTTAGGGTTTTGGTTGCTTGATGTTGCTAATAATATGACTCAAGGTCCTTGTCGTGCTCTTCTCGCTGATCTTACTGGTATGTCTTTATCATTCTTGATTTTGATTTTCACTTGCTATGTCTTTATCATTCTTGATTTTGATTTTCACTTTGTTAATTTTGTTTCTATGGACTAATTGTGCAATTGAAAACCCCTAATTAAACCCTTTGCCGGTACGAAACTAGTTTACGGACGGTGATTACAGTAAAACTGAGCAAACAACCTTTATGATAGTGAAATTTTGGATCTACAATAATGCTCAAATTCAGTGTTAAAATTAGTACAAATATGGCTGAAAAGGTTAGGTCATTTGATGTATTGGTAAAGTGCTAAAAAATACTAAACTGTTAGGTTAATTAATGCGATCATTATGTGCTTAATGTCTATTTCATGCTTTTGTTTGTTTTTAATCAAGTTTTTTGTTTGGGAGGTCTTTATGAAAGGAACTGATTGTGAGTCATTAACAATAAACTTTGCCGGAAATGGTGTTTGTGTAATATCAGGAAAAAGAGGGATTGTGGTGGGGAATTTCTAAGAAAAACTAATTTTCTATTCTTGTAACAGTGATGAGGTATTCCCTATTCCCTACCACCTTCAAGTAGAGGTTGCGAAAAGGTGCCATTTTAGCCCCTGATAGTCGGTGAGATTTTGAGGTTTATGTGTTCCAACGCATCCTCAGTAAATCTAGAGTTTCCGACTATACTTTTGCCTAGCCTTTTGTGAACGATTTGATCTAAGGTACTTTGTAATTTAGTAAAGGTAGATTGATTGCTTAACTAAAGTTTTGAAATGATTAAGAACAGTAACTCAAGTGGAGAATTTTGTTTAGTATTTAATGAGATGATGATTACAGCAATTAATGGAATTTAAAGTAGAGGCTGTAGAGTTAGGTAAGAACAGTGAGGATACTAGAGAAAGTAGATTAACTTAGTACTATTTGGATAAAGGGGAAAGTAGGATTATGATTCATATGTGGGCGTGTCAATGATCAATTGGGGTATCAGTTGTCTGCCTTTAATAATGTAAAGTTGTTTTTATTTCCAACTTTAAGTTGTCCACTAGGTGCTCACGAGCCTTTGGCTCATCCTTTTCGCATCCTCCTCCTGTATGTTTGAACTTTGATGATTGTGTTTGTAGAGGTGGAGTTCACTTAATTAATTTTGGTCGCTTATTCCATGGTCAATTGTCTTTCAACCAGTTTTTTGAAAAAAAAAGTGTCTACTTAGGTGGATACGTGGTGAAAGTGATAAATCTTTGCTAAACTGCGTGGTAATTTTCATTACATGAAGTCCTCAAGTTTCTCAGGCTGCAATAAGAGGTTTTGCAAGCCTAGCTCACTTCTTTGTTTATTGGTTCAATCTTGCCTACCTGTGTTCAGGAAAGGAAATGCCTGCACACTTGCAATCTGGTAGTAACTCGAGACTGTCCATGCATACCTACCTGTTAAGTAACACGGTATAGAAATAACAAAAACAAAAAGAGCTGTCCACTGGGTGAACTGGACTAACATGAGTCCTATTTATTGACAAATCTGAAACGATTTTTTCATGCAATGATGATATTGAATATGCTGTCCTTTCTACTCAAATCTCTTGGGTCAACAAGTATGAGGAGAATTGAGGATCATCTCATAGAGCTGACACATAAGACACTTGCGTTCATCTGAACAATTTTACCTAAAGATTCAAGTGGGTCTGTTGAACGGTATAAACTGAGTAGCATAATCCTTTGAGCTGTTCTTAGTCTTGTTCTAGCATAACGTCTTTGGTTATTTCTTGGGCATATCCTGTAATATGGTCAGAATGTAACAGAGCTTTCCTAGGACTCTCACATCAAGATAGTCCTTTATGTAAGGACTCACGTAGAAATGACTGAAAGGCTGATTGTTGGTAACTGTGATGCACTCGAACAGAATGTGTTAACATTTCCCATCCTCGTTAAATCCTGATTACAATAATGTTGCATTAATATGATTGTTTTTTTTACCTTGGTTTTCAGTTTCAACTATTTGGCGATTATTGTATGATAACTAGTAAGATTCTTGGCTCAATGTATATCCCCACAGTCTTTTGGATTGTTAATCATTGATGGCTTTCATGCCACCAAGTTCATGAATTTAATGTTGAAGTACAAATGCATAGTCATGTATTGCATCAGCCCACAGTTTCCATTTATGGACAAAATTTATTGAATGAGAAAAATCACCAGCAAGAAAGTATGAGAAACACCATTGGAGGTTTATGCCATCAGTTGTTTGTGTCACTTAGCATTATTTCTCTGAAAGAATTCGATAACAAAAACACCCAACTGACTATTATCTAAATATATTTTTAGGGAAGGATCAAAGAAGGAGTCGCATAGCAAATGCGCATTTCTCACTCTTCATGGCTGTGGGTAACATCCTTGGGTTTGCCACCGGATCCTACAGTGGCTGGTTCAGAATTTTCCCCTTCACCATCACCTCCTCATGCAGCGTTAACTGTGCCAATCTCAAGTCTGCATTCCTTCTTGATATTGCTTTTATGGTCATAACAACTTATGTGAGCATTTCGGCAGCCCAAGAAGTGCCTTTACCTTCCAACAGATCCACAAACTCTGAAAATGAAAGACCTGATCTGTCCGATAGCGTCCACGAACCATTTATTGGGGAATTATTTCATACATTTACGTATCTGACGGGACCTATATGGATAATCCTGCTCGTTACCTCTCTGACATGGGTTGGATGGTTCCCGTTTCTTCTATTTGATACTGATTGGATGGGTCGGGAAATTTACAAAGGGATTCCCAATGAAGGGCAGAACTATCATACAGGAGTAAGCATGGGAGCATTTGGTCTGATGTTGAATTCTGTGGTTATTGGAGTAACTTCTGTTGTGATGGAGAAAGTTTGCAAGAAGTGGGGCGGTGGTTTCGTCTGGGGTGTTTCAAACATTCTGATGTCATTTTGCTTTGTAGCAATGCTTATAATATCATTCGTGGCAAAGAATATGGATTTCTCTGCGCATGATCTTCCTCCTGCTGGCATCGTAATTGCCTCACTAGTTGTTTTTACAATCCTTGGTGCTCCACTAGCAGTAAGTTCCTTCATTCTCTAGTGCAAGAAATTTAGAATGATCTATTTTGAACTTTTCAAAAATTCGACTAGTTGTTTACATTGATTTGTATGGGTAATGTTTTAGAGTATATCAGTTTGGAATGTCTCGATTTTTAACTAGCCCAAACCAGGTTTAAGCAAGTTTCTAGATAAATAGGCAGGACAGTTTCTTTATAGCAACCCAAGACAGCCGTTCAGTACTGATATCAAATGGTTTGCGTCTGTGATCTCTTTTGACTATTTGATTCATGTTCCTACTTTCAGGTAACCTACAGTGTTCCTTATGCTATGATTGCTACCCGTACGGAGGCTTTAGGACTAGGCCAGGGTAAGTATTGGTTTTTGTTTGAACCATTATCTGTTTTAAAGAGATGTGGTTGATGATTGGCTTTTGCTATTGGTTGGACCTTGCAGGTTTATCAATGGGTGTCCTGAATATAGCTATTGTGATTCCGCAGGTATGTTTGGTCTTCTGCTTTCCAATTTTCTTTTCCTAATTTCTAAGAAGAAAACCACATGTTACTGTTAATATAAACTTTTAGAGGTCAAACCTAAAAACTTATTAAGCATCAGATTGTTTTCCTAGAAAGAATCTGTCGCTCCGTTGGTGGTAAGGTTATGCAGATTCACTTGTTAGTCATAAGGTTGTTTTATATTGCAAATCTAGTAGCAAAAGCTCTTGATTTCAATAGTTTTGTTGTACAAATTCATTATGCGGTTTATTGGCTGTTCATCCTTCAACAATTGAAAGAAATGCCCATATTACCTGCACATCAATAGCTATTTTAACGTATTATCATCTAGTATTTTGACTACTTTTTCAGTGTGCACAGTTGCTGGTTTTTCATGGTTGTAGGAAATCAGAGGATATCTGTGTACAAGATATTGTTGATGATTTAAGCTATTTGACTATTGCATGACTTATAAATTTTAGCTGTACAGATTCTGAGAGTGGGTGTTGATATGTCAGGTGATTGTATCCCTAGGAAGTGGACCATGGGATCAACTATTTGGTGGGGGGAACTCACCGGCTTTTGCTGTAGGAGCAATTGCAGCCTTTGCCAGTGGACTAGTAGCTATACTGGCTCTTCCACGATCTCATACTGGCAAGCCCAGGATCATCCACGTATAAGGTATTACTATTGTATATTTTGTTTACACCCACAGTTACCCAAATAGCTAGGAAAACACAAAACAAGAAAAGAAGAGGAACAGAAGATCTGTACATGGTGTTTGTTACTTTTCTTCAGTATCTAAACCCACTTCTCTTCTTTCTGAAAATTCATTTGAAGTCTAGAAGAGGAAAATCACTTAGGTCTTCTTCTAGTTGTTGTTTGTAACTTTTGGTATGAGCATCTCTATCAGCTTGTACTCCAATGAAAGTATAACGCAGGTGTGAAATTTTGTGTATCTTTTTGAGGCGTTATTACAATATATATATCATTGAGCATTTTTAGCAAAATCATCAAACCACATCAAATTTAGGTAGAAAAATTGAAAGAAATTGTTGAGGCCAGTACCCCTGGTTGAAAATGCCAGCAGGAACCTATGTTTGTTATAACACTCTGTCAACCATTACAGTGGACGTCATTGAGCCTCTGTTCTACTAATTTTTGGTTTTAACGAGGTTGATGTCCCCACCCTTCCTCACAGAAATTAAACCTATCTAAAAATAATATATGTCATCCATGCTGATACTCAGAGCAAGACAGCTGATGTTCATTATACTGAAAACGCCAGCCCATTTTTTCATGTGTGTGTTTAGTTGATGTAGCTAGAACTAGATCTTCAGAGCAAGAAAATAGCTTGTGCAGCAACTCCATGTGACCCAATAGATAAGAGTAGCATGCCAGCATTCACTTTGACAAATTCATTTTATATTCCCATGCCTATTCAGATATGAATTGTGGTTGTTACTTTTCCTAGCAAAGATGTTAATGAACTATGGTATCTGGTAAGAATTTGTTGGACGCGGAGCATTCCTATCTCCTAACAATGTTTGCTTTATAGCTATTCATATGGAAAACTACACGCACCCATTGGTGTTGATTCAAAGAGCGGTCCTAAGGACAGCTTCGATAAGCCAAAGATATTTTCAGTCAATGATTGCATCAATTCCTTTCTGAAGATTTCTCCACTGCAGTATTGGTTGGCTACCATTGTTGGTTCTTTTGAAACGTCTTAGAATATAGCGGACTTTATTGTGCATATGCGCTTAATGGAGTTCTGGATATATAGTTAGTGTTTAAATTATGCTGATATAAAACATCGATTAAGACACAAGTGTGGCCAGTTTTATTGAGCTTGATTGGTTTTTGTGGAGGTCTCTTTATCTTCTTTTGCTTGTGTCAGAATATTGGAATAAATTCAGTGCTGATTACATTCTTTCGTGATTAGAAATGTCTTATACCTTGTTGCAAGGATAGCATTGAGTTAATTAACCCCTATTTTCAAATATGTTCTGACCATGGCTGAATAACCTTTATGAAAAGGAATAAACAAGCCAAGAAGCAAAACAGCTACTTCGGCAGTCATAATAATTATGTTTATGGTTTGCTTACAGAATTTCTTTTCTTCCAGAGTAGCTTAACATAGAATTTGCAGTTTGTTTTTAATACTTTACTAAACGTAGCATTATGATTATATTTAGAAAAACTTTCAGAATGGTTCACAACATGGAGTTGTTATTATTACTGCTGCTATGCTTTCTTAGTTGGAATCCATTTCCCTCTCCTCACTCTCACAGTAATTAGAAAACAAGCAGTAAAATACAATCCTTTTCCATCGTATACATTTGTCAGATGATATTAACTGTGGCAGCATATTTCAGTAAATTATGAGGTATTCAGGTCAGTTCTTTTGGAATTTATGTGCTGCTTTCTTTTCGTGGGATTAAGTCCCTTGGAATCACAGCAGAATGAGTAACCCAAGTTTAAAATTCCTCTTATGTACTTTGGAATTGTTATGGGTTTTGATGAGGTTGAACCCCAACTTGATAGGTTTTGTATTGGCTCAATAAAAAGACACCTCCGTGGCCGCAACAATGAGTGTGAAATCTTACACTCCATCAGTTTTAATTAATTGAGAAAAATGTGGTTGATATGAGAGTCATCATGGGGTCATGGCACACACACACACCACAAGCAGATCTATAAAAATTGTAATAAGAATCTTGTTCACACACATGAAATGACCGACAACTGGGGTTATGAATTCCAGGTGGGGTGGGGGGGGGAGGGGAGTAAATTTTCTGCTATAAAAGGAAACTGATATCTCGTAGCTGGACTGTAAAAAAAAAGATGAGCTACTTGGGAAGGTGGGGGATTCTGTTTGTGTCAGAGATAAGCAGAAGCAAACCCCAAAAATTTCAATCAAGCAAGAAAGAGAGAGAGTTTGTTCAGTACTTGCACTGTTTGTTTAGAAAAGATAAGTTGGTACAAATTCAATGGCTCTCAATTGGATGCACATAATTGTGTTTCCTTTTATGAAGCTGTTTGCTCTCCAGACTACCAGTTTTTCATCTCACTAAAATAGAGATCTGACCCAAATACACTCACTACCCCCTACTTACAAACACAGAAAATTTTCAAAATAAAAACTCAAAACAAATAGTAAAAATAACCAAAGATAAGATTTTGCACTTCCACTTGAAATGATGTCATTGATTTTACTACAATCCCACCACCACACAAAAACAAGTTTGTTCTTATTGATGCGCTAATCAAAAATCCACACTCCATGCTTTGTTTGATACCTAAATTCCATGGTGAAGAGATATCATGTTGAGTAATTTGACTACTACTAGAATGTCATGAATTAACCCCCACTAAAGAAAAATCCACACCTCCAATGATTTTTTTCTTTTTGTTTTAGATTAGATTGATTTTGTGATTATTTTACAAACTTCAAATCTAAACAAAATCCTTTTGAAGGAACACAAACTCAAGTTCATATTTCATCAAATGCCCACCACAAAGAAATGGAGAATGAAATGCTGATTATTCAGTGGATACCGAATGCGATGGATAAGTTGCGTGTTGGTGCTGCACAGACCCGATCATGTTCGAATAATTGGTCGTTTAGCTACAGTAGAAATCGACATTAATTACTCTTATTCTGAGCATTCTCAAGTTACAAAAAACCGATAGTACATTCAAGCTTGTCTGATTCTCATTTGGCTGTCTCTCTAGAAAATCTTACCGTTTACACTAGGACTATTGAAGCTTCTTAATCTTCTCGGAGCCAGAAACTTAAATGAACCATCATCTTAACAAAGTAGAATCAGTGGACAAATTTGCAAGCATAAAGCTTTTTTTTTTTTTTTAGTTGTGATAGGCATAATACGCCCAATTGGTACTTTATATTCTAAATGTACATGATCGACACCTGTTTCTTAGGACCCGGCCAACTGGTTCCAAGTCCTCTATGCATTGCCTCCCCCCTTCTCTATATGTTCTCCTATATCAAAGACACACAAACAAGAAAACCATCTAAACACAGACAAAACAGCTGAGTTTTATTGAAGTCTCTGATTAAAAAATTATTTGTTTTTTCTTCAAAGTACTTAAAATTGAATAGATAGTTGATAACTCTCTCTCTCTCTCTCTCACTCTCTCCTATGTATAACTCAAATCTACCTTCTCCCTCTTCGTTATTCTCTCTGAGAAAAACCAACTTCATTAATCTGCAAACTCAAGATGAACTCCATAGATGGCCAACTCCATCTGAGGTACTACTACTCATAAGAAACTTCTACTCATCATTTTTGTACTAAACACACACTCTCTATCTCTCTTGTTCTGTCTCTTTAAAACATGATGCTCATGGGTATGTTTACTTTGTTTTTGGTTTCAGGATGTTGAGGAAATTAAAGCCATAGGTAAGATATCAGGACCAACAGCTTTGACAGGTTTGGTCTTGTACTCAAGAGCTATGATATCTATGCTTTTCTTGGGGTATCTTGGAGAGCTTGAACTTGCAGGAGGATCTCTTTCAATTGGATTTGCAAACATAACAGGTTACTCAGTCATATCTGGTTTAGCCATGGGAATGGAACCCATTTGTGGACAAGCATTTGGTGCAAAACAATGGAAGTTACTTGGTTTAACTTTACAAAGAACAGTTCTGCTTTTACTATGTTCTTCACTCCCTATCTCCTTTATATGGCTAAACATGAAGAAAATCCTCTTGTTTTGTGGTCAAGATGAAGAAATCTCATCAGTAGCTCATGTTTATATATCTTTTGCTATCCCGGATCTCTTCTTCCTGTCTCTCTTACACCCACTTAGAATCTATCTTAGAACTCAAAACATTACATTGCCATTAACATACTGTTCGGCTGTGTCTCTTATGCTCCATGTTCCTCTCAATTTCCTTTTGGTTGTTTACTTGAAAATGGGTGTAGGAGGGGTTGCAATAGCCATGATTTGGTCTAACCTAAATCTCTTCATCCTGTTATCGGCGTTCATTTACTTCTCCGGTGTGTACAACGATTCTTGGGTCTCACCTAGTATGGATTGTGTCAGAGGATGGTCTTCCTTGTTAAAACTATCTATACCAACTTGTCTTTCAGTGTGTTTGGAGTGGTGGTGGTACGAATTCATGATAATCCTGTGTGGCCTACTTGTTAACCCAAAAGCAACAATTGCCTCAATGGGGATTCTTATTCAAACCACTTCACTGGTTTATGTATTTCCATCAGCTCTGAGTTTAGGAGTATCGACACGAGTCGGTAACGAACTAGGCGCAAACCGACCGGCTAAAGCTCGTAGAGCTATGATTGTTTCACTCCTATGCGCAATTATATTAGGCCTAGTGGCTATGTCATTTACTATTCTGATGCGACATCGATGGGGTCGTTTTTTCACCAATGACTCGGAGATTCTGAACTTAACAGCAGTGGCATTGCCGATTGTAGGATTATGTGAACTTGGGAATTGCCCACAGACAACAGGATGTGGGGTTTTAAGAGGAAGTGCAAGGCCTACAATTGGTGCAAACATCAACTTGGGTTCATTTTACTTGGTAGGAATGCCGGTTGCTATATTCATGGGATTTGTGGTTAAGATGGGTTTTGCTGGTTTATGGATTGGATTACTTGCTGCGCAAGCGACATGTGCATTGCTGATGTTGTTTGTGTTAAGAAGAACGAATTGGATTGATCAAGTCCAAAGGGCGAGAGATTTAACAGACGATTCTTCTGCAGCTCCTAGTGCAATTACATTGCCAACATTTGTTGGCAAGGAGGGACAAGAAGTGATGAGATTAGAGGAGATTTTGTGCAGCAGCAGTGATGATGATGATGGGTCTGTAAAGTCAATCTCATTAGACACAGACCCACTTATTATATCAAACAATTAATTACGACGATAATCAAGGATTGAAAATACTTTTGTTATCTTTTTCATGACAATTATTGACTTCAGTAAATTTGTAATAAGTACTGGTGATTCTCTATTACAATCAAATCTAAACCTAAAGTGCCCACCCCTTTTCTTTTCTTCTAGAATGTTGACTCTCTTTTTTTTTTTTTTTTTTTTCTATCAAAGAAAAAAGAATAGAACAGCATTACAAAAATATCACATTTTCCTGAAACGGAGATATAGTATAGCAATTCTTTTATCGTGAGTGTCAAATCGCGTACGGACTGACTCATATTATCCATCTACCCTGTTTACAATGTTTATGGGCGACAACAGTTTTCTCGTTGGTAAAATTGTTAGGTGTCAACACTCATGATTTAAAATTGAAATTTGCTGGCAATACTAATCGAGGAAAAAACAAAAAGAGTAAGATGAGCAAATATGGAGTAGGAGGAATGCAACATAACAGAAAACTTAATGATAATGGGTTACGGGGAAAAACAAAACACTTGCAAGCTAGCTAAATGTGACTAGTATAAGAATAGTACACAGAGTAGAGTGGTGGTGTGAGGAATGTTTTCTGGTTTATTACAAGAGAAGAAGATAAGGAGAGACTAGCTTTCTAGTTGGCAAGTCCTGGATTTCTTTTAAAGTTGTAGGCACTTGGAGCAAAGCACAGCCTATAACAAGAAAATTTTAGCATTTCAAGTATAAGCATCAATTTTAGTGAAACATGTACTCAACTTTTTGTCTTTTTAAAGATAAAAAACTAAAAAAAAAACAAACTCAGAAAAGTTTGATCTATACAAAAAAAAGAATTTTCCTTTTTTGCTGTTAAAAAGCATATATATTTTTCTATGGCAGATAATGGCGCAGTAACCAGTTAGGATGCCTTGATGCGTCTTTTTTTTGTTTGTTTGACTCAAATTGATTGGACTCTTCTCGCCATTGCTCTCACGTTTGATAGGGGATCCAACCCGCAATATGCAATCAAAATCATGGCCGGAGTAAAAGTAAAACGGAGTTGAACCCACCTCTAAGTAACATTGCCATTATGGCTGTCGCATTTTTTGTTTCCGCAAAATAGCAGCCCTTGAAATTGTCTCTGTTTTCTTTTGAAGTGTGCACATAAAAGTGTGAAGAAAAAACGTAATGGTGTGTGTTTTTTGTTGACTCATCTCAAGCTGATTCACTCACCCGTTCCTAAAAGTTTCTTGACTCATCAAATTAAGTCTGACTTTTTAAGATTGGCGTTGATAATTGGGTCCGCGAGTTATAACCCCAAAGGTGTCACTATCCATATACAAAAACTCCAACAAAACAAATTGTTCACAAAAACTCCATTTAATATAAACTATCTATATTACCCTTCTAGTTTAAATCACCAAACAAAACCAAAAATCAACCACACTTTAATTCTTATTATATTGTCATCCCCAACAAGAAATAAACAACCACCAATAAGCACCGCCGCCACCGATAACCACCGCCACCACTTCCGACCACCGCCACCGCCACCACCTCCGACCACCGCCGCCACCGACCACCGCCACCGACCACCGCCACCGGCCACCGACCACCACCGCTCCGCCGCCGCCGCCACCGATACTGCGCAATTGCACCACCACTGCCAGCCACCCTACCATCCAGCACCACCATTGTCGACCACCACCGCCACCACCTCCGATCACCACCACCACCACCACTGATACTACGTAATTGCACCACCAATACCAGCCACCCTACCATCCAGCACCACCACAGTCGACCACTGCCGACCAAAACCAGCACCACGACCGCCCACCACCACCACCTCCCAAAAATACGATGAAACCGATTTTGGTTTCATCATAAATAAGATGAAACCGATTTTGGTTTCATCATAAATACGATGAAACCGATTTTGGTTTCACCTTGGTTTCGTGAGAAATCACCTGCAAAATTTTTTTTAAGAGGTATTATACATCTTCATGGATAGAAATACATTGTTGAAATACGATGAAACCGATTTTGGTTTCATCATAAATAAGATGAAACCATAATTGGTTTCTGCGCTTCAACAACAATACCACCAGTTATGTCTACCCATTACTCAGCTTCACCTGGTATATCTTTCCATCTAGGTTTACAGGCAATTCCTCATTGTATTGCATCACTTCATTGCACCTGCAACTACAGATTCACTTCAATCTCATCCTTGGCTTCACTGCAAACACGCAAGTTCCACTCATTACAGCTTCAGTTAACTCAACTGACTGAAACCATTACTCCATAGTTGTAGCTTCTGCAACAGTCACCAACTCCAGTTCCATTGCAACTGCAGCCAGGTCTTGTAGTTCAATTCTTGCAACTTTACATCTCCTGCCACAAACAAAACCACCTGCGATGCTTCCGTTAAACTCTCCACCAGAAACTGCAATTGAACTTCAGGCCTGCACTTCTTTCTATCTCGCAATCCCTTCTAAACAACAGCAACATGACATACTATCCCGGCCTCCAAATTCTGCACATACTAACTTCCATTACATCCATTCTGCAACCACACTTCTTTAATTAAGTTCGACTGCTCGTCTAATGTAGCACTACCTCCATTTCAAACTCCATCAGCAACAACTTCAATTTCAATTCAACCACCTGTAGCAGCAACTCCAACTGCCTGCACTTGAGCATCGATCATATCCAGTTAAATGCAAGCATAACATCTCCTCCTTGAGTTGTACCTGCAACTTCACAACTGCCCCACCTCAGTCACAGATTCAACACCACCATCATCTGCCAATTCTTGTTATATGCCCAGCCATCATCTCTGTAACATCACTGGGTCATTTCAGCTGCAGTTCTCTTTGCAGTTCAAAACCCATTAGATCCTGTAATTTTTACCTATCCTAACATACATCTAGGTTCAGGCCTTTCAAAGCACAACTCCTCCTTCTTGCAGTTCCATCAGTAACTCCAGTTCATCTGTGACTTCATTCATTCTGCTACTTCAGTTCAGCATCAGTTACACAATTTGCAAACCTTCTATTCCCTGTAGCTCATAACCATCACTTCATCTCAGTTTCTAGCTTCAGTCTCCGCCATCATTAGCAACATTATCTTCAGCTTACTGTCGCCACTGCAATCTCCATGTATTGTTCTCAAAAGCAACAGCATAAACAAATCAAACCCATCTACAATTCTTCTCAATTGCAACATTTCCAGTTTCAAATCTCAGTTCAAGGAAACCCTAATACGACCCCATCTTCTCTGAATCGAACCAAAACTTCCCTTGTTCAACTGGAAATCAAATCCAAGTTAAACCTATCTTCTAAATCTTCACAAACTCTTCGAGTCGAATAACCATCTTTAATAAACCCATTTTCTCCTTTTCATTTTCTGATTTCTTCTCTGATATCCACAGCAACAGAAACATCTTCTCAATCCCTTGAATTTCTCGGTTCAGAACTCAATAGTTCCTTCCATCCTCTCTCAAGATCGGATTCAATTTCATCTTCAATTTTCTCCTGCTTCAATTGTACTCATCAGCAGCAGAATCAATTCGTCACCAACCCATATATGTTCTTCTCGTTCTTCAATTGTAATTACAGTTGCAACCCTAATTTCACCAATTTCTTCATCCGATCTTACAGAATCATCAAAACATCACCAGATCCACCTGTGTTTCCTTCTGATTTTTAAAATGAAACTATGGTTAGGGTTTTGATTATGGTTGATGTGACGTGAAGAGGAGTTGGGGGTGGTGATGTTTACGGTGGTGAAAATGGTGTTGGTGGTGAAGGAATTGAAGGAGGCGGAGGAGGGTGGTGGTAGTGGTGAGATACGGACGTGAAGTGGTGTGTCGGGAGAGAATAAAATTATTGTTGGTCTTCGTGGAGATCCATTGTTGCTGCTGGTGATGATGGTGGTGGGAGAAGGAGACGGAAGAAAGAAGAAAAAAGAAATCAGAGAAGAAGAAGAAAAGGTCAAGGGCATGTTTATCTTTTTTTAAGTAATAAAAACTAAATTTACACATTATTATTTGGCTTGGGGTTTTTGTCCCAGTTTTATTTGAAACGGTTTTTATTTGGTAGAAATAATATGACCGGTTTTTTCTTATCACTAGGTTGTTCACCTAGGGGTTTTGTCACTAGTTCTGTTGATATAATTAAAGATTCCCACCTTGGGTCGAAATCAGTTTTGCATTCCAAGCTTGCTGAATTTAGTTTTCTACCTGGTGGAGTTACTGGGAATATATACAGTCGGCACTATATTATTTTGCAGAATGATGCTATAGTCCAAAATCTGAAGGAAAATTCTACACTACCACCACTAGCCAACTTGTGATGCAAGAAGATTTCACTGGCACCTATTGTTGGTTGAAAATTTTCATCCAATGGAAGCTGACACACGGAAAATGGTTCACCCAATTTAGTTCAGGTATCTAACACTCTAACAGTGTTGCCCAAAATAATTCAGCAAAAGACTGACACTTGCACTTAGACCCGACAAAGTCGATCCATCTATAAAATGTCAGCACACGCATTTAATGGAACCTCCCACTTTAATCAATTCTCTTCTGTGTGGAGGTATAGGTTTCCATGTACTATATTTCTTTGTAGAGTTTCTGAATAACATGTGGAATCGTGGAAGCCATAATCGATCCTTTTCTAATGCTATTTTGTAACATCGGGTTTTCAAGTTTTCGAGCACGGACATGTTTGTACTGGCAAATCGAGAGGGTGTGCGTGCGTGTGATGTGCCGGCCATCTCTCTTTTCCTGTTCGCAGCAGTAGAAAAGAGTGTATGCTTAGGCCTAGCCTAGCTACTTCTTTCTATCTCTTACTACTAGCTTGAGATAGATAAATGTTGAGGCAAAATTCTCCCTGTCTCTCTCTTATTAGAAGAGGGATGTGTGCCCAACTTTCCACTCTCTTCTCTCTAGCTAGCTAGCTATAGCATAGCTTACCAAAAATGGTGAGTCAAGATCCTTTTTCTCTATCTCTTCCTACCAGCATAGAGGACGAGTATGTGTGGCCATTCTCTTTTTCACTCTGGAACTTTCTTTTTTAGCATCGTGACTTGTGAGTTCAGATCCACAATATTTCAGTTGCTTTTTCTAGCTTAGCTAGCTAGGTAGCCAAATATGATGAAGAATGACTCATTTGCTCAACTCAAATCGAAAACGAAAATGATTTGTTGAGTGAAAAAAATGGCGAGATCGGGTTATATCCAGATTAATTGGGGAAATATCCATTTTATTCTCATCCAAACTATTGTGCTAAGGGGTGTCTAATAGGTGTTAAAAGATCAAACTGCCCCCCAAAAAAACCATGCCGACTAAAATCCATCCAAAAAAATTCAAAATCTTTTTTCCAAAACTCATGAAATCAAATCAGGAAAAAAAAAAGAAAAAAAATTAAATTTGGATTATACGGGTTTTGAGATTGGGTATGACTTTATACCCAATCTCAAACCATGTATGATCCAAATTTTTATCAATAGTCAGCATGGTTTCTTTTTTCCGAACTTGCCGACTTGTAAGAGTCAGCATCTTCCTAGGTTGAATATTGTCCGACTTTTCATCTCTGAAATTTGCATTTACAGGGTCGGAACGGTATTCATCCTTATACCTTGCCGAGTATAGATTAGTCGGCAAGTTATGAAATTAATACCTTGCCGAGTATAGATTAGTCGGCAAGTTATGAAATTAATACCTTGCCGACTAATCATGCATTTGTAACACCTTTCTCTGTATATCAAAAATCCTATAGTCGGCAAGGTATTTTTTGTCGACCTTGCTGACTGTAAGGTAGCCGGCAAGGTAAAAAATCAATAAGATGCCGACTAGTGAAACATTTACAACAGTCTCCTGTGTGTCAAAAATAATAAAGTCGGCATCTTCTTCATTCACCGACCTTGCCGACGGATATAGTCAGCATGTTATTCATCCGTATACCTTGCCGGCCAGATATAGTCGGCATGTTCTTCATCCGTAAACCTTGCCGGACGACTTTTCACAAAATTCAGAACTGGTGTTGATTGAACCCGTGGGATAAAAGTTTTAATCTACTTAACTAATCCATCTAAACTCAACTAATTAAGTTAATCAAAAATTTTAGTGTTAATTAAACAAGGATATATTAGCCATTTAGAAAATACATGGTTAAGGAGTGGCTTCTTTTACTCTAAAACGACCTAGCTTTTGTCTCATTAGGTATACCCCAATTAATCTGGTTATATTCCAATCAAGGCAGGACGAAAAATACCGGGATTTTTCTTGTGGCACCAATAGAGCGGACCGTGTGCTATTTTTTTTTTTTGTGTGTGTGGGTGGGGTGGGGGATGTGGGGGGCGGGGCGGGGCGGATGTGGGAGGTGGGTGGATCCCTGGCCCACCCAAAGTTTTCAATTTTTTCTATTAATAGTAGGTCTCTAACGCATATGAGCGATACTAAACGGTTTACTCCCACAAATTTCCGTTAGAAATCTTGTGGCAGTTATAAACGTTACTAATTATCATGCCACACACATAAGTGTTGCAAATAGTTTACTATGAAAATCGACCATCAATTTTATCATTCAGCTAATACTAGTTTTTTCCCACCCAATCAAAACTTCGGGCTCATCCTCTTTTAATACCACGCGATAAATTCTTGTATTTTTCACGGTCAACCTAGAACTGTTGAATTGAAAATGGCATTTCTACACCATTCAAACTAATTATATCACGATTGATGGTGTTAGTTGGAACCCAACTTTGCTCAGTGAGTTTGTATCGGAAAAAGAATTTAATTGTGAAAACCATTTAATTTCAGGATTAATTTTTAGAGGGAAATGGGAAGAAGGAAAAAACTTAGATATATACGAGATTTTTTTCTATGACCCATCTCACTATTAAGAGCAATTGGTGTGGGATTTTTCGAATTTCGTTATTAATCAAGTCTTTTTCTTCTTTTTTGTTTTTCTATATCATGGAAAGAAAATGCATTGATAAATTAAACTACATTATCATCTCAATCGAGGCTTGTAATCGTTTTTTTTTTTTTTAAATGAGCTTCTAAATATACTAACATTAAAATTGTATGCCTCTTTGTTAGAAATGAGTTGGATTATTAGCTTCTCTTCGAATATGATTACATTCCCAAGAGGAAAAAGACGAACGTAAACCTAAGATATCATTAGTGCAATGCTTGTCGTCCATTTAACTGCTGAGGCATTCCAATGAAGATCAACTATCTCATTGCTATTATCTCCCTCCAACTACAAATGTGTAATATTCATTTCCTTTTCCTGGGTAATAGCATGCATAGTCCTAGTGCTTCCGCTTGTTCCTCATCAAATACAATCAATGGGATGTTTGTTGTAGCTGCGTATTCACATGTAAAAGATCTCAGGATTAGCCCCAAACCTATTACAGTTATCTCTAAAACTTGCATCAAAGTTGATTTTAGCAAAAATGAGCTACATTGGACTCCATGTTATATTTCTATCAATTCGAACATATTTATCATGGTTATTAGCAACAAAATTCAACAAAAAAAATTCCCGATCAGAGATGTACTTCTTAATCTGGCTAGTTATGTTAGAAATTGTTGAAAGAGTGTTCTCAAACACCAACAAGCGTCTAAATATACCACATCACAATCCTTGCAAATCGGACATATTTTAGCAAATGACTATAAGAACCTGATAACACTACAAACCATTCATGAAATCAGTCATTAATGTTCTTATTCTGAATTTTGTTGAGAATATCATGATAAAGAGCAATCCAAATCTCTTTTTAGCATACAAACAATTCATAAGCAAGTGTTGAAAGGATTCTTCATGGTTCCCTCCAAATATTATCCACATCGTTCACAAATTGACTAATTTTACCTTAACATGAAGAAGACCTTGTATGTATTTCCATAAGAAGATAATGATTATAGGAGGCAACTTAGTTTGCCAAACTGACTCTAGGGAAACTGATTGTTAGACTAAACGGTTTTCCCTGGCCCATCCAAAGTTTTCAATTTTTTCTATTAATAGTAGATCTCTAACGCATATGAGCGATACTAAACGGTTTACTCACACAAATTCCGTTAGAGAATCTTGTGGTAGTTATAAACGTTACTAATTATCATGCCACACACATAAGTGTTGCAAATAGTTTACTATGAAAATCGACCATCAATTTTATCATTCAGCTAATACTGGTTTTTTCTCACCCAATCAAAACTTCACGCTCACCCTCTTTTAATACCACGCGATAAATTCTTGTATTTTTCACGGTCAACCTAGAACTGTTGAATTGAAAATGGCATTTCTACACCATTCAGACTAATTATATCACGATTGATGGTGTTAGTTGGAACCCAACTTTTCTCAATGAGTTTGTATCGGAAAAAGAATTTAATTGTGAAAACCATTTAATTTCAGGATTAATTTTTAGAGGGAAATGGGAAGAAGGAAAAAACTTAGATATATACGAGATTTTTTTCTATGACCCATCTCACTATTAAGAGCAATTGGTGTGGGATTTTTCGAATTTCGTTATTAATCAAGTCTTTTTCTTCTTTTTTGTTTTTCTATATCATGGAAAGAAAATGCATTGATAAATTAAACTACATTATCATCTCAATCGAGGCTTGTAATCGTTTTTTTTTTTTTTTAAATGAGCTTCTAAATATACTAACATTAAAATTGTATGCCTCTTTGCTAGAAAATGAGCTGGATTATTAGCTTCTCTTTGAATATGATTACATTCCCAAGAGGAAAAAGACGAACGTAAAACTAAGATATCATTAGTGGCAATGCTTGTCGTCCATTTAACTGCTGAGGCATTCCAATGAAGACCAACTACCTCATTGCTATTATCTCCCTCCAACTACAAATTTGTAATGTTCATTTCCTTTTCCTGGGTAATAGCGTGCATATCCCTAGTGCTTACGCTTGTTTCTTATCAAATACAATCAATGGGATGCTTGTTGTAGCTGCGTATTCACATGTAAAAGATCTCAGGATTAGCCCCAAACCTATTACAGTTATCTCTAAAACTTGCATCAAAGTTGATTTTAGCAAAAATGAGCTACATTGGACTCCATGTTATATTTCTATCAATTCGAACATATTTATCATGGTTATTAGCAACAAAATTCAACAACAAAATTTCCCGATCAGAGGTGTACTTCTTAATCTGGCTAGTTATGTTAGAAATTGTTGAAAGAGTGTTCTCAAACACCAACAAGCGTCTAAATATACCACATCACAATCCTTGCAAATCGGACATATTTTAGCAAATGACTATAAGAACCTGGTAACACTACAAACCATTCATGAAACCAGTCATTAATTTTCTTATTCTAAATTTTGTTGAGAATATCGTGATAAAGAGCAATCCAAATCTCTTTTTAGCATAGAAACAGTTCATAAGCAAGTGTTGAAAGGATTCTTCATGGTTCCCTCCAAATATTATCCACATCGTTCACAAATTGACTAATTTTATCTTAACATGAAGAAGACCTTGCATGTATTTCCATAAGAAGGTAATGATTATATGAGGCAACTTAGTTTTCCAAACTGACTCTAGGGAAACTAATTGTTAGACAGATATCAGGTCAATTCTGTTATTTATGATGAATTTATAAGCAGACCTAACACTAAAATAATTATTGTCCATTTGAGTCCATCTAAATCCATATTTTCCGTTAAACAGAATTTCTAATTTGATTTATCTGCCCAACAATTCAATCATCAATAAGGTTGTAAGAGTCTCTATTTTCCACGATTTGGTATCTACATTTATAAGATTACTTGCCTTTTGGATACCCGTGGAATACATCCTAGAGTCAATAGTGAAAAGAAGATTGTACCTAGTACACCATCAACTTTTTCGTCCATGAACCTATATAGACAAATTCCTTGGACGATCTCAAATATCAATTTCCAAGGTCAACCTAATATGTATCTAAACTATACAAGATCCGAATCCCAACGGGAACGAGTCTTGTAATCTATATTTTAATATATGAATTCAATTAGAATGAGTCTTGTAAGATCTTGATTATCGTACTACTTTGATATTTCAATTATAAACATAAGTAAGATAACGCAGAAAAAGATAACATAAGACATCAGAAATTTTGTAAACGAGGAAACTACAATCTTGTAGAAAAACCCTGGAGTCTGGTCCAGATTATACTCACTGATTTAAGTTGTTACACCTCTTTCCTACAATCATATGTCAGACTAGACGAAGTAGAGACAAAGTATACCTATAAAATTTCCATGTTTCAGTAGCATTCAAGCACCCGTAAAACTCCTAATAAAATATTTTTAGAAAAACCCCTTGTAAATCTTCTATAGGAACATTAACTCTCTTTAGAAGATGCTCCTCAGTATTCTATGAAGACTTGTATTACCTTTCCTTTAACAATAAGCCTATTGAATTCTCTTCAGATATGTTTCAATCAAGGTTTGGAAATATGTTTGTAGTTGAAACAAAATCTAGCAAACCTCAAGGGTCCGGAACACTTATACTCTTATCAAAGAGAAGTCTAGATCACTGCCACCTCATAAGAGTAATCGAAACAAATCAAATAAGATCTTAGACATCTATCTTGTGGAATCACAAAGTCTGAGAAGAAGAAAACTTTTTGATTTAATCTATCTTGTTCTTGTTCTATAGTTCGAAAACCACAATAACCAGTAAAATAAGTTCTGGATTCAAGAACTAGCAGGTAAAAGATAGTCTAACCTGGCTTAACAAATCCCTAAGTGAAGTTTTCATAGTCGTATAACCTAATACAGTTTCTTGAAAAAAAACCTAGGTTTTTAAAGGACGAATCTGGAGTAGCAACTAGGACACATAAGCACCAGGGATTGATAAGTACATGTGTACAAAATCCTCTATTTATATAGATTATCAAGGCTTAGGTAGCTTTGAATTCAAGCTAAGATTGCTTGGAGTTAAAGCTGAATAACTTCTCTAATTTCATGAAATTCTTAGCTAAGAATTTATGTAAGCATGTGAAAAGTTTTCCTTGAATCACAAAGAAGAACAATAAATGATCAGGTTGGTTACAAAATCATGCACAATGATGGTTCAACTAGACCAAGTAAGGTCGTGAACATTCAATCCCAATTATGTTAAATAACACTCAAGAATAAACAATAATCCGCAAGCCCAATAATTTTGTGAATAAAAGTGAAGCGTTTATGAGAGATATAACAAAAGTGCAAGGATGTCTCAATAATTAGTGTACAATAGCACAATGGCTCCTTTGCAAATAATGTTCCTTTTTTTTTTTTTTGTAAAAACAATAAGTGTAAAGAAACATGTCCAAATTGACATGGTATGCAAACCGGTTTCATATACCCTTGGACAGTTCGTGAACTAACAACATATATATATACATATTAGGTATGCATACTCTAGAAAGTTCGTGTGATTTTGCCTTAGAAATAAGATTCTAGAATTATATCAGATATGACATGGTATGCATACTAGGTATAATATTCCGAGGCAGTTCGCGCACTTTACATTTGAAAGTAAAGGCTACAAAACTATGTCAAATATAACATAGTATGTGTATGTTGTATAGGTACCCCAAGCAGTTCATCAACTCTTGACCTTCATATAAGTTCAGAAACATTCTCAATGGCGTTAGGTATACATGCAATGTATGCAAACCAAAAACAGTATGTGAATTTGTTTACTTGGTAATATATCAAATATCAACTACAACGAAAATAGTTTGTGAACAGTAAATTATTCTTGACTAAGATTGTTTCAAGATCTATGTACTTTCATTTCTTGAATCATATTTCGAGAGGTTACACAATACAAGCTTGAACTCGAAATTTCTTCTAAAATCATACGACATAGTGTCATGAGATATATTGGTAGATACTTATAGTAAATAGGATAAGTTGGTCTTCAAATACCTCTTGTTGATGAATTTCTTGCAAACATATTTATTTTTCCTTATACGACATGGTCTCATAAGATATAACGGTAGATACTTAGAGAAAATAGGATAAGTTAGTCTTCAAATACCTCTTGTTGATGAAGTTTTCGCAAATGTCTTTATTGTCCTTCAGTTTTCACTCTTCGAGTGTATTCCGTGATACCTGATACTCAACTACCAGGCTCTAATCCTAGTCCAAGACTTGACTTTAGTAGTCTAGAAATCAAGATATAACATTGACAACAAGCTTAAGATAGAAAAACTTATGAGTTCGGACGAGCAATACTCTAAAAGACAATTTTATCAAGTTTAAGTACTCAATTTATGTTTTCATACTTATACTAGTTTCATCATGTATTTCCAAACAGTAATTGCTCTTAACAATTTCTAAGCCCTTTCTAATACCTCTTTGTACCGACGAGCCATGAGAAGGTAAATCATCAGTTAAAGGATTAATATTCACAAAATATTTATGTTTAAGAACAGCGTCCCACAAGGCATCCTCCAATCTAGTCTAGTTAAGAAATATCATTAAAGATGTCATATTTCTTAGAATTGACACCACCAAAAAAATTGGTGTAACAATATAGTCTCATATCTTAAGAAATAAATGTTTGGTCTCTTGTTTCTTTATTGTTCCACCTAAAACACATCTGGAAGGAATCCATCTTCATAGTAAGTTATTTTAGCATTGGAAAGGCAGTTACATGGTGTGAAGAAATAGAGCCTAGGACAGTCTAAGTTAGCACAAATTTACTTGCATGGTTTAGGTATTTAGTTTTCCATATACCCAAGTTGTTTCTAAACTTTCCTAAAATTAGTTCAAAGACTATATTTTGTTTCTATGTAAGAGGACAGGGGCACCTAAATACTTGTCATGTAGCCCCATAATCTTAATTCCCAAAATATTGACAATGTCATTTTGTATTCATCTACTGTCAGTTTTGGTTCTAAAAGCTAGACCAGATTGGTCTGTTTATTGACTGACCAGCTGACAAAGTACTAAACCTTTTTATATTTATATCAAGGAGAGTCCTAGCTTCACTAGATTTAGCTTTTAATGAAAATCAAACAATCGTCCGCTGACTCATAGAAGGAATTCCTTAATGACCTTAATTCCATGTAAACGACCATTCGGCTCAGCAAACAAAAAACATTTGGAGAAAAATCCATACATAGAATGAAAAGATAGCGATTAAGGGGTCTTCATGTCCAACACCCCTTTCAGAGAAGCACATATCACCTTAAACTCTATTCAGTAAGACAGCGGAGGAGACTGTCGAGATACATTTCTCAAAGATCCTACAAAATTCTTCATGGAATCCAAGTTTCTACAATGAGTGAATAAAAAAATTTCTTTCGACTCTATCGAAAGCCTTGGTGATATCTAATTTAATGGTCATTATATCTTGCTTATACTTGTGTTTTTTCATAGTATCTACTAGCTCATGAGAAAGCGTTATGTTGTCTGACATCTGTTTAGATTACAGAAAAATTTCTTGGCAATTTATAAGAGATTATACTACTAAAATAAGCCCGAGTCTATTAGCACCTATCTTAGACACAATCTTATAAAATATGTTGTATAAATTAATTGGCCAAAATTTTGTTGCATTCTTTTGGTACATTGCTTAAGAATGTACTTAAAATAAAAAAGATCTTGAACCATGTTAACGGTGTCATTACCCACAACTTTTTCAAGGTGGGAAACCATCGGAATCAGGAGAGGTCCAAGATTTCATGATCTTAAGCACTACATCTCATTAGGTATAACTAACAAATTTCAGTTATCATCATCACTAATACAAGGATTGATATCTTGCGTGAAAGCATAAGGAATATGTAGCATGGTGGACCTACTAATAAAATCAAAATGATTTTTCAGATCATTAGTGTCTATTAATAAGCCATATACTCATATAGTTACGTAGGGTCTTTATGTGAGTTTTCTTCCTAGAAATGGCCCTCATGAAAATACTTGGTATTGGAATCACCAAAGGCCAAGCTTTTATCTTGACCCATCTGACTCCAATGATCATGATATACCTAATACTAGTATTTGAGCTTAGCATTCAGTTCCATTAGGGAATTAAAGTTAGCAATAGAAGGTGGAATACTATTAACAACATTAATCTCAACTTTGGTATATTTCCATTAGAGTTGTGAGGATATTGAATGAACTGTTAACAAAAGTAACGTTGGTTCTATATTTCCATTTATATAACACTAGGGTTACATTATCTAGGGTTTCTCTAGATCCCCACTCAAGCTTTACTTAAACGTTCGTTGGATTCAACGGTCTGTAATTACAGATTAATACCAAAATTACATTATGACACTAAATGACATGTGACCCAAATTTAGGATTGTGACTTAATTCAGATATATGACTCAAAAATAAACATAGGTTGATTTAACATGGTTGTATTAGATTATGATTTTTATGTATACAAATAGGTTATAGTTTTACCCGAATCTAGTGAATTTATAAGGTTTCTTAACAGAATCCTGGATTATTATAGTTATATAGATGTGCATGACTCTAGAAATAAATAACTCAAGAAGAGGATAATATGATGATTAAAGCAACAAAAATTACAAGAGAGAACTAAAATCATGTTATAATCATGTTATCTTCTAGACATTACACAAGAAACACTTATATTTTACTCCCTCCGTCCCTATTATATAGGCGGAGAAGTTAAAATCTCGTAGAATAAGAAATTGTTTGGTTTTCATAAATTTTCATGTTTTTTCCTGTTTTTACCCTTTGTCTTATTCTCAATACAATTTCCAATACAACATAAATAAGGTTATATGGGTCAAAAGGTATCTTGGAATAAGAATTCCGCCTATTTAGTGGGACTAGGAAAATTCAATATTCCGCCTATATAATAGGAACGGAGGGAGTATTACATAACCAAGGAAAAAAACAAATTTTACCCATCGAAATAGCAATGACTCTCATCAGTTTCCTCAGATTCATAACCCCAAGACCTAAATCTAACCTTCAACCCCAAGTGGTCTATGATTTGATTTTCCAATGGTGTGAGCCACCGTTGGAGTTCAAAGTTTTGCTAGGCTTTTTGGAAAGGTGAGGAGGAGAAGGAGGGGGAGAGATGAAGAAATGAGAGTATGGTTCTCCAAGAACACGATGAACACCAACCAAAAATCGGTGGATATGCTGATGCAAGTATGTCGATTCTAGTTTGGTGTTCTTCATTTACGAAGAACACGAGAAATGAGCGTACACGGGTGCTCATATCAACCGATTTCAAAAAATCACCTCTACAATCGGTTGATATTAACATTCATCTTAGCCGATTGTAACCTAAAAAACAAACGGAATAAACGACAGTTTGTTCATAACCGGAATCGGTTGATATGAATCTTGATATCGACTGATTATGTGCCGATGTCGAAAAACATCAAGCACGATCCACCATCGTGTATATCCATAGTGGAAGATTCTAAAGTTAACGACTCTTCAATCTACACAATCGAATCCATACTCAATTTAAGAATGAGTATGATATCATACTCACTATTACATTGGATGGGTATGAATTAAACTCGGTTTAAGAATACTCGGTTTAGAATGAATATGAATCGTGCTGATCAAACTCGACTTAAATACTCGGATTTAGATTGAGTATGAACTCATACTCATTCTTTCTGATCGAGTATGTCCAATAGAACGTCGACCAATGTTTATATTCATGCCCATCAATGTAGCATAAAAATACAACCGAAAAATTATTTACTTAAAACTACAATCATGCGGATATAACTTCAACCACGAAGAATTTCAAGAACAATTGGTCGTCGTTCATGCTGATTATTCTTGAACCCAATTTTTTTTAAGAATATTCTAAAACCACAGAAAACTTCAAGGACAATCAGTCGTCATTCATGTCTATACCGGCATATTGTTGAACCTAGAAAATTTTAAAAAAATTCCAAAAGGTTCAATTTTGTTGTAGGGCCTTCGGGCCATTGTGCGGCCCATATATATGTAACTAGGGTTTACACCCTAGCCTATATATAAAGGCTTATTACTATGTGATATGTATCTCATTTCTAATGAATAAGTTCTCTTTCTTTTGCCTATCAATACTACAACAAGTTATCAGAACGATTCTACCAACTATGCAAAAAAAAAAGAATTATCGTTCGAGAATGGTGATGGATTACTTCTTGAAGATTAGTGTGGTTTCTGATCTTGTGTTTTCATATTGTGTATGCGTTACCAGGTATTCTCCTTTTAATAAAATAATTTTGTTTTCGTAGTATTTACTAAGGTTTCACGAATGTATGATTATCAAACATAGACATTTTACCGTTAGATTTTCATGAAATTTTAATATGTTTAACCCATTTAGGTTATACTTACTCCTTTAAAATTTCAATCAAATTTTAACCCCAGAGTATGATGCAATCTCCAAAACTTGATTTTAATGAGACTGTCTACGTTCAGAAAAACCCTTGTTTATAACAACGTCGAAATACCTAAATTTCAACAGTTGGATTATTATGTATTTTTGGTATATGTTATATTTTTTCATTATTGATCAACTGTACAACTTTCATGATGATCCAACCATGGAAAGTAGTCGAAAGTATGTTATATTTCCAGTTGTGTCCACAAAAAAATCTGAAACAGTTTTATGGCATCGTACATAAATTTGTTTATAGCCATTGGAATATCTTGAAATTTTATTAAGTTTATAATAACGTTAAGATAAATCTACAGTAAATATTTCGTCATGATCGGTCTATTATAAGATTGTCTATCGATCAGAACACTTGGAAGACAAAAAGTTTAATTTTTAGGGTTAACAATGTGCTTCAAGCCTATGTTAATAGTTTCAAATTTATAATCAATGGGCCTGGATACTTCATATATAATGACCATATACGTGCACTTTATTCACCATGGTCTAATAACCCAATGGATTGGTCTTTGACCAAAAAGTTGACCGGACTTTGACTAAATCAACTCGACTCGAATTTGACCTTTTTGGACTCTGAAGTACTTGAGAAACATTAAAGGATGTCTGATATTAAATTCATTTATGTGTATAATTACTATAATTCCATCATGAAACCTTTTGCTATGATAATATAGCGTTCAAAGGTGAAGGCATGGCTTCTACGTTTCTACGGCGACATATTAACCTTTTAGATTATGTGATTCTCTAAATATAATTATTTGAAACATTCATGATATTTTTTTACCAAATTTGAATGTGCAGTGGGATTCCACTTGTTAAATTATAAAAGAGGTAATAACTTGAAAAAAGATACGTTGCAAATTAGCACCTCAACTTTTGTGGAAAGAAATTCACAAACTGTGACATTAGTCAGAAAAATCTTTCCATTTTCATCTTTTCAAATTCATGCTTTATACTAATGTATCAGTAGATGTTGAAGTATGATAACAAGAGACTCACAATCTTTACAAAGCTATTCAACCCGATGTAAGTGGTTGGGACGCATGTGAGATTCTCTTAAACAACAATGTATACTTGCTGGGATAAAGAAATTTCTCAACTTAAGGTAATCATGGCAAGACTAAATAAGGAAAGACCCTCGAAGAACAGAGGGTTAGTCATTCTACATCATACCAACGTTGGTATACTAGAACATGTGAAAGAATACACATAAATTATGGTAGAAGATATAGATATTTTCTAGATTAAGGCCAGAGATGTAATTCTAACTCAAGTTTTAACGATACAAAGTAAATGCATCTACCGAGTATGAGACAGAGATGTAATTCTGACTCATTTAACGAGAGTTGAAAACTTGGTATAAACATTTATTAAGAATGGTACAAGCACTGGAATGCTGATATCATATAGTAGCATCCAACTACAAGATATATAGAGAGTTTAAGACAATAAACTCACTATATGTTAAAAGAAGGACATATCCCTGGTTGTAAACTTCAGTGGCAATAAGAAATTTTCCCAGATAATACACTTATCCAATTTGATTGTTTGATTATCTTTATTCAACTGAGTTTTCTATGATTTGATCATATACTATTGATTGCGTGATAGTTTAATAAACATTTTTGTAAAAATTAAAATAAAGAAATTTTTTTGCGAAGAATTAAATTTGTTGTCTGTGCTTATGGAATGAAAAATATATCATTTCTATGAGATTGAAACTTTAAAGCACTTGAAATATACTCAAAAGTACTTGAGTTATAAGGATCATTCGTACATTATGTTGAAAACTATAAAATCTTCATGAACTGTACCACACTAAAGTAAATGAGATAAACTTTCTTTTGTTATGTAACCACTCTAAAGTAAATGAGATAAACTTTGTTTTTTTACGTAATAAGGACACGACACTTATTACACGAAGCTCTTAAGCAAATATATTGAACTTCTTGTTGAATTATTTCTTTATATATTATGCAATGATTGGATCATTACAGGCAATAGTCGAGTGAAAAAATGCTCAATCTTTGTTGTTTAATTGGTATAAAGATTACAAGTTACATGAACTCTGCAAGAACCAAGAGCTAATCACACTTTGTTAATATTTTACAAAATCTATTGCAAATGGTTATCAAAGGAAAATTATTGTGAGAGTGTGAACGCATCTACAAATTACCTCCAATGAATGTGAAAGGAATCAAATTTTAGAAAACATAATGATACAATTAGTCTAGTGAAATGTAAATCACTAATACTTGGATAATTGAATCCATATTGTCACAGATAATATAATATTGGTGTTGATGGTGGTTTTTAGCTTAGCGTTAAAATCGTAAAACCTTAGTCTGACGTGACGTCACTATGTAAGGAAACGAAGGCGTGGGTACCAATATCTCCACTAGCACATTTATTGAGCCTTTCAATACGTCTACGAGAAATTTACCAGGGTACCTTTTTTTACATACATGCTATGTTCCACGACAGAACCCTCAGTACTGACTGTCATCATCTCCGCACATGCCAGCCACGCATGCTAGCCAAGCGTGCCAACCGCGCATGCCGTATATTCCAATTATGGTTTCGACACGCTAAACCCTAATTTCCACACCTAGATGGCCTTAGCCACGTCACTACGTCAAAGGCATGTCAACCATGCCAGCCGCACCACCGTGCCAACGGCATGCCAACCACACCTCCGCGCCAAAGTCATGCCAACCATGCCAGCCGCACCACCGTGCCAACGGCATTCCAACCATGCCAGCCACACCTCCGCGCCAAAGGAATGCCGACCATGCCAGCCGCACCACCGTGCCAACGGCATGACAACCATGCCAGCCACACCTCCGCGCCAAAGGCATGCCAACCTCCCCACCGTGCCAACGGCATACCAGCCATACCTCCGCGCCAGAGGCATTCCAACCATGCCATCCCCACCGTTCCAACGGCATGCCATCCACACCTCACGTGCCAAAGGCCCAACCATGTCAGCCGCACCGCCGTGCCAACGGCATGCCAAAGCCATACCGACCATGCCTCCATGCCGCTGGCTTCCAAACAGAGGGTTGCAATAATCAACGACTATCCTTCCCTCTGAGATGCAAATCTCAGCCGTACAATTTCTCCATCAAACGCGTGGCAACTTCTGGCCCAATGCCAAATTCCACGGTTTATGCCAAAACCCTAATTTGGCCGCGCCTAAAACATGCCAAAGCCATGCTGGCCATGCCTCCATGCCGCTGGCTGCCAAACGGAGGGTTGAAACAATCAACGACTACCCTTCCCTCTGAGATGCAAATCTCAGCCGTACAAGTTCGCCACTAAACGCGTGGCAACTTCTGACCCTATGCCAAATTCCACGGTTTATGCCTAAACCCTAATTTGGCCGCGCCTAAAACATGCCAAAGCCATGCCGGTCATGCCTCCCTGCCGCTGGCTTCCAAACGGAGGGTTGCAACAATCAACGGCTACCCCTCCTCCTGAGATGCAGATCTCAGCCGTACAAGTTCGCCACCAAACGCATGGCAACTTCTGGACCAATGCCAAATTCCACGGTTTATGCCAAACCCTAATTTGGCCGCGCCTAAAACATGCCAAAGCCATTCCGTTCATGCCTCCATGCCGCTGGCTTCCAAACGGAGAGTTGAAATAATCAACGGCTACCCCTCCTTCTGAGATGCAAATCTCAGCCGTGTAAGCTTTCCACCAAACACAAACGCGTGGCAACTTCTGGCCCAATGCCAAATTCCATGGTTTATGCCTAAACCCTAATTTGGCCGCGCCTAAAACCGTGCCAATGGCATGCTAACCATGCCAGCCACGCCAATTTTCCAATAGCACTGCCAACGGCTCCGTTCAAGCTAAATCACGCCAACGGGTCCAAGCCGTACGCTGCCAGCGGCTCCACCCAAGCCGCATCATGCTAACGGCTCCAAGCCGCACCATGCCAACGGCTCCATCCAAGCCGCATCATGCCGACGACTCCAAGATACACCATGCCAATGGCTCCGTCCAAGCCGCATCATGCCAACGGCTCCAAACTGCACCATGCCAGCGGCTCCTTTCCAAGCCACACGGTGCCAACTCTTTGGTCACGGTGCCAAACCCTAGTTTAGCCGCGCCAAAGCTATGCCGGCCATGAAACCATGTCGCTGGCTGCCAAACGGAAGGTAGCCACGATCAACGGATACCCTTCCTCCTGAGATGCAGATCTCAGACGTACAAGCTTGCCATCAAACGACTTGCGGCAACCTCTTGGATACAATTCCAACTCTTTGGTCATGGTGCCAAACCCTAATTTGGCCGCGCCAAAGCTATGCCGGTCATGCAACCATGCCGCTAGCTGCCAGCGGAAGGTATCCATAATCAGCGGCTACCCATCCTATTGAGATGCAAATCTCGACCGTCGAAGGTCACCACCGAACCGGCAAGCCTCTCAATTTTAACTTGCCACACATAGAAACATGCTACACGTTTTCCACAAAAACACTTGAGATATCAAAACATGTCACAAACTGGGGGATGCTCATCAGGGTATTGGTCCGGCGGTTTACAGCGTGTGGCATACAATACGCCCGTTACGAGGAAGTGTCATAAGAGTAAGGAGGTTATTAATGACAAGAAATAATGGTGAAACGTATCCTTCATTATGGAAACATCAATTCCAGGCGTTACCCGTTATCATTCTCTTCCACTACTCAACCGTTTCCACTTCTTACGAGGCCAGGGTGCGTTTTGTTACGACTTGTATAAATAGGTCTCACCTATTTCCACCAAAGGACAAGTTTTGGTCAGGAGAATACAACACTCAGAAATCACTTGTTAGCTTCCCAATCTGCTAGCATTTCACTTTCTGATACAAGTCGTCAAACATCCACTCTTCCAGGATCAACTATTTTGGTCTCAACACTCTCTTCGGTTCCCTCCCTAAGACCAACCCTTCTCCTTCACTTTGTGACCGAAGTAAGTCTGGAACGGACATTTCTTGGTTTAGGCCGGATTTGTACAGATTGATCTCTCGAATCAAAGTACTCACTTGTAGTATATTTTTTAGGGTTTAGACTCGTTTCTCACCCACACACGAAATTACCGAAATCAGCAGAAACCGTTCTCACCCTCAAACAATTAGGTACTGACTCATTCAGGTTTTGACGTAACCATAAAGACGCTTTGGTTACTACATGATGTTCCATTTAAAAGAACTCAAACGAATATCCTTTTATTTGAGTAAACAAGAAAATGGGAGTTACAAATATTGAATTAATGCAAAGTGACGGTGTCTCTCACAATCAACAATTTATAAAGTACTGGAAACACCACCTCCCCTCCCACTCTGTTTTTGAAGTAATAAATCATGTCACTCATTTTAAAAAGTCTTTCTTTAGTAAACAAGATTCAGACCATCCTAAGATGCAAATGGTAAACAACCTATTCTTTCAAAAGCAACAAGGTGATATTTATGGACATATCCCTGCAGCATGTGGTCCATTCAAGTGACTTATGGCTCTGGTGGATGATTCGAAGTGTTGAATTAATTATTGTTCACAAGAAATTATGAATTTTTGAAATAATCCTATCACACATTATACAATTTAGGGGATCACCAACCTTGTCAATGCTAGATATTTTGCATCAAAAGGACTTGAGTCTCGCAAAGGCTACCATAAAAAGTTGTAGATGGTGTCTAAGTATAGGTTATGCATGTTATAAAATTGCTCGGATGAACCCACTAGCGTTGGTATGTCAAGTTAGTTGTCAATTTTAGTTGTCAAAATCCATCCTTGATTTAGTATACTATAGACAGTTTTGGATTAGATTAAGTCTAAGAAGTAGAATCGAAGATATCCTTGACGGATGAAGTTTGAAGACTACAAGAAGACATCAAAAAGGACTTCATCAACAAAGGTATGTGGTAATTGATTTCATTTGGATTCTTGTTCAATTCTACCTTTCTAATCTATCGAAACAAATGCTCACTCTATGGAACAATTCCTATGACGGTAAATGTACATTTTGTATATATACTCAAGGTTATTTGAGCCACGACTTTTGTGACAATAAACTTTATCCCTGAAAAGGTTTTCCTGTTATAGTGAATGAGCTTACGAATTCAACGAGCCAAGAATCACTCAATTTCGAGTTATAACGATGAAGTTATGAGTGATTTATTAAAGTAACAGTTATAAGTGTTGATGTAGATATTACAGTTCGTTAGTAGGAAACAATCCATGGAATGCTTGTAAAGGTTCACGGACTTGGGCCCAATTACGTGACTAGAAGTCTTTTTTAATCAAGTTGGTGATGTTTCCTTATCTAGGCAAGATGGCTATTAATCCAAACATATTTGATTACCATATTAAAGTGTTTGTGATAACTTTTAATTCCTGCCTAAGTTAAAATGTGATTTATTCACATAAATACAATATTTACTAATTAATTATTTATTTCATTATTTTGGAAAGAGTTGTAACTTAGGAAAGACTCCCAAAATTAGGAGAGCCTTGAAAAAGAGAAATATATTTGCTTAGATTTCAAGCTACCTTTCACTATAAATAAAGGGTTCGTGAGTGCTACACGTTTTTTATCCCCTTTGGAAAATTGGTGTTAGCTTCACAAGGTTGTTTTCCATGTCTTCTGTTCTTCGTGAACAAGAGTGAGATAAAAGTCTTTGTATTGCGGATCACAAAGCCGAGTTGGATTTAATCTTTCTGATTGATCATACAACTTGTAATCTTGGTTTTTCACCTCTTGTCTATTCTAAGGTTTTCTCTTATGATATAAAACCATTCAAGAGTTGTTGATCATAAACCCTAGGTTTTGATAGATTTCAGTTTCCGATCGTATACCAACACTTGTTAATCAAAATCGGAAACTAGAAAGAAAACTTCGATTAAGGTATCTCGTAAAAATCCTTTAGAAGTTTTAAACAAGATATCTCTAGATTTATTCTAGTTTTTCTTGTTGTAGAATAATTAGGTTTCTCTTCCATTATTGAAGAATATAATAATCCCTAATCTACAAGTTTGTTTTGATATTACTTTTACCTAGTAATTGTTTTCTCGAAACAAACACAAGATTTTCAAAACCTTGATTTACATCTAAAGGGAAATCGATTCGATGTTTTGTGAAAACAAAGGATCTAAAAATATCAACTGTATTGTTGTATCTTCTAAAGAGAGCCTTGGGTTCTGCTAGAAGATTTACAAGAAGAATTCCTAAAGAGAATTGGTGTCCTTATAGGAGTTTTATAAGTGCTTGAATACAACTGAAGAAGGTATTACATTTAGTCCGAATAGGTAGTAGGAAATTGGTGTAACAACTTATAATAAGTGTGTGTTTATTCTGGACTAAGTCCCAGGGTTTTTCTGCATTTGCGGTTTCCTCATTAACAAAATATATGGTGTCTGTGTTATTTCTTTTCCGCATTATATTTTTTATCTTTATAATTGAAATATCACAGGTTGTGCCTAAGTTCAATCAATTGGGAATCCAACCTTTGGTTGTTGATTAAATTGATTGACACTTGGATATTAGTTTTTGATACCGTTTATTTCTTATATTCAATCGGGCTCGCAAATTTCTATTTGTTTGATTGTGGATTGAATTGAGAAATAGAGATATAACTCCTTGATATACTTTTCTTAAGTTTGAGTCTGACTGTCTAGTTGATTCTCTAGAAAGTATATTCGAGTAAGTCCGCTCAGATTGCCAAACGAATTGTTGGGTGTGGTAGTTGTACCCCCGCATTTTCAATGCGTAACAACCTTCTTATAAATGCTTGGGGGGTATGCAATATTATGCGCATATTCACTTATTCGTTTTAGAACCCATAATTAGTAAACCATTTTTGCGTACCAGTTGGTAACTATTAACTGGTTATAAGCCTGATATTTATGTTATTACGTATTTCTGGTTGTGTTATATATGTGTCGTTATGACTCCATATCGTATTATAATGGGTCATCAAAATGATTAAGTAGTTTTGTTGGATACGGATTCCCGATAATTATCCGTATTTTAGAACTTTTAGCAGACGATCTCTCAATCGCTAGAATTGCAGGTTGTTACCTGATGAGACAGTCTTCCCATATATCGTTAGGGGGAGATATAAAAAATGATTTTTCTAAGGGAATGACATAAATTTTCATGTTGTGTTCCCTCTTTGTCTCAAATTAATTCTTGTGCTCCATAATGTAATTGTGAAGCCAAAAAGAATTATCAGTTTTCATAATGTGCACTGATATCGCTAAAGTGATAATATCACACATACTATATCCAAATGTGTCTGCGAGGTTATAAATCCTCAATAAGGGGTACACGATAGACTAAGGTGCTTCAACTAAAATTGGTGGAAGTGTAGTTGAGGATGTAGATCCATAGAGGAACACGGAGACACCACCAGGTTCGATCAATGCTCACCTACAAAGGAAACAGGTGAACAAGGCACAACTTAAATCATTTCATTATATTGTCTTTGATTATGTCCATGAATCAAACTGGAGGGTAGTCCGAATTTAATGATTCCAGAGAACAATGAAATCCTAAAGGATTATGAGAACACACACGAGTCAATGAAAAGATCGTACGAGTATATTAATGATTATTATTTTTATATACAGTTGTTCAACGAAATAGAGCACGATGAGATCGCACCATGCTTCTTATTGTTTAATGTCAACAAAGAGCATATTTGGCCTATACAATCCAGGTAGAACTTGGTTCTTTGAAAAATATACAGGTGTTTGGCATGGAAGTGCTAACTAACCAAGTGGCATGTGGGACATACATGATTATTTTTCACAAAGCGCGGTGAGAATGAAATCTTAAAGTATAAAGACTCGCCTTATAGCGTTTTGTTACTTAGTTAGCTTGGTAGTTTCAAAAGGACTTGAAATGCACCACTTTTTTATGTGATTATTGCATATCTATACAATGTGAAAAAGCGGGGGTCGAACAACCACACCCAATTTTTCGCTTAGCAATCTGTATGGACAAACTCCAATATACTTTCTAGAGAATCAACTAGACAGTCGGACTCAATATAGATAAAAAGTATATCAAAGAGTTTATATCTCAATCTCTCGATTTGATATATACTCAAGCAAATAGAAATCTGCGAGTCTTTATCAAATACTAGAGAGATAACTTGGATGGTACCAAAGACCAATATCCAAGTGTCAATCAATTTAAATCAACAACCAAAAGGTCGAATATTCTAATTGATTGAACAACGCACAACCTGTGATATTTCAATTATATAACAAAATATAATGCTGAAAAGAAATAACACAGACACCAGAATTTTGTTAATGAGGAAACCGGAAATGTAGAAAAATCCCGGGACCTAGTCCAGATTGAACACACATTGTATTAAGCCGCTACAGACACTAGCCTACTCCAAATTAACTTCGGTCTGTACTGTAGTTGAACCCCAACCAATCTCACATTGATTCAAGGTACAGTTATGCTCCTACGTCTTTGATCCCAGCAGGATAATACGTACTTGATTCTCTTAGATGATCTCACCCACAACTAAGAGTTGCTACGACCCAAAGTCAAAGACTTTAATAAACAAATCTGTATCACACAGAAAAGTCTATGGTAATAGATAAATCCGTCTCCCACGAATATACCTATGATTTTTGTTCCGTCTTTTGATAAATCAAGGTGAACATGAACCAATTGATAATCCGGACTTATATTCCCGAAGAATAGCCTAGTATTATCAATCACCTCACAATAGTCTTAATCGACGCAGTGAAAAAAGATATTGTGGAATCACAAACGATGAGACGAAGATGTTTGTGATTACTTTTTATCTTGCCTATCGGAGATAGAAATCTCAAGCAAATTATTACAATTGTACTCGTATGATAGAAACAACAAGATCAGATCACACAACTACGATAAAGTGGTATCGGTCTGGCTTCACAATCCCAATGAAGTCTTTAAGTCGTTAACCTGGTTTAGAAGAAGAAACCAAAGTTTAAAGGAGAATCGACTCTAGCTTAGCACAACTAGTATCACACAAAATATGTGGGGATTATGTTTCCCAGTTGCTAGAGTTCTCCCTTATATAGTCTTTCAAATCAGGGTTTTCAATCAATGTTAGCTTGGTAACAAAGCATTCAATATTCACCATTATATGAAAACCTGATTAGGTTCAAGATAATATTTATCAACCGTTAGATCGAAAACATAGCTTGTTATACACAAATGAAATGCACGTTTCTAGGCTTGTGTAACCGCACCCAAACTTGTACATTAGTTGGTTCAATAATAGTTAACCAAATGGTTAGCCAAATGAGCAATTTCATATCAACCATATTCTTCTTCACCATAACTAACTCAAATGAACTAGTTAAAGAGTTGTTCAATTGCAAGGAAATCCCATGTACTACACAAGACACAATTGAATCAAAAACGATTTGATTCACTTGAATCGGTTCATGAACTATATAGCCACGGTTTTCAATTGCATTCCTTAGTTAATATGAATAAGTTCACAAAAATCGTTTTTAGATATAACCTACTCAAGTTCCCGGACTGGGTTCGCAGACTTAAGTTCCCGGATGGAGTTCACAAACTCCAGCAGAAATTCTCGGGTTTGCGAACTTCGCCAGTTCGCGGACTTAGCTCTTGCACTATTCCGATTCACTTGATCAACAAAGTTCGCAAACTTCGGTTCAAGGAATAAGGACTTATCCATATATGTGTTTCCAAAACAATGCTTATATCCTCCAATGGTTATATAATCTAAACTCTCATTTCAATCATTGAAACATTCTCAGAGGACGTTATATAATTGTTATTCACAAACCATTTTTCTTCAGAGCAATTTTCAAAGTGATTGAAACATAACATGACTTTCTTCACCAGGTAAAGATGAACTTGGCTAAATCGAAAGCTTACCAACACATATTTCGAGAAATAGATAGGCGAGATAAACTCGGCTCGAAATACCAAATGTGTATAATCTAAGTCTATATAGCAAAACGATTTTTTTCTCAAGATAGGAGATAAATAGACTTTTGAGTGATAAATAAGTTCAAGTCTCCATATACCTTTTAGTCGATGAAAATCCATCAGTTCCTTGAGTAGTCCTTCGTCTTATATGATGATTTCCATGGAGTTCTTGAGCTCAACTACGCTTTCTATCCTAGTCCGAGACCTTATCTATAGTAGACTATAAATCAAGACTTATAGTTTTGATCACTAACATTGAAAAACATGCTTGAGATAGCAACGCATGCGAGTTCGACCGAGAAATTATCTAACACAATGATTAAGGAATAAATATGTTTACAAAAGTGCATGATAGCATTTTGTTCAAAAGACTCTAAACCACGGAGCGCGTTTGAAATTAGAGTAAAACGCTCACTTAAGGATTAAAACAATTAGGCAAATTTGGTATACCCGTCTAAGTGACTATTTGATTGGGAAGAGATAAACCGGCCAGTAAGGTATTATTCCCCGCGTACTCACAAAAAAAGTTCCTAAATTAGAATTGTAGATATTTATGTCAATGATATGGACATGGTATGTACTCTTAATGAATTACAAGTTGCTTGAAATTCGAATTTGAGATGAAAATCTGGGAAAAGTTCGACCAGACGCCGAGCTTGTGGTATATTATTCTACCAGTTTGCATATGTCCAAAGTTGTCAGGAAGTTTAAAGAATACATGCATCCTGCTAGCAGTCCCATGATTAGCTGAGGTTAAAATGTAAGTAAATGACCATTTTAGTGAATGAAATATGACGAAGATGTGTTGGGAGACGAAATTCTCATATCTAAAGTGCAATAGACGCATTGTTGTACTCAGCATAGATACTCGAGTAAATATTTTATTCTTAGTGAACTTGTTAGCTAGATATAGCTCAGCGCCAATACAATGTCATTGCGATGGTATAAGGAATGTAATCGTATACTTAAAAGGAACCATTAACATGAGTTTGTTTTATCTCTGCAAAGACAGAAAATGGCCTGCTAACAAAAGTGCAATCTAAAAGTTGTTGGTTATGAAGCAATAATAATCTCTTCTCCCATGAAAGTAATCAGTGGGAAACATGACTAATTAGGTCATGTTATGTTATTCGGGAATGTTTCATATTGATTATTAGAGAGATATAAAACTACTATAAATCTGGATACAGGATAATATGCATACCAGTTCACATACTAGGAGAACTGTTATAAGTCCAGAGCTGCAGTACATGTAACCAGTACACATACCAGCATAGATATAGTTCGGAAGCGACTTTTTGTTACGCATACCCGGTATCCATACCATAAAAAGTCAGTGAACTCGTGAACCAGGAAGGTATGCATGCCTAGTATGCAAACCGGAAAAGATCTGTTGGTTTCAAAACCGAAATGGTACGCATACCCAGTACGCACACCATAAAAGATCTGTGAGTTCGTGTACTTGTTTTTGTCTTAAAGGTATACATACCCAGTACACGTACTATGACAAGAATATCACGAACATGTATAATACACATACTCGGTACACGGAGCCTAGTCCTTTCTTGGACTATTGGTGCACTTCATCTAAGCCATGCACGGAGCCTAGTCCTTTCTTGGACTATTGGCGTGTTCCATTGGGTCGTACGCGAGATTTAAAGTGATTCAAAGTATAATATAAGATAATTATTTTATTATTTCTCAGCCGTCCGACGTACATTAAGTTACTTAAGCATAATAGGTTTTAAGCCATTTACCATTGATAGGAGTGTTGATGTGTGAGCCAGTCATCCGCTTGAGATAGTAATATCCTCTTTTTGCAGCTTCTCTAATCATATAGGGACCTTGCCAATTTGCAACAAATTTTCCTGCATTTTCATTGCGCTGGACATGTGGCGCGATTTTCATGACTATATCGTTTATGCTGAAAGTTCGTTCCTTTACTTTCTGGTTATAGTACCTTGTCGTTCGTTGCCTATACTTGTCGGCGAAATGCTCGGCTTTGGATGTCGTTCCTCTAAGGTATCGAGGTGAGCAAATCGACTGACCTCATCCGGGGTAGTGAGGCTGGCCACAGCTACGCGCGTGGAAGGTATTGCAATTTCTGCTGGCAATATTTCGTCTTCTCCATACACCAAAGAATAAGGGGAGGCACCAGTTGAACTTCTCTTGGAAATGCGGTAGGCCCAAAGCGCGAGGGGCAGCTGCTCATGCCAACTCCTATGATGATCGCGCACCATGCGGATTAATATTCTTAACAATGTTTTGTTGGTTGCTTATGCTTGTCCATTCCCCTGAGGGTAATAGACAGTTGAGCTGTGGAACTTAATCCCATACTGGTCCAACAAATCTATGACAGTTTAATTAATGAAAGAGGTACCATTATCCAAGCGGATAATCATAGGTGCACCGAATCGTCATATGATGTGTTCTTTGATGAATCAGTGATTGTGGCACCTGAGTAATCCCAGAGAAGGATGGCTTCAACCCATTTGGAAGAGTATTCAGTCGTGGTGATGATATACTTGTGTCGTCCGGATGAAGTCGGGCTTATTTTCCCAATAATATCAAGCCCCCAGCGATGGAAAGGCCAAGGGGTGACGACACTATGCAGCAAGGTATGTGGGGCGTGAATTAATGATTCATGGCTTTGACATTGCTGGCACTTCTTCACATGTTCGACTGTATTAAATTCCATCGTAGGCTAGTAAAACCCCCCTTCGTACAACTGTAAGAAGAGCTTTCTCATACCTTGGTATTCAGCATTGTGAGTCGTAGTCATAACTATCTCCGCTTCTTCTTGTGATAGACAACGCAGTATCTTGTCCCCAAATCTGGGTTTGCAATCTAGGTTACCTTGGTAACAAAACATTCAATATTCACCGTTAGATGAAAACCTAATTAGATTCAAGCTAATATCTTTCAACTGTTAGATTGAACTTATCTTGTTATATACACATGAAATGTAACTTCAATTAGGTCCAAAATCAAAGCGTTACAGGTCGGAAAGAGATTAAAATTTTTATTTTTCTATAATTTTTCACTAAGCATAAATAATTGTTTTTTTTTGTACATGAATTTAATTAATTACAATAATAATACATTAACAACATTCTCAACAAAACATTAAAATCAAATTACACATCAAAATATAATAACAAAAACAACACGGTCAACAATCCATCTTATTTTAAAGTTCCACTTCCACCATTTAAGAAAATCTGAAAAAAAAAATGTCAACTGGGGTGGGTTGACGGCTCAATAGGTATACTTTCTCATCCTCTAAAACATACAGAGAAAACACGAAGAATTTCACAAACCCATAACATGAAATAACAGTAAAAGCTTCATTGCTTACAACAATTTATAAATAATTCAAGGATCCAATATTTCTCAATTACTATTTAAGTCATTTTAACATTTGAGGTACGAATGTCCTTGGTTCGTACACCCACCTATCGTTTCTCCCGCACGGACAACCGTCATCGATGGTCAGGAACATAAGTTCCTATGGGGATCATTACCCGTCATTAACATGGAGCTAAGTTTCATTTAACAGAAACGTGAACTCATCCTATGGTAAATCATTTTAAATAATCTTTCAATTTCAGTTTCATGGTCATGTTTATTAGCAAAACAACAATTGTAATTATTCCATTTAGAATTCAAAATGAAAGAAGAAGAAATCATTTCCAATACAAGAAATAACAAATAGGTATGAGTTACAAGATGAGTTAGTAAACCTATTTTGATAATTGTTTATGATCTCATAGTTAAACTCCAATGAATTCATTCCACAAAAACCACCTTTCTTCTTCTCTTCTTGCATGATATTATATATTTATCTAAAATCCTAAGAGCAACATAGTAGGAAAATAAGAGTCTAAAATCTATTAGCCTCAAAAAGGTGTATTTATACACAAAAGTTGATTATTACCCTTTTTAATGCCATTAACAAGGATAAATTATCTTTTTACATCCATGCGAAACTTCTAGTACACAACGTGAAGGAATTGAAAGACTTCTCAAATTCCATTCTACATGTGTAAATAAATTAACATATAAAAATAAAATATTATTCATTAATTACTCAAGCATTAGACTCCATGCATTTTTTTGTTAAATGTATAATAATAATCGTAATTAGACTACATGCATTTTTGACGGATTTCTATTCCACTAGTCCATAAATGTATATAATATTTAATTTTATTATAAATGGTAAATAAAGAGTGAAACGTTTAGTCTCTCTAATTTAGTCCAACCTGGTGTACACGTTTAGGTACGGTTACATAAACCTAAATGAGGGTACATTTCATTTGTGTGTAACAAGCTAAGTTCGATCTAATGGTTGAAAGATATTAGCTTATTGAATGCTTTATTACCAAGGTAACTTAGATTGAAAACCCTGATTTGAAAACTATATAAAGGAGAACTCTAGCAACTGGGAAAACTAATCCCCACACCTCCTGTGTGATACTAGTTGTATAAGCTAGAGTGGATTCTCCTTTAACCTTAGGTTTCTACCGAGGCCCTGTAGGTTAACGACTTGAAGACTTCATTGGAATTGTGAAGCCAGACCCAACTATTTTCTCTGTAGTTGCGTGATCTGATCTTGTTGTTTCTATTGTATCGAGTACAATTGTAAAATTGGCTCGAGATTAATTTCTCTGATAGTCAAGATAGAAAAGTAGTCACAAACATCTTCGTATCATCGTTTGTGATTCCACAATATCTTGTTTCGCTAGTCGATTAAAATTATTGTGAGGTGATTGATATTTCTAGGTTGTTCTTCAAGAATATAAGTCCGGTATATCAATTGTTTCCTGTTCACCTTGATTTATCAAAAGACGGAACAAAACTCGTAGGTATGTGGGATACAAATTTATCTATTCCTGTAGACTTTTCTGTGTGATACAGATTTGTTTATTAAAGTTTTAGACATTGGGTCGTAGCAACTCTTAGTTGTGGGTGAGATCAGCTAAGGGAATCAAGTGCGTAGTATCCTAATGGGATCAGAGACGTAAGGAACGCAACTGTATCTTGGATCAATGTTTGATTCATTGGGGTTCAACTACAGTCCAGACCGAAGTTATTTTGTAGTAGGCTAGTGTCTGTAGAGGCTTAATACAGTATGTGTTCAATCTGGACTAAGTCCCGGAGTTTTTCTGCATTTGCGGTTTCCTCGTTAACAAAACTTCCGGTGTATGTGATATTTCTTTGCGCATTATGTTTTGTTATATAATTGAAATACCACAGGTTGTGCGTTGAATCGATCAATTGGTAAATCCAACCTTTGGTTGTTGATTGAAATTGATTGATCCTTGAACATTGGTCTTTGGTACCGTTCAAGTTAATTTCTCTTGTATTCAATCAGACTCGCAGATTATTATTTGCTTGAGTAAGTATTGAATCGAGAAATTGAGATATAACTCTTTGATATACTTTTTATTAAGATTGAGTCTGACTGTCTAGTTGATTCTCTTAAAAGTATATTGGAGTTAGTCCATACAGATTGCTAAGCGAAATATTGGGTGAGGTTGTTGTACCCCCACTTTTTCAGTGCGTAGAATCGATCAATTGGTAAATCCAACCTTTGGTTGTTGATTGAAATTGATTGATCCTTGAACATTGGTCTTTGGTACTGTTCCAGTTATCTCTCTTATATTCAATCTGGCTCGCAAATTTGTTTGTTTGATTGCGGATTGAATTAAGAGATTGAGATATAACTCTTTGATATACTTTTCTTAAGATTGAGTCTGACCGTCTAGTTGATTCTCTTGAAAGCATATTGGAGTTAGTCTATACAAATTGCTAAGCGAAATATTGGGTGAGGTTGTTGTATCCCCACTTTTTCAGATGGAAATGGTGTTGGGGTTCGACTGATGCTCTATTGGAAGAAGAAGGTGAAATAAGAATGAAAGGTTAAATAAGGAATTTTGGAAGGAAAAAAATTCTAATGAAAAATTCAATTATGCCATTGGGGATATTTGTGAAGTCTGTTAGGGATATTTGTGAAAGCCATCAAAAGAGGGGATAGTTATACAATTCTCACTATCATTATTCTCATTCAAACTCTTGTTCAACCATTCTTCATTGGTTTCTTATATAACCAAGTTGTTCTCATCAGAAGAAAAATTAAAATCTTCCTCAAGCAATTCATCATAATCCTTATGTGTTTCATCACAAGTTGACTTCTCATTCAAAGTATGTATTATGCACAAATAATTCATATCATCATCGTTTTCATACACAATATAAGTCTTACCATCAATAACTTTAGTGTTTCTAGACTCAACTTCTTCCTTTTGAATATGAGAATGATCATTATGATCATGAGTTGAGCTAATATCACCATCATTGTCAATATTTTCCAAGGGTTCATCTTCCTCGGGATCTTGTTTATTATCTACACGACAGCTAACCTCCATACGTATGGCCCTATAAATTGGTTGTAGAGTCTCTTTCGTTGCTCCCTCATCTTCCAACTGCTCATATTGTTCAAAGAGTTTCTTTATGTTAACACGTTTTCCGCCACTACTCCCAATAGGTTCTCTAGAGCAAGTCTCTTCTCGTTGAATGCGTAAGATATCATAAGTACAATCTAGAATAGGTCTAGATACACTATCATAAGTTTCACTTGGTACGAAATTCTCCATGTTGGTTGTTGAGTCACTCTGGTTCCAAGCTCGTTGCAAATCCTTAACAGCCAAAAGATTGATTTTGATTATATTCCATGTATGGTTGGAATTCATAAGAGTAAGGTTGGGAGTTAAATTGATCACTATAATATGAATGGTTTTGTGAACCATATGCATTACTCTCCAAAGGATTCATCTTGAAAAATCTTACGCACACAACTAATTTAGATACTTACCCCTTGTTACCAATCGTGCACACGCAAAAATAGTGTGATTGTGTCTGAAAATAAAATTTTAGAAAGATAAATTAGTAAAATCTAAATATCAAAACAAAATCAGAAAATCAGAAAAATTAAATAACAACTTAAACTACCGACTGTTCCCCGGGAGCAACGCCAATTTGATAAGGTGTCAAACTCAGAAAAGACATAATCCTTACTTTTCTTACACTAATAAGTAGTACAATAATAAACAGGTTTGTTCCTAAGGGAGATTTGAGTCAAAATTGTCGATTTAATTCTGAAAATATGAATAATGCAAAAACTAGGAATCAGATACGAATGTTTAACAAGTGAACATGAATCTTCTTCAAAATACGTTTACTAACAACTCTAGACAAGTTCAACAAGTCTATTAAAGTTCAAAGTCACTTTGTATAATAAGTTCTCTACTCGTGTCTAGTCAATCAAGCCATTTTGAATAAGCTCTCTAATGTAACTTAATTAACCGATATGTTCTATGAGTGAGATTGATCCAAACCACATGCTCGTAAGCTCGACATGTTAACTTAGGGATGTCAAATACACACCAAAATGCACAATATCCCATCATAACGTTGATGTTTTGCTACTTATAATTATATCATCTTAACAATTACGGATTAAGACTCCAAAATCTAGCTATAGGATTGGGCTGGGCCTTTGAATATAATTGGGCCGACCGAGCGAAGCGAGGGAGGACCTTATATGGCCATTTTTTTTTAAAATCTAAGTCACCAATTGACATAAAAAGATTGAATTTTGTTTTTGGTAGTGTGCACTTGAAAAACCAAAAATGTCCCTCCCTTTTAATCCAATTACTATAACTCCTTATGTATCTTATATTTTAGGGGTATAATTGGAAAGCACACTTTAATATAATATATCTAAAAATCCGTGCCTTGGAATTATACAAATTTTATCTCGTTGGAAAGCTTATAAAAAAATATACGCAACGAGTATAAATAACAATATCAAATTTAGACCTTTTACGAAAAATTTGGAGGTATTTATCATTTTAGGCATAATTTTAGAAAATTAAATATACATCCATTATGCAAACTACCACAAAGGATAATACTGTTACAGGGCCTATAGCCCATGGATGTGCGGTCCATCTAGTTACCTAGTATTTCCCCTTTATATATATTGTATCCATGTAACCCTAAGAGACTGATGAATGAAAACTCTCTTGCCTCTTTGTCTTCCTTACATTTCCACTGCAACAAATACCTTTATGTAGCCATATTTTGGTTTATGAATCAACTAATTTCTGTTGCAACTAATAAAACGTATGCTCATGCTTCTAAAAAAAACGTATATACTCCCTCTGTTTCAAGAAAAGTGATACTTTTACTTAAGCAAAATTTTCCAAAATTGAATACATAGCCATTATTCAAACCACCATAAAGGATGCATAACATATTATGCAACCATATTTTGGTTTATGGATCCACTAATTTTTTGTTTTTGAAAAAGTGATACTTTCACATTCCGTTTCAAAAAAAGTGATACATTTACTCTGTTTTAGGAAAAGTGATACTTTTTCTGAAACGGGGCGAAAGTATCATTTTTTCTGAAACAGAGCGAAAGTATCACTTTTTATGAAACGGTAGGTGAAAGTACCATTTTTTCTGAAACGGAGCGAAAGTATTACCATTTTTGAAACTTAGCAAAAACATCACTTTTTTTGAAACGGGCGAAAGCAAACAAACACCATCTTTAGATTCTTCTTCGGTCGACCCTTCCACCGTGGCAACGGTTGTACTAGTATCTCTAAAAAGTGAATAGTGTTAGTGTTGGGTTGCGTTCATTCAGTCCAAGTTGCGGCAGCAGGCGGTTAGGATTTTGTATAAACACAATGTTAGTCGCAGAAATCTTTCATTGTTTCTCCAGTCTACCCCAAAGATCGATCTGGGATCATAGTTTCTCTGGTACTGGTAAGTCCCTCCCTAAATTTTAAAGATTAACAAATTATTCGTCTGGGTAAGATTTTGATTCCGTTGGTTTTGCTTTGATTCTATGATATGTATACTAATTTTTTAAGGGGGTTTCTTCTCTTTTCGCAGCCATCTGTGTAGTTGGAAATCGGTGGAGGTTATCGTGATCAGCGATGATGTCAAGGTATTTCTCCCATTACTCACATGTGATATTTCCGCAGATCTCTTTTTTATTCTAATAATTTCAAATTTTCTTACTCTCTGGTCCTAGAACTTGGAAGGCCTATTTTTATTTTTTCCTTAGCTGACACAAATACACAGTTTTACATTTACATAGCTTATTTAGATCTCTTACAGATGAAAAAATTCTCCTTGGAATATATCTGACAATATTGTTTTTCTTTTCTTTTAGTAATAAAAAAAAATTCAATCAAAACCTTTTTTTTTTATGTTCTTCAAAATCAGTCTATCTCTTATGTTGTCAATGATGTTTTTTACATATATATTTTTGTATGGTACGTTCTAGACTTTTGTTGGGTCTGATTTGCATTAAGATACCTGGACGTAAGTGAGAATTACACTGATGACTAGTTGTCTATGCAACATCTGGTTTGAGTCACCCTCTTCCTCTTCCTCTTCCTCGTTCTTCTTTTGATGCTGATGTTGCTTCCAAGATCTTTCCCGCTTCCAGTCTGCTAACTGAAAAAGAGATTGATACGGTTTTTCCTATCTGGGAGCACTATCTCTTGTTCTTCCTCAGAGGGGGAAGAATGGACAAGTACTGATGAAGATGACGAGGAAATGTCAAGCGAGGATGACGGGGAAATGTCAAGCGAGGATGATGCCAGTGACATTTCAGAATCGATATCAATATGAGAGAAGAAAGAAGTAGTAAGTATTCATGTTTGCAAATCTTTTTTTTTTCAAGAGTACAACAAACATACCGGATCTCACTTTGCATCCCCAAATTTTATCTTTTTTTTTTTTTGAAGCCCAAACTTTATCTATTTATCTTCACAGTTGACTATGTCTGGATAATGTAATAACAGTAAGGGGTCTGCAGGTCAAAGATGCGACTCCTGTCGAGGTTCTAGTTTATCGTCAAAGAGTGCAGCATTTCAAGGATGTGCAGCCAAGATTGAAGGATTGGGTGAACTCTTAGCAAAAGATAGAGAAGACAGGTTTTGGGTGGCTCAACGTGTACAGTTACTGTAATAAGGATAAAGGTTATTCAGGAACTTTTTCTAGTATTGAATGGATTAAAGACTGGTCTTCAACTTGCTATCAAATACGAGTGTTTTCTGCGTATTAAGGTGGGGTGCAATGTGCAAAAAGCAGTTGATATCCTTGGCTCGTCAACTTTCCAAGAATCTGGTGACTGCTTTTTAAGTTATCGCAACAGCGATCATGTAAAGACAGAGGGCATTTGCAAGTATTTCACAAAGAGGCGTGCACTGGTGAAGGGAACTTCTTTGGGGACCTTGATACCTGTCATCAAGGATCTTAAACACTTGCAAGCAAAGGTTAACAATGTTGGCTTTCAATTTATGAAGGTTACTAGGACTCAGAATGAGGCTGCACATTATCTAGCAAAATTTTCAAAAGATAAAGCAGTTGAAGGACCAGAGGAGATCCAACCAGCTGCCTTTCCTAGTGGGCTGGAAACAACTCTTTGGAAGGATGCTTTTGGTTGTAAAACCATGTATTCTCGTGCTTTTATTCACTCAACAGGTTCTTAATGGCTTTGCAGTGAATTATGTGCCAGACTTTGTGTGTGTGTATGTTTCTTGTTTTTTTTTTGGTCTACAGTTGGAATATCTGTGGTCTGGGTTTATTTATGTTAGACCTGATGGGCTTTGCAACCTTTTTTTTTGTTTTTGAAACATGAAAATATTATTAGAATATATATATATATTAGGTATCACCGGGCTCAACCTCCCAAGTTAGAACCCTGATTTTGGGCATACCAAAATCTTCTTAGGCATACAAAGCACTAGTCCTAACTTGGGTGACCTTATAAAGGGTACCCTATGGGGTGGTTCAATTACCTATATGCCCTTAAATCCTTTAAATTACTACTAATCTATCCCTAACCCTAATACAAAACCTATAATCAACTACACCTAAAATCAGTTTCATTCACCTTCTTCTTCTTCCTCTCCACAGCCGAACTCATTCACCCTTCCCTTTCTTTTTTTTCATTGCGGAAATTTAATCGTCGATTCGTGAAAATTTAGTCGACGATTAAACTCATCTATATAATGGGTCGTCGTAAGCCAGTATCTCGTTCAAATCGATCAACTCAACAACCCATTGAAGAAGAAGAAGATTTAGAGAGTGAAGAACAAACTCAAAATCAACCACAAAATCAACCGGAAGAAGAGATTGAAGAAGAACCAACTCCGGAAATGAGAATAAGAAGGTTAGTTCTACAAACCCATCTCGTATTTGATGTTTTAGATTGGTTTGGTCGATTTAATTCGTCAAAATCATGTTTCTGCGGCGGTTACAGGGTATGGTTCGGCGCAAAACAAATCTTAGATGTGCACCGAGTTGTTCTTGAAACTGAACCCTGAAAGTGCATATGAACGGCTCGGCGTATATCTGAAATCCGTTTTGAGCCGAACTTAGTGACACAGAGACTTATATTTAGGATCGGCTTATTCGATGGTGTTAGTTTTGTGCCGAATATGTTTTGTGAATTTCAGAAATTTTGCATGTGCGTAGGATCGGCTTGTATGGTAGTATTAGTTTTGTGCCGAATAAATGTTGTTTGAATTTCAGAATTTTTGCATGTGCTTAGAAGAGGGGTCGTGCTTAATTCCCCTTTTATGTTTCCAACTTCCTTTTAATCATTTGTCCTTCAGGTTCGGCTTTTTCTATAATTTGAGTTATAAGCCGAGCCTTAAAAATCATTATTAGTGTAATCCAGTATATAGTTCGGCTTAAATCTCACCAATATGGTGAGCCGAATCTGTAAAAATTTTCAAAATTAGATAAAAAATAGCCGTTACTTATATAGGTTCGGCTTATGTTCTAAAATTTCTATAAGTCGAACCTTTACTTTTTTTTCACGAAAATCTAGGAACGGCTCTTTTTTTGAAAGATATAGCCGTTGTAAAACTATATTCTATATATACCTACATGTTTTTTTCATATTCTTAACCACATATGTTCAACAAATGGCACCCCCAACTCCTAAGTTTACTCTAGAAGAAGATTTATCTCTTTGCACTAATTATGTAGCATATTATCCAAAGAAGGGTGAAGAACGACGAGTAAATGGTCTGATGAGTATGTACTACTTGGTTAGAATTCATGAAGCCTTCAGCACGGAAACAGGTAATCCTCACAACCGGGATAGTGCGTCCTTGTTTTGCCGAATTATATGTATTAAGAAAAAAGTCACAGACTTCATAGCTTTAGTTCGGATTGTGAGTCGATATCGACTCAAAGGTGAAACAAACTCTGAGATTGAAGTTCGAGTTCTAGAGGAATGGCGACGATGGAAGGGAAAGAATTTCAAATACAAAGATCACTACCACATTCTTAGAAGGTTTCTCATTACCCGTTTAGGATATTAGAAATTAATTGCAAGCCTACTATGTAGCAGGGATGTAATCCACAATTTCTATGAATTTGAAAAGTCTATTTGGAATGATATAATAATTCTTGTGTTCATGAATCATGAAAGGTTCGGCTTTCTTCAGAAATATACTACAAGCCGAACCTAGCAAAGTAACTCTGGTTTTTTAAAGTTTCAAGGTTCGGCTTGCAGTGAAATAATATTATAAGCCGAACCTGACAAAAAAACTCTGGTATTTTTTTGTTGTCAGGTTCGGCTTTCAGTGAATTGTTCTTATAAGCCGAACCTGACACAAAATAAATGGATAAATCCATGAAGCATTTTTTATGGAGATCCTAAACGAATCTCATCCTCTTCACTGATCTCTTTCTCATCATCTTCACTGACCTCATTCTCATCATCTTCACTGACCTCTTGCTTAACATCTTCATCCTCATCACTTGAAAACGTAATTACTTGTCCACTTGGAGGCTGCACATGCAAAGATTTCCAAAGATCCATTTCTGTCGCATAATTTGCACACCAATCCATCGCAAAATTATTTTCAAATCTAGGCCAAAAGGCTGCACTCATCAAGGGTGGTAATGAGCAACCGGGTCTAAGTTTGAGGCCGATAAAATGACAATTTTGAACAAATCCAAGAACAAGTCTTCTATCCTTTACACCATCATTGCAAGGTTTTGTTGGAGGCGCGTAAGTAAAGATACTACCCGTCCATGCGAAACAATGTACGACACAATTGAATGTCTCCGCTATTAAAAACCCACAAATGGGCATTGCCATCCAATGTTCTTAGGTAAT